>NC_057870.1:30707840-31042840 GCF_019740435.1 Gambusia affinis | reverse complement strand
AGTTAAATGTTGAGCCTTTTTTCACTCTATAAAACTTGATTTAAGTGCCTTTTTGACCCCGATTGAAGACAGGAGACATATTTTCCTCTCTGTCCCTTTTTATTTCTGTTTCTGTTTTGCCTTCTTAATTAACGCTGGGCTGGGATTCAAACGCTTCTCCCCACTAAAACCAGCAGCCAGCATCAGAGGCCCGGCGGCTGGCAGAGCGAGACGACGCAGAGATTTATTCATTACGCCTCCGTGGAGAGGCGCAGCGTCCTCGTTAACGGGAAATCAAAGCGCCCGGCGCCCGGATCAGCCGGTGAATCATCTGCCCATCTGATCCGCAGCCCAGCAGTCCCACGGTGCCGTTTTGCACCGTTGGACTGGATCTGGTTCTGCTTTTCCTCTCCATTTGAACCGAAAAGCCTCTCTGGAGGATTCCCGCTCCGCACTGAGAGAGATTCAGGTTATTTTTCAGGGGTTTATTTTAAGTGCAAATAAACTGAAAAACCTGGAACAGAAACAAGCATCATGTTTTCATCTGGAGCATTTTTAACCCCCCACAAACACACTCACATTTTTCAATTAATTAATTCGTTAATTAATCAAGCAAGTTTTTGAAGGAGCAAAAATAATGTTTAAATATTCTGTTTTTTTAAATGGTAAAGAAAAAAAATGTCACTGATTGTATTTTTATTTTTTGATTGAGAATTCAGAATATTTTCAGATTTCCTGCGAAAATTCCAAAATTACAGACAAAAAAAATAATCAAAGAATCCAGATCAGAAAATTTAGAAAAAGGAAAATGCTGAGTCAGCGGTTGCCATGGAGATTCCCTCCATTACTTGGAAGAAACGGCGCAGTGTTTCTGCGGCTTTCTGCTTAGTAAAGTTTAGTAAAGTTTCCCAGACATCTCTGTTGCCAATGACCTTAAACTAAAATCACAAATATTGACTTTTACTAAAGTCTGAATTGTTTGACTGAATTTGTTGCCGGATCGGGCGGTTCTGCTGTTGAAGACGTTGGACTGAATAGAAAGGTTTGGCTGGTTGTTAAAATATTAACATACTTTGAAATGTCTAGAATCTGTTGAACATGACATTATCTATGATTGTTAATGGGTTAATCTTGTGTCCATGTTGCTTCTAGCCAAAGATGTAGAGTTTCCAGAACATTCCTGACCTTCTTCCGTCTCGTGCCAGACGATTCCCTCCAGGTTGACGCTGGTTCCGGGCTGACAGGGCCCCATGAAGGCCGGGTCCCCGTCCGCTGGGCCCGGAGCGCCTCCGTCCTGCGTGTTGGTGCCGACGGACCGCGTCCGGACCGTTAGCGGCTTGGGGTTGGAAGTGGGCAGGGCCGGAGCGGAGAACGAGGGGACCGAGGGCAGGGAGGATCCGGGGGCCCCGGGGTGGCCTGGAGCCGGGGGGGCTGGGACTGTGAACATGGGGTCCATCTGAAATAAAAAAAACACTTTCATTAGATTCATAACGAAGGTTTCTGATCAATGGGATCTTTTGTTATTTTGGTTTGACTGTAATAAATGAATCCTTTATAAGATGATTTGGTTTCATGAACCTGGATGGAAACAAATGTAATAAAATGATCTAAAGGGAAACTCCTCAAAAATGTCTCTGTGATTCATAAAGAGAACTACAGCCACTGAAAAATAATTCTGACTTTTTTCTCAAAATTCTCAATCTAATTTCCAAATTCTGATTCCTATCAAACTTCTGACATTATTTTCAGAATTTCTACTTTAATTTCAGAATTTGACTTTTTTCCCAAACTTCTGACTTTAATGTTCTGAGAACAAAATCAGATTTGTTTAAAGTGTCCCTAATCCTTTTCCGTAGAACGGATCTTATTTTAAAAGACATATTTTCATTAAATAAGGCATTAATTAAATCTTCTACATTTCTTCAGTTATTAACTTCATATTCCTGACAAGACAAACTTTTCTCTGGTCTCATGCAAACAGAAGGATTAAATTTATCTGAACATTTTAAAAGAAGATATTTCTATTTTTACAGACTGTCTAGTCGCGACTAAAGTTTAATAAACCCAGAACAACGTCTTCAGCTTTTCAAACAGTCATAACTATCATTATCACCATGGCAACGTGTAATGAAATCCTCGTCACCGGCGGCTTCCAGCGCTCAGGTATTATCACCAGCACTTATTATGAGAACAATTACAACCGCTGCAGGGAATAAGTCTGCTGAGAGAGCAGCGGCGGCGTCTTCTCACCATCATCACGACTTAATAAAGATTACAAGCCTGACAGAAATCTCTCTGCATTTGTTCTTGAGTGATTTAAAGAGCCATAAAGGAAGCCTTCGTCACAAATCAGGTCCGGCGCTCAGAGCTGCTCCCAGGTTTTCCAGAAGCAGCAGTCGAGTCTCTGTTGTGTCATTATGAGGATCAATCAGTGGCTCACACGTCTCCTTACATCTGGCAAGAGGAAATCTCTCATTTCCTCAGCAGGAAATACAAAAGACTTCTGATTACTTTTTGTTTCAACAGCAACAAAGATTTTCTTCATGACGATTTAACCATTAAAACCATGAATGAGATGATGCAACGTTACTCGGTTCTGTAACGTTTATTAATCTGAAAGAAAAAACTTTTCACACAAAACTCTTCTTGATTCTCTGACAAACAGGTTGACCATAAATCTGTCTACTTTAATCGGATTAATCAGGATTAATCAATGATTAATCAATGATTAATCATGATTAATCGATGATTGAAATAATCAACTAATTTAGTAATCAATTAATTGCTAACTGGAGACTCAACACATTGAGAGCAATAAATAAACCAAAACTAATAATAAATATCACATGTTGATGTTAGAAGATTTTTTTTGCTACAAATGATCAACTAGAGGAATGTTATATTCTTCCTTTTAGACAATAAGGTGCTTATTTTCTTATTTTAAAAAATAATTTAATTTGTTTATTTGCATCTTTTAATGTTTTTCTAATATTGTTCAAAAAGTCTTAAGTGACCAAAACTGAATAAATTTCCAATATGATTGAAAAGAAAAATCATATTTTTTTAACTTTTTTTTTTTTTACAGTGATAAAAATCATTTTCACAATTTGTCAAAAAAAATAAAATAATGTAAATCTAAATATACTTAACAGTTTTTTAATGTAAAATGTAAAACCAGAGGGTTCGATTCCCGGCCCGGGGTCTTTCTGCATGGAGTTTGCATGTTCTCCCTGTGCATGGTGGGTTCTCTCCGGGTTCTCCGGCTTCCTCCCACAGTCCAAAAACATGACTGTCAGGTTAATTGGTTCCTCTAAATTCTCCCTAGGTGTGAGTGTGTGTGTGAATGGTTGTGTGTCTCTGTGTTGCCCTGCGACAGACTGGCGACCTGTCCAGGGTGACCCCGTGACCCCGCCTCTCCCCCGGAACGTAGCTGGAGAGGAACCAGCAACCCTCCTGACCCCATTAGGGTGACCAGAAAAAGGATGGATGGATGTAAAACTAGAGGCAAAGCTGTGAAAACATCTCTGGTTTCCTGCAGATTTATCAGCTGATTTAATACAAGAAACAATTAATTTGGACTTTATAATTTTTCCTCATTGTCAGTGATGTTTACTTTTGGCTTAACTTTGAAAAATAATTGTTTAGCTGCATGAAATGATGCTTCAAAAGCCATCGCTAAGAGCTTTTAATCCAGGGATATTGAGAAACTGTGCGCTGCTCTAAATTTATGTAAAATCCTTCCCAAGCTCTGCAGATTTACAATGCTAAACAGCAATAAAACAAAAAGTATTAATTCCTCTGTGATTCTGGAAACAACCTGTTCACTCCCACACAGCTGCTGACAAACACCTCCAAAGACTTCTTCCACAAATTCACAGAGCAAATTAACAACAAAAACAAAACTCTGGATCCCTGAAGGTTTTTCCAGCTTTGCTTTCTGCAAACATCCAGAATGAAACGGCAGGAGTGATCGGCTAAAACAGCCACACAGAAAACCGGCGATAAAAACACAAACCTGCTCCTGGGAGAGAAAAACCAAACGCCAAATTAAACAAGCTTCTAATTTTAAAGAGCAGAAAATAGCTGGTAATGTGCAGCAAGGTGTGTTTCTTCATAATCATTACAAAAATAAATTATCCTTTTACTCTATTAATGAATGTATGGAGCACTGAAACTGCCAAAATTAAATACTCTAAATGTACAAATGAATAATAAACCAGAGTAAATAAAAAAATGTTTTCACATTATTACTTTACTTGTTAAGGAAAAATAATCTAACCAAACCAACCTGAGCCTCTGGTGCTTTCAGGGCCCAGCTATGGTTTGATTGATTTAAGAATTGATTTTATTTAAGTTGGACATTAATGAACATACAATGTTGTCACAAATAAACTGGACTTTGCACAATTCTGATTTGCATCCGTAGTTCCATAAACAGACAAGACCCAAACAGTCATACAATTTTACAATAAATAAATATATATATATTCTGTGTTTATATATATATATATATATATATATATATATATATATATATATATATATATATATATACACACATTAATATGTATATATATATAGTCAACAAAAACCTATAAACCTTATAAGAGGTTTATAACAAAACACAAATGTTTTTTAAATGTTTAGAAAACTGTCTGCTATAAAAATAAAAACTAAAATATGAAATTCCTCAAAGGAATCAAAGGTTCAATGATCACAAGCAAAACATTGAGCTTCTCCTTAACGTAGAGTGCCCTCTACTGGTAACAGGCAGAACTGAACTCCAGTTCACTTGGGAAGTGTGAATGTGAAATTGAACTGTGGTCCGTCTACAAACCTCAGGCTCGGTTTGGTTGAAGTGAGCAGCAGACCGTTACAAAAGGCATTCTGGGTAAATACAACCAAAACTAACCTGCTAGCCTAGCACTAGCAAGAGAAATTGCTCTTGGTCTTTAGCCAAAGACAAAAGAGAAATCCTACAACCATTAAAATCTGACGGCACTCCAGTTTTATTTAGATCTGGTGAAGAAGGAAGTTGCGCTCAGTGTGGTTTCCTTCAGTGGTTCTTGGTGGAGCGCCCCCACAGGGGAGGAGGAGAACAGGTTGCTCAATTAGTTTGGAAATCAAGCCTACTGGACGAGATGTTTTCACACCTGATAGTCTGGTGGACTTGGTCGGATTGGGGACCAAAACTGCAACGTTTCACATTTTCAGCTGGTGCAGTTCGCTTTCACACCACACTGTGTCTAATGATCCAAATCCTTTGAAAAACCTGTTCCCCTACTCGCCTGTGGGGGCGCTGCACCAAGAACCACTGAAGGACCCAACATGAAAACCTCAGAAGAGTCTGCTTGGCATTCACATATGCATTTGAACTGAACCAGAGTTCACTTCAGGTGAACTACACTGAGGTTTGTAGGCGGACCTGGAAATTATACCAGCAGTTCTCTTCCTATCGACCTCGGCTGATACCTTTGTTTGTTTTTATGATGGCAGTGTGTTTGAGGTGTGGATCTAAACTTCTGACTTCAAAGAAAAGAATATTGCTGTCATAATTCCTGATTTTAGCAAATGATAAGTGGATAATCTTCTTCTGATGAATCCATGAAATTCTAATCATGTTGACACTCTCAGGTTGTTTGTGTTTTTCTGCAGGATTGGGCTGAAAGTGATGCTGTGTGAAGGTTTATATCCCTGCTGATGCTTTCAGCTTTGCAGACATTGATTTTATTTTTTCCCCTTTCTTGTAACATCTTCTTTTGTAAGCTCTTTGGCATTTCTGCACAACAAAAAGACAAAGAGAAACCCAACTCCCAACTAAACCACGCAGGAGCGCCAGGTACACAAAGACCCAAATATAAAAAATGCATGGACCCTGAAGCTGTGCACAAGCACACAGCCATCTTCTTCATTTTGCCTGAAATCAATATCGACCCTCCTCTTCCTCACAGAATCCGTTCACAGACAGTAAAATGTGTTAATTTATAATGTTATAACTGCAATTCTCCTTCAAAGCTCCCCTGAAGCTGAATTTGCGTTCATTTGCTTGATGAAAGCAAACAAATTTATTTTAAACTAGGTAAGTCAAAGTGTAGCCTGTTAGTGACCTGTTCCCAAACCGACCACAGGGTGGCGGTGATGTTCCACGTTTAACAGAGAACCTGCAAAAAAATCCAAAAACAAACATTTTAAGAAACTGCCTGGAAGAGAAGCAGGAAGAGAAGAGATTTATTTTTATGGCCTTCCTGCAATAATAACGATATCACATTAATATGTTTATCAAAAGTACCTGTGTGTGCATCAGGGTTATTCCGCTCCACCTCTGGTCTGTCCTGCAGGTTTTCAATTTCAGCTCTAAGCTTAACAACATGCTGGAAAGGTCATTCAAACCGTTGATTTGTAGCATCGCTGCGATTTAATCGGCGTTCAAATGCAACACCAGAATTTGGTCACAACCCCCTCACTTCCAGTAATGGTGGGAATCACCATGGCAACCAAAGACTCAGCATTTTCCTTTTCTTGTGTTTTTCTGTCTGTATTTTTAGGGATTATTCCCACCTGTTCAGTCCGCTTTAATCCAACTCCGGTCTGTTTGTCTAGAAAGTCCGATTTGTTTGAGGAGGAATGCTAATCGGACCAACAAAGCTAATTCTGGTCCGCCTACCAGCCTCAGTCTCGGTTCGGTTGAAGTGTTCTTCAAAGCTCTCCAAAAGAAGCTGAATGCATATGTGAACAACAGCAAACGGATCTGTAGTCCAAATACAGAGGACTACAGCGCAGGGCATTCTGGGTAAATACAACCAAAACAAACACGTTGGCGGGAGAAATGACTCCATTAGCTGCTCTAATCTGAAAACAGGAAGTGGTCGTAGTTTCTGTGATTTATTTCCTTTACGGCTTGATCTATAAGTACAATTTAAAGGGCATCAATTTTATAAAAAGGTAAATTCATCATCCTTTCATAAACTCATTTTCACCATTTAAAGTGTGATTCTCCAGTTGAAGGTGGAGGTGGGAAAAATCTGCAGCAGTCGGAGCGAAGCAGCTCCTCTGGCGCTCCGTGTCGGGCTTGAATAACAAAGCGCCGTCCTAACGGGCGAGCGGAGCCGGTTTTACCCAAATTAATCAGGAGAGGGAGGCTGAGCGGCGGGCGTCAGGGGAGCCAGCTGAGTTTTCCATTAATTCTGCCTCTAAAATCTATAATTAAACAAAGACACACTGTTCCCACTCTGTTTTTCTGCCTTTTTATTTCGTCTTCAATCACATTTTTATGCACTAAAGATGACAGACGATTGTAGTTGTGCTCAGAAATGCAGGCAGAGATTTATTCAGTCCAATGATGTAATTATTCATAAATCGTTCATTTTTCCCCTCACTACATTCATCATCCTAATCCAGCTGCACTAATGTTTTCTTTCCTTTGTTCTGCAGTCATTTTCTATGTTGACTGGATTTGTTGTACTCCATTGTTTTTATTCTTCCTTTTCATCAATTTTCAAACCTTCTTTTCCATTTTTCTGATTCTTTGTTTTACTTTGCTTCCATTAAACTTCTTTTTATCTTTTCCCATCATTTAATTTCAACATTTATTTCTAATTTTCAACAAAATTCAGACTCTCGTCCATGTTTGAGTCCCTTTACCCTAATCTGTCCTCTCATTTGCTTCCAGAAAGTATTCACACCCCTCCAGTTTTTGTCACAATTATTGTTTATTCTAAAACAGATTTAAGTCCAGTGAATGTAATCCAGGTCCACTCCAGACGACCAGGTGTCCGGTAGACCTGGTTGGATTCAGAATTTGAAACATTTGTTCCTTTTCCAGCTGCTGCGGTTTGATTCCCACTCCACTGTTTCAAACCATCCACACTAACCGAGAAGCCTGTTCCCCTCCTCGCCTGTGGGGGCGCTGCACCAGGAGCCACTGAAGGAAACGACACAGAAAACTCGAAAGAAGACAACGAGAGCAACTTCCTTCTTCACAAAATGTAAACAAAAATGGAGTGATGTCAGATTTTAATGGTTGGAGGATTTCTCTTTTGTTTATATATATAAAAAATCACGAGTAAGTTCTACTGCTAGTGGTAGGCTAGCATGTTTGATTTGGTTGCATTTGCCCAGAATCCCCTGGACGTTAGGAGCATTCCTGCCAGCTTTGTTTAGTCCACCTCAAATCAACTCCAGTCTGTTGGTCTAGGAAGTTTGGTTGAATCAGAACAAACAACAAACTCTGGTCCGTCAACAAACCTCGATATCGGTTCGGTTGAAGTGAACTCTGTAACAGTTCGAGGGCAAATGTGAATGCCAAGTGGACTGGAGACCGCTCCAAAGGCAGGAAGAGGACTACAGCGCAGGGCATTCTGGGTAAATGCCCAGAATGCATTTACCCAGCATATGCAACTAGAGCAAACGCACTAGCCTAGCGCTAGCGAGAGAAATGGCTTTCACCAAGCGCTAAAGAGAAATCCTCCAACCACTAATCTCACGCCACTCCGTTTGTTTACATTTGGTGAAGAAGGAAGTTGTGCTCAGTGGCTTTCTCAGAGATTTTTGTGTCATTTTTTTAGGTGTTCTTGATGCAGCGCCCCCACAGGCGAGGAGGGAAACAGGTTGCTCAAAGGGTTTGGTTGGTTTGACTCAGAGCAGAGAAAGAACCACAGCAGCTGGAACTGGAACAGATGTTGCAGTTTTGTCCCTAATTGAATTGAATCTACTGGGCTGTCATGTGAAAACAGAAACGGTCTTCAGTCTGCTGCTGTTCAACAGATTTCACTTCAACAGAAACGAAGAATAGGTTTATAGGCAGACCAGAGTTTGCAGTTTTGGTTCAGTTACTCATTCTCACCTCCAAAAAGAACCGAACTTTCTGAACAAACGGGCTGGAGATTAAACCGGATTAACGGTGTGAATGCTTCCTAAAGTCTGTTTTTGTCTTGTCATTATACCTTCCGGTCTGTTTCTCTTTACTTCATCATTACCGTTTTCCTTTTCTTGCCCTTCATGTATCATTTCCTCTTCGTCCCTCTTTCCCCTCTTTGTGCCCATCCTCTTCCTCATCCTCTTCCTCCTTCCTCCCATTAAACCCCTGAGTGAGCAGCCACACTCCTGTTTTTTTACCAGACAGAAATCATCCCTGTCTGTCTTGTCGGGCTTCAGAGAGAGGAAGTGTTTTGTGTGTGTGTGTGTGTGTGTGTGTGTGTGTGTGTGTGTGTGTGTATGTGTGTTTTGAATGAATAGATGACTTTTTTCTCCTCCAGCGTTTTTCCACGGCAGCCTCCTTCATCACTGATCTCATGTTTTCAGTTTCCCAGCATCACGCAAACGCGCACGCGCACACACACAGACACACACACCTACACACACACTCACACTAACACACACACCTTTGAATTGAAATTGAATGACAGGCTCTAATGGCATTTAAACCAAACCGAAGGAAAAAACATCGGTCATTCCTCGCCGCCCTGATCATGATGTCTGCAGGCTGCCGCTCCACAATCAGCCCTTACAAACAATTAAAGCGGCTGTTTGCGGTAAAGCGGCTGTTTGCGGTAAAGTGGCTGTTTGCGGTAAAGCGGCTGTTTGCGGTAAAGTGGCGCGTTTTCATGGAGACCAAACATCCGAGCCGACAGGCGTCACAAGCTGCCGGTGTTTTAATCAGGGTTACTGTGAGGAGCCGCTGCTTCCAGAATAACAATAAATGTTCTTCACACATCGGCGAACGACTGGGAGCAATTATCCCATTAAAGCCGAGCCGGCCCAAGGCATGTGCGAGTTAAGCGGCTGCTAATGGCCTCCAGTGCTCCATCAAAGTTCCCCAGAAATAGCATGATAGATATACTGTATATATGTTAATTAACACTCAGTATTAATAACTAATAGTTATAACTATAAGCTATAACACATGGAGTATTTAGTTTACAAGCTAATTATTTAACGTTCAAATTAAATATTTAATTTTGTACTCAACATCTATAAATGGAGAAATGACCTGGTGAAATTATGACATATTTTTCTCTATGATCTCTAAATAAACCACATTATTTCTGTTAATTTTTTACTGTGTAACTTTACAAACTTCTGTCCAAAGACGACCAGCAGCTAAACACACTCTTCCAAATTAAAGGTTTATAGTCCGTATAAATTCAGATTAGTACTGTAGATTATTAAAAATATATTATTTGGAAATTATCTCCATTTCGTGAAGGATTCCTTCTCTGGAAGCCATCATTTGCTGAAAGATGCTAAAACCCGAAGCAGCAGCTTCAGGTCATAACTGAGGCTTTATTTTAAACTCTGCAGGTTGTTTAACCAACATGGCAGTTTGGTCCGTTTAGAGGAACTGGATGTGTGAGGAGGTTCTGTGTTTCCAGGTGGGAGTGGACGCGTAGCAGCGGACGCTCTGGTGAATGAGTGTGTGGGCGGACGGAGCCTTTTCACGCTAACAGCTAATGGACTCTCAGCTGCTGCTCTGAAAACACACGCCACGTCGCCATTTGCTCCTCTGCTTGTTTTCCATCCCGTCTTTCATGAACGCTGCCGAGGAACGAGGTCAAGCGGAAAATCATGAAAGAGTCAAGCTGATTAGTCAATCTGGCTGCGGTGGAGTTTGTCTGAAATGATTTAATCTGATGCGATAATGGAGAAAACCTGCAGAGCTTTTTATATCTGACTGGAGAATTACAGACAAGCTGGGACATTTCAGCATTTATGCTCAAAACAATAAGATTTTTAATTTTTTACATTTTTTCACACTCAAAGATAATGCTTACATTCAATTTCCTAATTTTTTCTGGTATTTCCAGGTAAATGTGGCTTTTTTATAGTGTAATAATCCCCAAATCAACATATTTTTTCTGATAAACTCACTGCAAAAACAAGAAAGTCTCACCAAGTATTTCTGGTCTAGTTTATTGTAAAAGCAGCTTTCACTTAAAATGAGGCAAAACTGAGTCAGAAGTAACTTTTCAGCAAAATATCAAAGTTTATTTTAAGCAAATATTTCATTAATATTGAGGAAAATACTAGTTCTATTGGCAAATCTTTTCACTTATGAGAAATGTCTTGTTATAAATGAAATATTCTGTCAATGAATCAGGAACTATTTCATCAATATTAAGGAAATATTGACTTATAATCAGCTTTCATATCTTATTTTAAGTCTTAAAAATGTCATGCAGTAATTACGTTTTTTCGAGCACCAACATCAAAATATGTTGGTCAATTTTCCATTCATGATGTTTCAAAAGCAACTTTAAACGTTTTAGGTCAAGGATCTCAGTGTTTCGGCTGTTTTGCAGTTTTATGGAAGTTTGTTCCAGATTTGTGGTGAAAGCTGGCTCAGTGCTGCCCTCTTTGGGTTGAACAGTTGTATTGCAGTTGATTTTTCCTATTGGTTACAACGTTGCAATAGGAAAGCTGTACGCCCCCTAGTGGCGAGTCAGGAGTTGGAATAAAATAAAAATCGAGTGTGGCGAGCGTTGATCAGCAGCAAGAAACCTTTTCTGTTATAACGAGGTATGAAAAGTTTCTGCTGTGGACGAACGTTTTGTAGTAGATGTTTTGCTAAAGTTCAAGAAAAACAGAGAAATCATCAAGAAGAGCAAAATCTGCAGCAGAGATATTAGAAACATTCACACCTCACTGATAATCATGTCCTGTGTGTGTGTGTGTGTGTGTGTGTGTGTGTGTGTGTGTGTGTGTGTGTGTGTGTTGCTTGTTCAACATGCTGAATTAGACCAAAATTATCAAGAACATCACAGCTTTTTTGTGTCTCTGTCTTTGAGTTTGTCAACATGGATGTTGAAACGTCCCACAATTATTGAACAGCCATAATCAATGAGTAATCAATAACAGCTCATTAAAGTCAATGTAGAAACACACACAACAAAGGGAACATTAATGAGATTCAACACTAAAATACAGTCCAGCATTCAGTTTTTAGGCTTAATGTTTAGTTTGTGATTATTAATAAGTGATCGCTGTGGTAGATTAGCTACCACTGCTCATGTTAGTAGCTAGTGTTAGCTGCTACTTGCTAAGCTAACACTGCAGCAGTTGATTAGATACTGCTGCTATTAGCTAAGCTAATCATCAGCAGATCATCTGCTCTGCTGATGATCTGTCAGAGTTGTGTTAAAGTCACTTTTTTTTGTAACTGAACCAAAAAGTAGTGAATTCTGCAGCACATCTACAAGTTAAGGTCGTCAAAGTCAAGCTAGCATAACGGCACTACTTCCCTGTTTTCTTTCTGAATTAAATCCTGTCAAATCAATCAAGTTTTCAAAAGTTTCTGACAAGACAAAACCCAAAGGAACTGTTCATTAGTCCTGCTGTGGAGGATTTTACTGCAAAACACTAAAATAAACATTTATCAGATTAATCAAAGATGAGATTCTGGTGCAACATTTTATCTGGTGATATATTCTGACAAACATCAGATTAATAAAGTCAAAATATATTATCTGATAAAAATGTTCCACCACAGAACTACCTGCCTAAAAAAATCAAAAAGTATGAGGCAGTGTTTCTGCTAAAGGAACATAATAATTATAGAACAATGAATAAAAGAGAGATTTTTTAAAGTCAACATTTCTTTATGTATTTTGTATTATTGTCTGAGGGTTTGGAAAGGAGACCAGTCAGAAACTGATGATGTTTGGGGGTCATGGTATGGAAACGTTACGGTTAGATGAGGTCAAATCTGACAGGAAGAGTTTCTGTTTTACTGTTACAACATTTCTGAAAACAGAACAGTTTTTAGTTTTAATGAGATATAAATCTCATAAGAACAAGATTTTTATCTTCCTATAACAATAAAGTTTTCTTACTCTGGCAGTTAAATGTTTCTGTAAAGTTAAAATGTATTTACTTTAAAAAATGAGCCGAGTCTCTTTCTGTGGTAAAAATATTCCACTGTACAGAAACAGCCGTAACCTTTTGACCTATTGCAGGATTACCAGTTAGCCTGAGTTTATTGTGAGCTCTGGAGAAACTCGGCCGTTCATCAAAGTCTCGTCCAGCTCGACGGATCTCGTAAAATTCCTGTTTTTCAGGCGTTTCCTCCCATGAAAAGAAAAAAATCTACATCAGAAAACAGCGGCGAGATCGATGTCTTCACCAAAATACAAGTGTTTGTTTTTAAAAAATAAAATCTCCATTCCTGAGCTTCCTCTGTTAAATCTGTTGAACCTGAAGAGCTAAATTATATTCACAGGAGAGGTGAGAAGAGTTATTCAGAGAAAAGGAGAAAATACATTCTTCCAAGGTCATTCGCTCATTTTGAAAAACATCTGAAGCTTCGGCTTTTCTCTGAAATCCACCAGGGAGCCTCCTGCTGCTCTCTGCCGGCCTGATTTCCATTTTTTAAACCAATAACTTCCCGTCAATCACAGCCACAGAAAAACGCCTCGCAGCGGGACAGAAAGAACAATTAACGCCGAGGAATCAGGAAGTATAAAGATTAACCAGCCGGCCCTTTCTGCTGCTCTCACATTATTTTTATACAACAAACATCGAGTTTTTTATACTCACACATAAACAAACAACTGAAAATGAGTAATTTCCTCGATTATGTGCAGAAATGAAAGAATTTGAACTCTTCTAGATGAATTCAAAATATTATTTGGAAAGCTTTAAAACACAAAACCTCGTTGTAAAGTTAGTTAATCATAACTAAACTCAAAAAGGTGAAATAAACACAGAGTTTTATAAAATCTACACTCAAGAAGGATTATCTTAAAATGTCAGGAACATTCGCTAATTACAAGCTGGAATTTAGTATTATTTTTTAAGAAACAATAAAACTTAGAGTTTACTCAAAAAATATCTTCTGCAATTTACAGCACACTTTGCAAAAAGTTGCCCAGTGAGTTCAAGCACAATCATTTGTAAACTGAGAGGAAGAGAAAGGAAAAGAAATCAGGAATTTATCCAGAAAACTCAGGAAAAGAATCTGAATTCGTTGTGATTTTAAGATAAAATCTTGATGTAAAGAAAGAGAAGTGGAGGTTGTGAAGAAGGTTGTTTAGTTTCGTTCCCACGGCTCGTCCTGTTTCCACCCACCAGCCAAATGCTAACTGCTCACATTCATCCGTTTTGATTCAGCAGCTGAATCTCTAAAGTTAGAAAATCAACAGAATGTGAGAATCCAAAGTGATGAAACTGTTTAGTGATTTGCTACCAGATTGTGAATCGATCCACCGTTTGAGGAAAAGAACAAATGTTTCTACCACTATCGGTGCTCTAATTCCTGCAAATAAAAGAAATGTTGGATTTTGCAGAGATCTTAAATAAAACAATCAAAAACTGTAAAGCAGCTAATTTGGGATTAGCAATCTGGTCATCTCTGCAACACATTTTCCAAAATCTACACCTCACTTTACAAAACCTGTTAATTGAGGTGAGATAAGAAAACTGAGACTCAGTCAACAGGAATGAAGGAACTAAAAAAATAATGTAAAAAATAAACAATAAAATAATCTGGATGTAAGAAATCACTAAATACATAACATGAAACTTTAGAAAATTGCATTAACAGGATCTAAAAATACTGTTTTGTAATGTTTTATTCTTTTCCTATCAGCTTTTTTCATCCTGCTAAATTCAACATGCTAACATTTCTCATGTTTTTCTTTGTGGCACCAATTTATTCCTGATTCCTCCATCTGAGCTGACAGGACCTTCATATTCCACCAGATGTGGTTATTTTTACAGAAATTTGGACGATATCTCTGCTTTTCATCTTTTCTGGTGCTGAAATATAAGAACAGAATCGTCGAGTCAGATTTATCTGCTTCGACGAGGTGACATCAGGCTTTGTCCCCGTTTTAAATCAACATCTCTCAGAACGAGCCTCTCGGCTGCTTCGCAGGGATGAGTCAGATCTCCGACGGCCTGGAATCTACATCCAGACGTTTCACAGCTGCAGAAAATCAGACGAGCGTTTGGAAAAGACATCTGGCTTCCTGTTAGATAACAGTCTGAGGATGAAAATGAAAGTTGCAGATTATGAGCCTCAGGTGAAGTCCGGACACACACAGGCGACGTCTGATGAATGAAAACATCAACCAGGCTGACAGGAAGCGGAATAAAGCCGGTTTCCTCTAAAGCTGGAGGAATTTACACATTTTATTCCTGTTTTAGGTTTATTATCACCTAAAGGTGTTTAGCTTCCATCTCATGCTTTTGTTTTCATATAACAACCAGGATTTCTAAAACATGAATGATAATCAGGGTGTTACTAAGCAGAGTGCATAATTCAAAGTTTTCTGGTGTTTATAATGTTTAAGATTCAGAAGGTATGAAGCTACTGCTGAGAAATGAAAATATTGTCAGAACAAAAACAGAATAAACTCCAGATAACTTTTACTTTCCTCTCATTTGAAGGATTTTCTCTCATTTCTCTGAGTAAAATCCATCCATCATGTCAAATGTTAGATAAAATCAAAGCTGTGTTGTTAAGGAGTTAAGAACTGTTAATGAGCAGGACGACACATTTTACTGGATCATACTTATCGTTACTACAATAAACGATAATATTATGTAATGTAATGAATAATAATTACAAAAACACATTTTCAAAAAACAATAAATTTTAAACTCTAGTGAATATCTGACAGTGGAACAGAAAAATATCCAAAATAAATCAAACAAGAAAAACAAATAAAATGAATTATGATGTTTCTGTAAATAAAATTGAAAAAAGATTATTGAGACCAAAACACCAAACTGAAAACTTTTACCAACCAACTTTTGGTAGAAAGAAACTAGAAAAACAATAAATAAACCAAATGGAAATTATTCAGCTTTAATTTTAATTTATTGTCACAGGCCTACTTACAACTAAAGAAATATTTATGTGAAAAAGTTTGTATTTTTAATGTTTTTCAAACTTTTAGACTTTCTGTATTTACTGTAGCTTTGAGTTCAGCATGTAGGCAAATTTGGTTTTTAAATTCTCTTCAGTCTTTACTTTCAATAAAATTATGTTTTGGTTTTTGCTTCCTCACACTTTTCCTCAGCAGGTCAGTTTGTAAGAACTACTTTGTTGGCTTTCGAAGTCCTCCATCTTTACTCTTAACGGGTTGCTAACGTGCTAACAGGTTAGCAAGGAGAAGAATAGAAAAGAATGGAAATGAAGAAATGTGAATAATTCATGCAGATGACTGACTCAGCTGGCTGGTTCTGTTTATATCGCGTTGAAGACACTCAGCAGTCAAATGTTTTCTAACTGTAGATCAGCTTGGAAATCACTTTTAAATCACAGCAAACGGCAACAACCGAGTTTCACAGAAAGAAAATCGTTTAAACGAGCGTTGAAGAGCAGCTGAGCAGATTTTACTAAAGTCCGCTACGGCCTGACGGACGGACAGACGGACGGACAGACGGATGGACGGACAGACGGACACAAGCAGCCGCTCACAGAAAACTCCAGCGTCTTGTTGTCATACAGATGAAAGCTTCAGCAGCAGCTGGATTATTTTATTCCTCTCAGCGTCTCTTCATCGTTTATTTGGCTAATTTATTTTCATCTCTCCTTTAGTGCATTGATTGTTTTTGTTTTG
The DNA here is from genome assembly GCF_019740435.1 of Gambusia affinis. Classification (NCBI taxonomy): domain Eukaryota; kingdom Metazoa; phylum Chordata; class Actinopteri; order Cyprinodontiformes; family Poeciliidae; genus Gambusia; species Gambusia affinis. The sequence goes on along the minus strand of NC_057870.1, from coordinate 31,026,299 downwards.
TTTCTTGTTTTTTTTTAAAAACCCAAAACAACCTCAAGCGACTTTTTAAATTATAAGATTGAAGAAGTTACTTTAAATTTAGAACCGTTTCTAAGGCGACACTTTAAAATGTGTGAGTTAACTTTAAAATGTCACAAAAACAAACAAAAAACAAACAAAAAAGAAACAAAAAACAAGCAAAGTAGCCGAGTTTCCATCTTGTAGTTTGGAGCGAATCCACCAGGCTACACAAAGCTGGTTTCATCAGATGCTAACGCTAACGTATGGGTGTAATTGCTAACTAGCATGTTGCTAACTAGCATGTTGCTAACTAGCTTTTTCCCCTTCTGAGCTGGAGGTTTGGACAGGATCAGCCATCAGTGCAGGTCATCATATCGTTCCAGATGCTAACACGGTTGCTAACGGTTACTATCGTTTTTAATCAGCTGCGGCTAACAGGAGAAAATCCAAACAATCCCCCACATCAACCTAACAAAGATGGAGATGTTACTGCGATTTATTTCCCAGAGAAAACATTTCATCATCCAGAGACACAGAACAGGCCTTAGAGTTAGTGTCAAAATTATAAATACCTCATTAAACTCAACCTTTAGACCCATAATAAATTAAACTTATCTGATGTCGATTGATTTTGATATCATCAAAATGTCATGTTCGTTCATGGTTTCCTCAATTACTGACAGCATGGCGTCTTTTTATTACACCATGTTTACTCAAACCTGATGGATTCTCCTGGACGTTTTACGACAAAAATGATCCTTTAACTCAGACTCTAAAACCTAAAGAAGCTCATCTTACAAAAACTGAAAGTACCAAAAGTTTATAATTTCCTGTGCAGTAGAGGCTCAGTTATTTTTACAGTAACTGTTTCAGGGTCACACAAGCAGAGAAATAAATTCTAATAAATAAGAATTTACTAGTGTTTTCCTCTGGTTCACCTCACTGGTCAGTGGTTCACAGCCCAAAATAATTTCCACACTGTGTGAAAATTATTTAACATTTCAGATTTTTCTCAGCCACATTCCTTCCCTGAAGACGATTGTTCTTCACTTTCTTGCGGTTTTTAAGAAGTTGGCCATATCTGAACCTAATCAGTCGTTTCCTCAGATGTTTCCTGTCCTTAATGACTGTTCCTAAACAGATTAACATCTTTTCCACAAAAACAAATCAAGTTTATTAGCTTAGCACATTCCAGCAACAAGGCAGTTCAAAAACACAACAATATAATTTACCCTGCAGTAGCTAAATAAAGTGAAATAATGAAACGTTGTAATCCAGACTAGAATTAATTAATGATCCAGATTTTGTAGTTCAAAACTAACTAAACATTTTCTGCCTTGATTTAAAGGAACTTTTTTAGGAGTTTTGATACAACAGCAGCAGATCTTTAATATATTTAGTGATTTATAATCTAACAATGTATTTTAAAGTCTCTTCTCTCAGTGGAGGAACTGTAGAACTAGGTGATGTTTTCTATCTTCCTGGTTTTAGTCAGATCGCCAGCAGCAGCATTGTGGATCAGCTGCAGCAGGAGGACAGTAAAGACTCTGTTCCAGTAATCAACACATGGATGAGTTTCTCTAGATTCGTCCTCTGATCCTGGAAATGTTCTTCAGCTGGTAGAAGGCCGACTTTGGAACCGTCTTTATGTGGTTCTGAATGTTCAGGTCAAAGTTCATCCTGATCTCTAGTTTACAGCTGCAATGACTGAAGCTACATGCCAACTCTAGATTGGTCCAGAGATATCAATCAATCAATCAATCAATCAATCAATCAATCAATCAATCAATCAATCAATCAATCAATCAACCAATCAATCAATCAATCAATCAATCACATTTCAGCAACATGACTGAAAACATAAAACCATCAGTTAGTCAACAATGGTGAAAACCAATAATTTTGTCAAGTGTCATCACTACAATCATCAATTAATATATTGATCAATGCTCTATTTATTAGTATCAAAATCACCTCTAACCAGGTGGGTTTTAGTCTAGAGTTACAGACATTTGTTCCAGATTTGTGCCGCCTAGAATCTGAATGTTGCTTCTCCATGTTTGGACCAGAACCAGAACACCTGAGAGGTTCTGGAAGGTTGATCCAACAACAGCAGCAGGTGATGAGATTTGTGACAATGTAGGGCAGTGTATCATCTGCATAACCATATTATCTTATTATCTGTTATAATCTGAGCGAGCAGCAGCTTCTAGCCATGAGAAATGAGAAGCTGCTCATTAGCAGATCCAACAGGATCCGGACGGGTTGGCTCGGTTAAATCCAGAGTTTTCAGCGTTTGATGACGTAAAGCTGCTGCAGTCCAGCCATGAACTGAACCGACACCAAACAGCTGAGTGGAGCTCAGACTCTCCATGACAGGAAAAGATTTTTAGAAAAGCCTTCAGATCAACACGTAAACAAAGCAGCGTCTCAAACTCCTCCTGGACATCCTCCCTCTTTGTCTGCCAGACTCTTCCAGCCTGCGTCCTCTGCTGTCAAATCAAATTCCTCGCTCTCCATCATACATCTCTCTTTTCCTCACCTCACCCCTCCACCCTTCCCTTCATCTTCCTCCATCTTCTCCCTCTGGATGACTTATTTAAAGCACCCAAAAATAATTTCAGAAGCACAACCAGTCAGCCTTTTTATAAAAAATAAAAAAAGGAAGATAGAAAGAAACGGTGCTGATGACATAAAATGTGAATAAATGTGAATCATGAGGTCTTTTCCCACAGGGGGGAAAAAGCAAACAAAGCATTTAGAGAAAACGATTTGTTAAAACATGCATCCACCCTTTTCTAAATGTCTCCAGAAGAAGAAAGAGAAAATAGAGATCTGTGCTGATCAGCCCGGGAACAATGACAGCAGCTGGGCAGCAACAAAAGGACATCAAGATGCTCCGTTTGTGTCTTTGTGGCCTTCACACCTGCATCCCTCACTATATTTATTTATTTTATCGCTAACATAAATCCTGTTATGTGCTTGGGGATGATAAAACGCCTACCTTCTCGGCTCCTCTGTGCTTCTTGGCCGCCGGAGGCTCGTCGTGCAGCCGCCGGACAACAATAGCTCCTCCGCCGCTCTTTACTCCACAGTCCGCCGCTGTTTTCCCGGAGCCTCCGGTGATGGTGCTGCTGTCTCCCGCGGGGATCCGGGAGTCGGTTCCGGGTCCCAGGTGATGCTCCGGCAGGAAGACGGCAGGCGGAGGAGACGCGCCATCGTCGCCGGGCTTCTCCTTCCTGATCCGGGCGGGAGGAGCGGCGGCGTCCCGGTCCCTCTTCCAGCCCCGGATCAGGTTCTTCCCCTTCCGCTCCTCCTTGACTTTGCCCGCAGGAGGCTCAGAGATGCTGCTGCTGTTATTGTTCCCGTCCGCATCCCTTCCGGCCGTTGAAATCATCTCCACACCTTCCGCTCCTCCGACGCCGCGTCCTTGAGGCTGCAGCCGCCGCTGAACGACGACCCCCGGAGCCGCTGGATGATCCGCCGCCGCAGCCTCCTCCGGGTCCGCTCGTCCTTCCTGGCCGCCTCGGCTGCGTTTCTGCGCGGATCTCCTCGGCTCCGACCCGCCGCCTGGTCCCCGGGTCTGGAGGGAGGACAGGGCCGCGTGTCTGTGGGCTGAGGAGGAGGAGGAGGAAGAGGAGGAGGCGGTGAGGCTGTGTGACAGCTCCCTGCAGTCTGTCAGCGGCTCTCCATTCTCCTCAGCGCTCAGGAAGCGTTTCATCTCCTCTCTCCTTGTCTCCTTTGTTGATCTCCACGAACATCAGCATTCAAGTCATTGTCAGCGCGCCAGCAGCCGCAGTGAGGCTCGGAGGCGGTGGGCGCCTTCAGCAGCAGGCCTGTCACGATAACAAATACTGCTGCACGATAAACTGTCCCAGAAGTTATCGTGATAAACGATAATATTGTTCAGAGCGGTTTAAGCTGCTGCACCATCAAGAGGCCCAAAAACACCAAGCTGGCATGAAAATAAATATACTTAAACTAACCATAAATAATACAAATTAAATGCTATTTAGTTTTCCGAACTAAATGGAAAAACGATTTATTATTTTTGTTACACCATTGACAGGTAACTCTTGGGGAAATTTAAAAATATCCAACTTGATCACTTATTCAGTGGGAATTAAGTATTTTTCAATTCATATAGTATTGATATTTCAATTTTATTTTTTAAAAAGAGCAATACTTTTACCTAGGCCAGAGTTGAAAAGTTATTTATGTGTATTTACCTCTATGCATTACATATTTATACAAATCATTTGTTTTTTATTTTTGGCTGAATTTTATTTTTGTGTTAGCTTAATGTTTGTTCTTTTCATGTGTGCAAAACTCAATATATACATTGTAAAAAATATATGTTTTTCAGTTGATGTCACTTTCAAATAATAAAAATAACCTGGTACACTTAATATCACAGATTTTATATTTTCTCTTTTGCTTCGCCTGTAGGAATCAATGTCCATAACAACACCGGTATGATGTAATTACAAACAATGCTAATGTTAGCGTAGCTTCATGATGAAGCTTTGAAATGATCGGAACATTCAGTTCCGCCACAAGGGGGCGCCGTTGTTCCAGGCTGCCGATAAGGCAACACTAATGCATTTAATTCATCATTTTAATGTTCAGTTAAAAAAGGCAATAAATGCGTATTGGTGTCTGATATGAAACGTTTAGTTACTTCCAGACAAACTGTAAAATAATAAATAAACGGGAGATAAATGAGTAAAAGTGCTTGATGTGGAATCCAGCTGTGAAAAACTGCATCCTGTATCCCAGAGGGAAAAAGCTGCTCAAAGGAAAAGACAACTAGACTCTGAACTTCTAGGAAAAGTTGTTTCTTTCAGAGTTTGGTATATTTACTCAGCTACATTTATTTCAGTGACCTTTTTGAAAATATATGTATAACTTTAGGAGTATTTTTACTATGCTGCACTTTTTACTTTGACTTGAGTAATTTTAGCATCAAGTATTTTTAAAATTTCTGGATTTTCTACCCACTGAATGAAAAACAAAAATTCAACAGACACACACCAGCAGATTTTAATAAAATAAATAAAAATAGATAAAAGTTGTTTTTAATTTAAAAAAAAAACTGATTTGAAAACATTTCTTATTTTGCCCAATTCTGTTATTTTTTTGTTACTAATATGAATTATTGTAATTCTGGTCTTTAAAATCTCCAAATTTCCTCTTAACTTTATACGTTGGTGGGTCTGATGATGTAAGTTTTAATTATTAAATGATGTTTTCATCAGTAATTGAGTAACTTATTAATAAATACTGTTTTACTGTTGCTGCAGGAAACATTTTCCACAGGAGAAAATAATAAATCAATATATGATATTCATGTTTTGACAGAGTGATCGATACGTTTCTCTGGGTTCATAACCCAGAGAAACGTTATGAACCCAGAATGAGAGTTTTTGTTTTTTGAATAAAGTTATAAAATTACAAGATATTCCTCACTTTTTAAGAAAAACACAATATTTGGGGATATTGGATCAGAACCACTGAATAACTGGAAGCTGATTGTAACAGAGATGAAAACTTTCTGGATACCAAAGTGAAGCTTCTTCTGATGTTTACTTTATAAATGTTGTTATAAAATTATAACATTTGCAACAGATTTGATCAGAAGCTCAACTTTATTGATCAGTAATCAGATTCAGAGAAAATGTTTGACAGAAACTCATTTCCAGATAGAAGATATGGTCAGTATAGATTGATTATTGGCTCTCACTGAGCATGCTCAGAAACTACCAACCTTTACTTAAAACACAGAAACATTTTGTGGCCTGAGTTTTTCAGGTTGAGATCTGTATCGATGACATTGAAGCCGGCTCTCACACACTCTTCCTTTGCCGTCGTGTTTATCACAGTGATGAACGTGATGGGAGGTGTGTCGGTTCCACCTTTCTTGTACCACAGGTACAACGGGGTTCCTCTGGTTCCATCATTCAGGTTTGTTTTCACTTTCTGACATCCTGCCTTCACCAAACGACTCTCCTTGGACGTATCAGTGGAGATCTTCAGATCTGTGATGGCTTTCTTCTCATCAGCGGTTTGCTGGTAAAAGATGAAGATGTCAGGCCCCCCTGAATCTCTGTTGATGTCTTCGTCTATTCGGGTGTAACCTTGACGGAACAAGTCATGGTGTGATATGTCGCCATCGCTGGCCTGGATGTCACAGATGTAGGTTTGGCGCTGTCTCTTCATCCACAGGTGGATCCCGTCTCCTCCAGCTCTCCGGTTCAGATCGCAGGCTGACCTCTCCCACTGAGGCTGGGCCTTCTTGGTTTCATCTTCTTCATTAGTGGACACGTCCAGCTCCACGATGGGGACGTCACACTCAGTGTAACCTTTGAAGAACCACAGGAAGACGTTGCTGCCCCCGGCTCCTTTGTGGAGATCTTTATTGACCAGGTGGTACCCTTCATTCATCAGACCTTTTGTCATCCAGTCATTGAAGGAAAACTGGATCCTGGTGATCGCTCTGTAGTCACCCATTTTGTACCAGAGGAAGATGTTGTTTCCTCCTGCTTCCTTGTTCAGATCCAGAGGAAGTTTGGTGAAGCCATTATTACTAAGCTGAAGCTCCTCAGCAGCGTTCAGGGAAATATCGATGTGGGTGATGAACTTCGGCATCTTTGGCTGCTGCATCAAAGTTAAACCAAACCTGAGAAACACATTGATGGAGAATATGTGTAATAAAACACGTTTCTGGTTACAGAGGAGAATTTACAGAAAGAAATGATTTTATTTACAAAAGTCAATAAAGGAAAAAAAATGGAGTTTTTATATCAATAAATATGAAACATCTCTATTTCTCACAGATTCAGCTGCAACAAACAAAAATAAAATATAATTTATATGCATTAATAAAACTGTAAAGCAGAATCTAGCATGAAAAAGATTTTAAAAGGATTTGATAGAAAAAACTGGTCAAATATGAACCCGGCTGGTTCTGTCCAGGTAAGTTTGTCAAAATGACGGTTTCCATGTCAAACTGCTCAGAGACAGTTTTACTGTTAAACAGATGGAGAGATGAATGGATGAAGCTGAACACTCACCTGTCTGAAGGCTGCTGGACCTGAGCTGCTCACCTGCTCGTTCTGAAGCTGCTGGGAGCCGAGAGATGGAGGGAAAACCTCCCAGTTTCTCTAAAAACAAATGATCTACTCAAACAAACACGACCTGATGACTAATCTTCTATCTGCTGCGATAAGCAATAAAAACAACAACAACCACTTCCTGTTGGGTCAGAACTTCTCATCAAACTGGAACATGAAGCATTTTTCTGCAGCTGAAGGAGCAGAAAAATGCTGTGGAACCAGCATCCAACTGGTTTCTCTGGAAACCAACCGGTTTAAAAGATTGTATCAAAAATACAAAGTCATAGAAAGCAGCTGAAGGATTACATTTTATCGAGAGCCATTGTTAAATATTTATTAATGTTTCATTGATTTCATTTCTAAAGCAGCTGGAACTCAGTGTTTCAGCTGTTTTAGAGTTTTCTCCATCTTTAGATCTGGGGATGCAGAACCAGAACCAGAACCAGAACCAGAAAAACATGAGAGATCTGAAGGTTGATATAACAACAGCAGATCTTCAGTGATTTATAAACTACCAGTCTCTTTGCTCAGTGAAGGAATGTAGAACTAGGTGATGTAGAACTGGACAGTGTAGAACTGGGTGGGGTCTCTATCTTCCTGGTTGTAGTCAGAACTGCAGCAGCAGCGTTCTGGATCAGTGGCTTGTTTGTCACCTGCTGCAGGAATCAATGAGTTTCTCCAGATCCGGCTCAGATTTTAGTCCTCTGGTCTTGGAAATGTTCTTCAGGTGATAGAAGCCGACTTTGTAACTGTCTTTATGTGGCTCTGGAGGTTCAGATCGGAAAAAACAAACAAACAAATAAAATAGGTCATTATTGGGAGAATCATTCTGCAGAAACACACCAACTCCAGTCAGAAACAACCAATCACAGCCTGGAGGCGGGTCTTAGCGCTGCCAATCACTCCCACAGAAAGGCGGAGATCTTTCCCACTGTTTGTGTCTCTCATCTTGTCCTCATTGCTGCTCCTTTAAAGCTGCAGACTGTTGTGAAACAATCAGTTTCCATGGAAAACGGCGGGTTTAGGAGAACCGGTCGGTTCACCTGATCCTGTTCAGGTAGTTCCATGTAGATGTATCAGCAACTCAGGAGACATTTTGAATCAGACTGAAAGAGAAACCAATAAATCAACATTACAGAAAGATGTAAAGCTCAAAAAGGTCGATTTTATAATAATACAGCCGTCTTAAAGTGGCAGTACTGTGTTCTCAACGCACATTATTCCATTTTACAACTGATAGCTTCAGTTGTTATAGAAATGCTTTATCAATTATTACTTTAAAGAAATTTGACTGCTGACAGAGCAGAGAGGGCAAAGGATTTGTTTGTTACAGTTATTTATAATTCAGGTTTATATATTTATAAATTGTTTTGTCTGTTTTTGATATTGTTCATGTATTTCTTGTTGTACTTTGTGTTTAAAATGCAAAACATTTCAATAAAGGAACTGAACTGAGACACAAAAGAAAGAAAAGAACTGATCAGTTTCACAGCCAAACAGTTCGCCAGAAATACCAGCAAATAATGCAAAACGGAGAACAGCAGGAGAAGAACGTGGTGAGTTTGTGCAGCAGCTTCAGCCTATTGCAGCACAAAAACAACACCTGATAATTAGGGCAGCAGTAAATGGAGCAGCTATCAAAGCAAACAAACAGAGCAGCAGACAGTCTGAGGGTCATCCACCCACATGCCCCGCCATGTTTACCTGAGACAAACGCTCAGGCTGAGCCGGCTGCGTTCCAGCACGACGCGTTCTGGAACACAGAGTTTCTGATGCGTTATGGTGCAACATGAGCTGATCCACCAAACATTTACTGTCCTGATCAAAACCTTCAGCTGTAACATAAATGTAGCTGTTTATCAAACTTTTTCTGCAGGAAGCTCAAAAGTTTTCTGAGCCTGAAAAGCTTCATTCAGGTCAGAACAGCAGCAGCGTTTCTATTGGCCAGAATTACAGTTTAACATTTTGGAAATAAATCTGCTGGATGGAAACACAGCCGTTTCAAAAGAAGCTGCACTAAGATTGAAGCTGGTTTACTTTGCAAATCTGAACTGAAAACACTTTTTCACATCACACGAGTCACATGGTCACCAACCGGATGTTACTACTGACAGAAATGAAGAAGAAGACAGGAAGTGGTGGGAGGATGTTGGGGCAGCATGTGAAGGTCAGTCAGTGGAGAACAAAAATCTATCAGTCTAGTCAGCAGAAAAGAGGAGCAGTGATGTGCAGAAATCATCGCCTCCTGTTGGCAGCAGACATGCAGGAAAAATCTGCAGGAGATTTTATGTTTCAGGCTCAAAATATTATGGAGTAAAGATTTGGCTTCAGGTTCGTCTCTGTTTGCGTTTCAAAGTGCATCAGGTTGGATCTGTAAGGGGCTGAAGTTGGTTCATCAGTCCGTAAATAAACAGAAACTAAACAAACGTTTCATTTCTGATCTTCGGTTGTGGTGTGAAAATTTCAAAAGTTGAAAAAGTTGGAAAATTTCAACTCAGCACAGAATTGAACTTTTTTCTAGAAGATTTCTGAGATTAATCTAAATATTTTAAGGTTTGTTTTTTCAGGCAAATGTTTCAGGCAAACATTTGGAGCTAAAAAGAAAATTTCTGAAGTTTCTAGGATTAATCTCATATTTTCAGATTTTTTTTCTAGCACGTTTTTGTCCTTTTCTTAAACTAAAATTATTTTTTAAGTTTTTGTACAAAAATTTCTAAGATTAATTTCAACATTTCAGAGATTTTATAACAAAATGTTCACTTTTGGAGCTCAGAAACTTTCTTGTTTTTTCTAGAAAATATTAAGAAAGTTTTTTCCACCTGTGACTGTAACATGAGGTCCAGATTTCAGCCAGTTTGTGTGAAACGTTTTGTTGTTGCTGTAATTTGAGGAAGAGGAAGGAGCTTCGCTGTGTTTCCCCTCTACACCTCCAGGCTGCCCTCTTTTTAAAAAGATGAAGGTTCAGTTTCCAAACACTGCAGGGTGAAATGTCACCGATCAAAGGTTTAAACACACACACACACACACACACACACACACACATCACCTCATCCTGCAGTCTGATTGGCCGGGACATGTGAGACGGACGGGGTGCAGGAAGAGCCGCGGCTCACCTTACGTCTCGGCGGCAGGAAGCGGGACGTCCAGGCTGAGATGACGGAGGAATGCGTGGAGCAGCAAATGTCTCAGGAGGATGTCAGGACGAGCAGCAGAGGAGCCGCCAAGCAAGGCCGAGATCATCAGTGAGTTCAGGGGAGCAAACACAGAGGAACAGCTGATTACTGTTATTATCTCGGCTTCACGCCGTTAAAAAGTTCTAATGAGTCCATTTGGAAAGAAAAGTTGGAGTTCTGTAGAAGCTGCATGATGGAAAGTGAAGCAAGACTTTCACTTTGGATCTGTTGCAGGAAAGATCTGAATTTACACTTTGTAAATGTAATGTCTTCGATAAGCTGCAGACATTAACAGAGCTGCAACAAACAACTTATGATTAGAATCATAATTTAGCAGAATAAAAACATCTTTTCACAAATTGAAAACAATGTTGCATGTTGCAAACTTTTCCAGTTCAGTTTGGTGCAGAAAGTTCTACAGTTTTACATTTTGGTGCCGTTTTCAGATGTTATTTTATTGCATCAATTCAGTTTATTTATCCTGAGTTAAAGCAAAAACAATCCAATCATAAATTTGTATGCAGAGACTTTTGACCTGCATTCCAGTTTAAATTCCAGTTATCATTCAAACTGGTAAACAAAACCAAAACAAACAAAACCTGAGAAAACCAGTCGATGCATCGAGCTGCTGACTGTGCAGAAACCCTCCCCCTGAGCAACATGAGCAACAGTGTTGATTAGATTAAACCTGCAACAATCTCTCATTCTGAACAAAGCATGTGGAGATGGTAGAAAGGAAATCTCCCTGTCAACAGAAAACACTGGAATACAAACTCATTTTATTATTGTTGCATGAACTGATGATCACCTCCATTGACAAGCAGCAGCAGCATCAGAGCAGGAAACATCTGCAGCATCAGGGAGTTCAGGCTGAGAGCGGCAACAAAGAACGGTCCAGTTGGTCCAACAAAGTCTGGCTGCCGCCAGGGCAGAACTTCCAGAGGTTCCACCTGGAGGAACCGTCCTCCAGGTGGTCTTCCAGGACCATCTGTGGCTTTTCCAGCAGAGCAAAGATCAGACGGAAATCTGATCTATGAAAGTTCAACTTTTCTACTTTTCATCAAAACTGTAGATAAAAATAAAAGATTTTGAAAGTCGTGACATTTTAAAATGTAGAAAATCCACAGAAAACAACATGAATGTCACTAAAAACACCAGATAAAAACTAAATGAGCATAAAAACCTGCTGAGGAACAAAACCTTTTTGCTCTGAGCATCTTAAACATGATTCAGGATCCACACTGAGGATTCATGTTGCAGCCGTTAGTCGCTGCCAGGCGGGTGAATTATTCATTCAGCTGATCGGCTGCAGGTAGACTTTAGGCCACGCCTCTAAATGAGCTACCTTTACAAAGAAGGAATCTTAAAATGAACCCAGGCTGACTGCTGAGTTAAAACGGACAGCAGCATAAGAGCTGCATGACAAACGGCTGTGTGCAGGTTAATATTTTCTGCTCTTATTGTTTTGTTCATGTCCAGTTCTGGTGATGAGGATGTGATGGAGGAGCATCAGAAAATCAGCAGGATGGTTGGAGAATCTCTGCAGGCTGCAGATCAGGAGCAGCTGGAGCCGTCAGGCAGAAAGAAACCGCAGCTGGTCAGGTATCCACCACGGGTGGTTAAATTCAACTTCATTTAATTCAACGTTCTGGGGGGGCAGAGCAAAGACCCCCAATATTACAAAATTATATTTATGTATAAATTATTGTAGTTTTTTATTCAGTTTTTCTTTTTTTTGTCCACTTTCTACTTAAATTTCCCACCTGTGGGAATAAGAAAGTATTTTCTTATCTTATAGAAATATTATACCAATAAATTCATTTACATAAAACAAGCTTTCAGTACTAATAGCACACAGCTTGTTTATGTAACGTTTTTATTTTAAACATAATTTTGAATATCTAGGTGAAGCTTAAAACTCCATCTGGCGCAGGAATAAAAAAGTTATTTTGCTTCAAATGCAGAAGAAATGAACAGATTTTTACTCACTGAATGTATGAATTTTATTATTTTATGCCTCGTTTGTTGGCGGCGGTGGACTCATGCTAACCTGACACAAACGTTTTAACCAGTGGTCTTTATTCAGTAGTAATTAAATCAGGAGGGAAACTGGGAACTGAACCCAGGACAACCATTAGCATCCACAGTGTTAGCCTCCTAGCATATTGCCTAAGTTATATTTTAGCATTTATGCCATAAAATGTGGAAAAGATTCAGATTTTGGAGTGAAACAAATGTTGTGAAATGAATGTTCAGTTAGCCAGGTTCTGTAGCACTGAAGGAGATCAATACACAGATATAAATATGAGTTAGGCAATAATGCTAACAGGCTAGCATGTGGGCGCTACACCAACTGAGCCAAAAGCTAAAGCGGTAATCATAAACATTTATCCGCTAACATTAACGCTCGACAACAACACAGTTATTAGCATAAGCTAATGCTAAGATGGCTAAATATTTCAAAGTGATCACAAACACCAACGGTCGTGTTAGCTTCACAGTTAGCTCATTAGCAGAGATGTGCCCAACACTCCATGTTGGATTGATGTTAATGTGTATTTAAAGTAGAGACATTTTATTTAAACCACATTAGCAGTAAATTAGCTTTGTTGGAAGTGAAGAGTCACGCATGGAGGAATAAAACGGTATTTTTCATATTGAGTAATAATTCTCTCTGTTGATCTCTGCAGGTCAAAAACTTTAGACAACTGCATGCTGACTCAGGTCCAGATCGACCCGGAGTCCAAGATCGACAGGAAGAAGTCCCACTACAGCCAGGTGAGTCTGATCGGTAATTAATTGGTTCTGAGTAGGTAACTGTGTAATTCGACAGTTTGAAAATAAATTTGCTTAGTGGGAGCAAGAAAATGTAGACAAATATCTTGTTTTTTGATAAAAAGTTTTGGTGCTAGGATCAGATGTTTGTTTGTTTCTTTTTAAAAAAAATATATTTTATTTCATAAAACTACAACAGAAACAGTTTTTTCGCATCACATGATCAACGACAGACATTTCTTCCTGCATTAATATCGTCTCCAGAACATTTTCATGAACCATTTATTCAAAGGTTCTCTACCCAAATAAATTATATTTTTATGAATGTAGGGGAGCTAATTTCTTCTTAGGGACAATCGTCTAAAACACGTTGAGTCGCTGGTGTGATGTGATAGAAAAGTGTGTGTGAGTGTGTGTGTGTTGTTTCAGGCGTGTAACTAAAAACAACAGACCTGCTGACAGTGGAAAACCTTGAAGACACAACAGTTTTATGTTTTCTGCTCCAAGAAAATGAATAAAAACAAAGTTAACATGGAATTCCATAAAACTTACAAAATGTTAAAATGTTAAAATGTTAAAATGTTAAAATGTTAAAATGTCGTCACACAAAACAACAGGAATGAGATTAGAATCAGTTCAAGCAAAGAACAAAAATAAGATGAAAGAGAACGGATGGATTGATTGATTGATTGATTGATTGATTGATTTCTGACAGTTAATGCAAAACTAAAATATTTAACCAGTTCATCAGTGAAAACTTTTCAATTTCTGTTATTTTTATAATGTTTTTCCTTCTAATTTTCCATCTCAGGGATGTATTTTATTTTATTTTTTATTTTATTTTTTATTTTTCTCAGTGAAGTTTGGACAGGAAGCTGCTCGGTCAGCTCTCAGCTGCTCTCCGTTTGTCTTCGTGTTGCAGATTTCCAAGAGCAACTGTCAGTACCATAAAATATTTAAGGAGATCAGCAAAGAGGAGGAGCTCCGACAGAGTGAGTCTGAACTCTCTGCTCCACCTTAAATGAACCTAAAATCAGAGCTGAACATCTGATTCCACTTTATTGAGCCAGGATGACGTGAAACAGATGAAATATTCCCTGTTTTAAATATTATATCATATAAAAGTCTCACTCACCTGCCTGCCAGGTTACACCTGCGCCCTGCAGAAAGACATCCTGTACCAGGGCCGGATGTTCGTCTCCGATCACTGGATCTGCTTCCACTCCAAGGTTTTTGGCAAAGACACCAAGGTACACACACACACACACACACACACACACACACACACACACACACACACACACACACACACACACACAGAGCCTGTTGTTACTGTAGAGTTCTGGTGGGAACTAAAAGGTTCTGTTTCACCTTAAATATTGTTATAGAGTAAAAACTGAATCCGTTCCCGGAAAACAAACAATTAAAATGAGTTTGAGCTGAAAAACAGCCAAACAGTGAAATATCCAGTGATGATGGATTCTGGCGTTAGCGGAGTAGATTATGAAACTTTAATGAAAAACTAATAAAATCAGAACGTAGGAACCGAGTTCTGACAGCAAGAACAAACAAAATGCACCAAGAGGGAAAAGCTATAGCTGAGCTTGCATTGCGCAGTTAGTTTCAATTAGCAATTAGCTTAATTTGTAGAAAAACAAACTCACCTTTTTCCAGTAAAAAGTTTTGGCGCTGGGATGAGGAGGTTCTTTTTTTTTTGCTGTATTGAAATCAGTTTATTTCTCAGAACTGCAACTTATTAATGTGTGACTTTAATCGGTTCTTTATGTAATGAAACACCTCAACAGCAAATTGTTTTTTGTTATTAACAGAATATCAACAACGTTTTTTGCATATTTGTAATAGAGACGTTACAATGTGGGAGAAAGAGAGCTGGTTAAATACTGGGATGACTGGGACAGCAGACTGGGACGAATTACTAACAGGATAATCTTAGTTCTCACAACAATTTCCAGTTATATGACAGCAGCGCAAAAAATACATGACAAAATTAAATCATGTATATTCTGGATTATATGTTGATTAAAGTAAATCTGAAATAAATCCAAACGTTTTAAAATCCCTGAAGTCGTTTTATTGTATAATTAAATCAACTCCAGATGTGGATTAGCTAAAAATATTTTTTATTTCAGATTGCCATCCCAGTGATGTCCATCACCAACATCAAGAAGACCAAAACCGCCATCCTGCTGCCAAACGCTCTGGTGATCGCCACCACCAACGACAGAGTGAGAAATCAAACGCACCCAACCGCCTCACTTCCTGTTCAATAACCGATAATCAGCTGATACTGACTGGTGGATGAGCAGAGTTTCTCTTCTGTTGCCACAGTACTTGTTCGTCTCCTTCCTGTCCAGAGACAACACCTACAAGTTCCTGACGTCAGTCTGTCTCCACCTAGAGGTGAGACGGAGTATTGCATGTCAGTAAGCAGTAAGCGATGTTTGTAAGAGACAGTGAGGGAAGTTAGCAGGTTAGCTTCATTCTGGTTTTCACTAGATAATCATTTTTAGTGAAATATTCATTCACAAATATTCGCAAACAGAAACTGAAACCCTTTGAAACCAGAGCTAGAAATTAAAAACTAGATTCTAATCAGGATACATCATTTAAAGTTGCAGTATGAAATTCTTATTTTAAAAAGTCTGTTTTTTAAAAAACATGTTTGTTAAAATTGATGTGACGGTTTGTTATTCGACAGATGATCTGTGGAAAGATCTACTGTTACCTTCTGAAGAAATGCAGCCAATCAGAGCCAGGAGGAGGAGCTTAGTGCTGTTAATCAATCTCGTTCACTTGCTGCTAAATGTGCTGATGACAGAGAAACAACATAACGTTACAGGAAAACCATTTTTCCACTGTCATCCACAACTATGCCAACTAGCGTTAGCATTCAAGACAGGCTATGCTATAAGCAGCATAAAAGAGTGTGAGGAGGGTGATTGACAGCGCTAAGGCCCGCCTCCTGGCTCTGATTGGTTGTTCACAGTTAGCGCTGGGAGACGGTGGAGATCAATTTTTCACAGATTATCAGTCTTATAAACAAACTGACAGTTTCAATAAATGAGAAAAAAAATTGTTAAAGTGACATCCTGCAGCTTTAAGAGTAAATTTTATTTTCTTTAAAATAATATTGTTGCTTTTAATATGAATTCAACGAATGACTTCCTGTGTAACAGAGATCCTGACTTGCAACATGAAAACTCATAATTTATCAATAAATAATCAATAATTTGATGTAAACTGGCAGATTTCTCTCAGTTCGCTGCTTTATTTGAACGTTTTGACGTTAAATTAACTCTTTAAAACGTTCAGAGTCGAATCTGGGTCGTAATATTTGAACCTGCAGCTTCTGGTTGTGATGATGTTCACAGGGCAGGAGTCCGTGCAACAGCCCGGTTCCTTCCTCAGCTCAACACAGCTTCAGAGGTCAGAGGTCGCCGCTGTTGACCCCCTTTCCTATGGTGAGTTCACAGTCACAAAATGACTCAACATTTTACAGCCTGACCTGTAAAAGGTCAGAGGGAATCACTGGCAGGCCTGTTTGGTGTCCGTCTCACTGCTTCGTATCAAACCGGTTTATTGTCGTCTGATAGATTATCAGATTATCACCAGTTCAAACCAGTTATCCACCAGTTTTTACCAGTTATCACCGCCTGCGCGCCTCATCAGACTTCAGCTTTTAAAGCAGCAGGATTGAAGCATTTACTGATGAGGTAGCAGCGCTAATCCATCCTGAACTTGTTAGGAAACCCAAACCGTCGAGTTCAAGTCATAAATGTTCTCATTTATTCAGATTTTCCTAGTTTATTTACAGATTGGCCTTAATTTCTCATTAGCTTGGCAGGAAAAAGGCCAGAGAGCATCAGACTCTTAAAAAACCACTAAATCTGACCAAGTAATTTTAGTTTCTCCTGCAGATATCTTGTTACACTTTTTACACTGATGATTGTAAAACTTCCAGACAGGAGCTTGTTTGAAATCAATCATTTCCTAATATTAATTTAAAAAGTCTTAGTTCCATTGGCAGATTATTTGAACTATAACAGGACATTTTTCCATGTCACAAATGAAATGATCTGCAAATGGAACATTTTCATCAATATTAATGAATTATTGACTTATAAAGTTCATAACTTGCTGAAAAGTTACTTCTCAGTTAGTTTTTTATTAAGATGATCACTAACGAGTGAAAACTAGACCAACATTACTTGGTAATATTTTGAGTTTTTGCAGTGTAAGTTAATTTAAAAAAGTCAAACTTTTACCAAAATAAAGATGCAAAATTAGCTGACAAAAGTCATAAAAGTAATTTTATGATTTTTATTACAATCTTATTCTCAAATGACTTTTATTATTACGACTTTATTCATATATTATCTGACTTTGTCATCATATTACCTCTTAATTCTTGTATTTTTACAGTTTTATTCTTGTATTATTAGGACTTTTTTCTTGTGTTATAATTTACTGCTTTATTCTGATAATATCATGACTTTATTGTTTTAATATTATGACTTTATTGTTTTAATATTATGACTTTATTGTTTTAATATTATGATTTTATTTCTTTAATATTATGATTTCATTGTTTTAATATTATGACTTTATTCTGGTAATTTCAAACACTAAATTCTCTAATACTGGCTTTAATACTCAGGAATCAAACCGGGGACTTTCCTGCCAAGGACTGTTTTATGTATATTTGTGCAGCCAGTTGTAACAACATGCCTGAAGATGAGGATGATGAGGAAGAGGATGAGGATGAGAATGAGGTTTTCAGCTGTGTGTAATTTTTCTGCAGGGTAATTTCGTGGACCTGGACGGAGCCGTGAGGCAGAAACGGCAGGAGTTGGAGGAAAACAGCAGCTCCGACTCTCCGGCTCCAGACTACGATAAGATAGCCGGTGTCTGTTTACGTTACACATTACCCAGCATTCATAGCACACATGCAGACTGTGATGCTCCAAAACTAAAACATAGACAACGAACAGCAGATATCAGTGGTGAGGTGGGAGGGAGTCGCTGGGCGAAGCTTTGAACACCTGGTGAATTTGATACACCAAACTTTATTGAAAATATTAAATAAATACTGGAAACGTAGCACAGAACCATGGTATTGTTCAGGAACAGCAGTGGGCCCAGGATGCAGCCCTGAGGAACGCCACAAGTGATTAAAGAACTTGAATAAAAATATGAAACAGACAGAAATCTTCTCAAGTTATTAGAATTTAAAAGTAGAATTTAAATGAAAACTTTTTGGATCATTTCTGACTGAGAAGAAACAATAACAGTATTTTTAAAAAGTATTTGAGTTTCTGTCTAAAAACAGTTATTACTGAATATTTCCATGTTCAAACACCAAATGTACCTTAAAATGCGTTAAAATGCATCTTAAGGTACCATCTTAGCATTAATGCAGCTAACATTCACAGTCTTTCCTATTCAACCAATCAGTGGCCAGGAAAATAAATGCTGCTCTGGGATTGGCTGCTTTAAAGCAAATGCTGGCCAATAGTGTGTGAAGCAGAATTGTGTCTAAATCTGCTCTATGGAAAAATCTGCTAACTTTTCATCAGTAATTCAGAGGAACGTCTGTCATCACAGAACCGTTAAAAGTCCAATCTGCTGATTAAAATAAAAGAAGAACAAAAACTCACTGTGGGTTTCAGTTTTTAACCAAATCCTTTTCCAACAGACCTGCCCATTCCTCACTTCCTGGATGCACTGAAACAAAAAGGGAACTCGTCTTCTCCGGAGCAGAAGCACAAAGTGAAGAAGCAGCACCAGAACCAGCAGGGCGGCACCAAGAAGCCGCAGAACTCGGTCCGGTCCAGTGAGTTCTGCTCACATGTTCACAGAAAACAACCTTCAGCCGATTCATCCTCTGAAAGGAATGAATTAACAAACATTAATTATGTCTTAATGTTTGTAGTCAGGAGGTTTGACCAACAAAAAGAAGAAGAAAAAAAAACGTCGGCCATTTTAACTTTCACCAGGATGTTCTGATAAAGACGTTTATAACAAATAGATTAACAAGGACAAAACATTTCCACAATCATTTTTTTGTTTTAGATTAAAAAAACATGAACCTAAAATGTTTTAAGTTAAGCCAAATTTCATATTCCTAGATATTGATTTTGATTGAGATACATGATTGGTTTAACTAGATACTGAAGAGTTTTCCTTGTTTTTTGTGGCTAACAATCATAATTAGTAAAATAATTTAAAAAACGTAACATATTTTTGGTTGTTTCCAGGTTCAGAGGTCGTGTTCGACAGCAGAGTCAAGAAAACCGTTTCTCTCAACACTCTGCTGATTATCTACATGTTTCTGTAAGATTCAGTCGTTCTTTTATTCTAATTAATATTTCACTGATTTCTTTACTAAACATTCACACACAGAGACAATAATACTGGGTCCCGTTGGTAAAGATACAGAATTAACATCTACAAATTTACATTTAGTTTACAAAAATAAATATTTAGCTAATATAAAATATATGTTCCCTCTCCGTTCCCTCCCTGTTCCCTCTCTGTTCCCTCCCTGTTCCCTCTGTTCCCTCCCTGTTCCCTCTCTGTTCCCTCTCTGTTCCCTCTCTGTTCCCTCTCTGTTCCCTCTCCGTTCCCTCTCTCTGTTCCCTCTCCGTTCTCTCTCTCTGTTCCCTCTCCGTTCTCTCCCTGCCCTCTCCTTGTTCCCTCTCTGTTCCCTCTCCGTTCCTCTCTGTTCCCTCTCCGTTCCCTCAGGGTCTGCGTTCTGGTCCTGTCTTCCTGCTATCTGGCCTTCAGGATCGTTTCCCTGGAACAGAAACTGACGAGGCTCGGCTCCATCAGCGACTTCACGGATCACCAGTGAGTTTCAGTCTCAATCGTTTCAACTAATTATTATTTTTTTTAAATCTAATCTAGTTTGAGAAACTTAAATGTGTGGAAAAGACGTTGGATGATTTGAAAACTTTTTAGCTTTTAGCTGAGATCTGTGTTTAAAATGAGGAAACTGAATTTTACCAACATTATGTTTTATTTGTCTATAATACATAAAATAACTACAAACACACACATTGTATCTCTGTGACCAAACAAACCAAACGACCAGCGTCCAACTGAACAGCAATAAGGAGGAAATAAACGTTGGTTTGTTAACATCGTCCCAGTTCTACTCATCGGTCCGGTACCAGCACTGGTGTCGGTATCGGTCCGATAATTCATGCTTTCCTACGTTTGGTTTGCATTAATTTTGACTCTCAACGACTTTTGGTGTAAAACAAGTTCATAAATCTTTAACTACAGATATTTGCTGATGTATGCAGGATTTTTCAGAGGATTCCCATGTTCCTCTGTGTGTGTGTGTGTGTGTGTGTGTGTGTGTGTGTGTGTGTGTGTGTGTGTGCGTGTGTGTGTGTGTGTGTGTGTGTTTTCCTAGAAGCAGTTTTCTTTCTGGGATTCCTGATGTGAAGTCAGAGCTCTTCTCTGAACTGCTGACCATCAACCTGCTGAAACTGGAGAAGGTTTGTCTTCCTGATCCCATTAAATCTCATCGTTTCTCGTCTCTTGATGATTAACAGGTTCTGAACATCTGCAGCCTCAAATTAAGAAAGTTTTCCAGAAATCAGCGGATCTGCCCCGTCACTGGAAACGACTGATCTTCTGGTTCTCTTGTATATTTTGCTTTTCTTTCTTTCAAACAATCCACAAAATTCTCCTCTGGAAATAGTTTTATTCGTCCAACTCTCAGACATAACTGCATGTGGAGAAAAAAGCAGGGAGGTTTTTCAGATAAAACTCTCTGATTGGCAATAATCAAACATTAATAGTCAGTGATCTGATCAGAGAACCGTGGATCAGCCAGACGATCTCCTCACTGTTCAGTCTGAACTTTGTGTTTCTGAGAAACATCAACATTTCAGGCTGACGCCCGTCTATAGAGCATCACTTCTACAGTTACACTGTGGAAAAATAACAGCAGTAATCTGGATTATTTATCTGTCATCAGGGGAAAAGATGTTGAAACTGTGTAAATATCACAGTTTAAAGCTTAATATTTAGCTTCAAACTACATATTTTGTTAGGTCCAAACTAAATATTTAGTTAGCAAGCTAGGTATTTATTTGAAGCTAAATGCTAACCAACTAAATATTTCGCTCCATATTAAATATTGAGCTAGCGAGCTAAGTATTTAGCTCTAACTAAACGGCATGTTTTCCTTCAAACCTTACAGGTTAATTTGTTCATAAAATATTTAATTGTATAATTTACATCATAACTTTTTGTGCTCATACTGATAATCAAATCTAACCTACATGAATCTAATCATTTATGAAGTTTCTATGTTCAGAATCATCCTGACAGACTGTCTGTGTTTTCAGGTCCAGAAGAATCTGCAGAGGCTGCTGGAAGAAGCTGCATGACTGAACTGGGAACCAGTATGAGAGCTGCTGACAGCTTTGTACATAAACTGTGAATATTAAATTTATTCTGTGCAGGCAGTAAAACGGGAACCCGCTGCGGCCGAGAAACTAATCAAACTGTAAACTGATTGATTTCCTGTTAAATTCATGCTGGCAGTGAAACTGACGCCTACTTTTAGAAACAACTAACAGTGACGTCGCCCTCTACCTGCAGGAAAAGTATCTGCATCTCATGACTGTAAAGAGGCAATCAGAACCAAACAATTAACTGGCTTTGACTAGGCCAAAACACATCTTCACAGGTGGAGCTGCTGGTGGGAATCAGTAGCTGCATTTCTGTTACAAATGTACGCTAAACTTTGTTGACATCAAAAACAGAGTTCTGTAATTAATGTGTTTCCATTAATTCAGTTAATTCAATTAAAATCAAACATAAATAAGTTTGGTCATGTAATAAGTCATTTAAAGAAATCGCCACCATCGTCCAACCACTTCCTGTCTTCTTCATGGTTTTCAGCAGTAGTAACATCCAGTTGTTGATCATTTGACCTCAGACTAATTTGGATAGAAGCACAAAACCTTTTTTTATCAAAAAATGTGAGTTTATTTTTTTTCTCATTTATTTTCAGGGATGAAAATGAGAAATGAATGAACAATATTAGAGCCAAACAACTGCACTATTTTTTCCAAAAGGAAATGGCAAAATAAACGAACGTTGTAAAGAAAACTGTCAGAGGAAACAAACCTAAGCACAAAACCCAACAGTTAGCAGCCAGTAGCATTAAAGAATTGGTTGCTAAATTACTAATAACCAAAGTTTTTACGTCTTTTTTTAATAAAGCATGAAACCCAGAAAACTTTTAAAACATCGTCTGGAAATGATTGTGTCTAATTGACCCGTGTTGAGCTGCTTTTCTCCTGATTTTATTCAAGGTTTTGGACATTTCTAGTGGCTGAATGTGAATCTCTTCAGATCCCTGTGGTTCAGAGTTTAGGTTGTTTTTTCAGTTTTGTGTTTTTCTAATTCAGTGTTTCACTCAAACATGTTTTCACCTCACTGTATTTCAAATTATTTAACATTTAAGACTGAATGTTAACATGTGCAGACAAAAACTGGGTTGATTTTTTTCATGCATTAAACTGTTGTGATTTATTAAACATATTGAGAAATAAATGCTATTTTGGGGAAATGAATTCATTTTGTGAATTAATTATCTGTTTTCTAAATAAAAGTGAATTTTTGTCATTTTTCTCTCGTGTTTCAAACCTTTTTATTTCACAGCTTTTGGAAACGGGACCATTTGATTTGATTTGAGTCAAAAGTTTTTCACCTTTTTGGATGTTTTGCTGTTTTTATTGTTTTCAATTATAATCAACTAAATTTGGCTTTTTGTCAACAAAAATATTCCTAAAACAAAAAACCTTTTTATGTCAAAATTCAAACTAGTTTCTACAAAATGAGGCTTAAAATATTAAACATGACTTCAGGATTTAGTAGAGCTAAATGTTTTACAAAAATAAAACATCCAGCGGTGTGAACATTTTTAAAGCAGTTAAATATACATACCACTTATGTTTATTCATGAAATGTTTTTTTTTATTTTGTTGCAATTTGTCAATTTTTTTAAGTTAATGTTGTAGTTTCACCGTTTGCTGCTTCTTGAACTGATAAGAGTTAAAAACTGGTGACAAAATGTTCATTAAAGGAAAGAAGCTGCTGATGTTTCTTGAAGAAATTTACCAGATTAATAATTTAATTTAATCTGATTGAAAGCAAAAAGGATAAAAAGTGGGTTATTAGAAGCTGCTTCGGGCCGAAGTGACG
Source organism: Gambusia affinis (assembly GCF_019740435.1). Taxonomy (NCBI): domain Eukaryota; kingdom Metazoa; phylum Chordata; class Actinopteri; order Cyprinodontiformes; family Poeciliidae; genus Gambusia; species Gambusia affinis. Next base: position 31,002,985 of record NC_057870.1, on the reverse strand, counting down.
AACTCGGCTAAATGATTAGCAGGTCCAGTTATCGTTTCGCCCGTTAATCCTCGGCTGTTTGAGGAGGATTTTCCTGGAGATTGTGATTCTTTCCAGGGTCAATCCTAATTCCTGCTGACCGGCTGATGATCCGTTTCTGCTCAGCTGGAGAATATTTAACCTGAGGCGATCCATGAATACTTTACTAAAACAAAAAAAAAAATAAAAATAAAAACCTGGGTTCATTTATTCTCCTTATTTTAATTTGACAATCTGGTCAATTACCAACAAAACAAACCTGCTGCATAAAAATTTGAGGAAAACTTTCTACATATAGTTAATAATTTCTCAAAATGAAATGTACAACTACCTATCAGATTTAAATTAAAGAAAACTGGAGCTAATGAAGGAAAAAGTTAAAGAATGTGCAGATTTTAAGGTTTTATATCAGTCAGGATGTTAAAGTTTGGTAATAAAAAGGAAAATGGGTTTAACTTGTTTCCATATTTTCTGAAGGATTTTGATCTTCCAGACATTTTTCTGCAGGAATATCAAAACTATTTTTTACCTGCCTGCAATTTGAAGTATTTAAATCTTTATCTGGAAAACTGTAAATATCCACAATTCCTTAAAAACTAAAACACGTCTTTAAGAAGGAGATGATAGAACCAAATGGAATATAAAAATGTTCTTCATCCTATTTGTTATTCTGGTTTTAATAGAAATTTCAGCGGATAATTTTCAGACTCTTAACAGCTGAATCATTCCTGCGGTTCCACTTTGAACCACCAGATGTCGCTGTTTGACTCGTGACTCTTTTCTCTGGGTTGAATCAACAGGTGCTTCCCAAAAGAAACACCTTCAAAACCACAAACTGAGGAGAATTAAAACTGTGCAGCAGAAACGTTAACTGTTTCAGGATAATAATAATCATAATAATCATAATAAAATGCGTGATATTCGTTCCGCTCAGGGATAAAATGACTGTAAAAGAAGTAATTTAGCTGCAGAATCAGAAGCTGTGCGCAGGTTTGTGCCTGCTGGGTTTGTTGTTCAGTGTTTGGCGCAGAAAGCGGCTGTTGTTCTCTGTATGCTAATCCCGCCGCGGATCTGTGTGAATGTCTCAGTGTGTCACCGATAACAAATGGCTTTGTTAAGAACAGAGCTGCGCACCAAACCTAAAGAATATGGGAAATATTCTCATTTTCTACCGGTTTCAAAGGCTAAAAGTAGAAATACGTTTTAATAAAAGTTAAATTGTTGTTGTTTCTGCAGTTATGTAAGTTAGTTTTGTTTTGATTTGATTGTTCTGGTGCGTAATGGCCTTCATCCCCTCCTCTTCAGGTCTCCTGCAGCGCAGAGGGAGGAGGAGACACACTCATCTCAATAAGGCTCTTGATTCATCATGTGAGGGAGGAAAACGCAGAGTTGCGGCAGAGTTCGGTGTCCTTTACGCACGGACTGCGCATCTCCGCTGTGCGTCCTGGCGCATCCATCCGGAGCTCAGCAGGAGAGAAAATATTGTTTCTAGATTCGTTTCATATCGGATTTGTGTTTCCACTCAGCTTGTAGGACGATGTGCCTGTGAAGTGCCGGGTCCAGTTCGGAGCAGTAAAACGTTTCCTCCGTTATCGTTTGAATCATGTCAGAAAGGAAACCGTCGCTGAGGGCCGGCGGCTCCGCGCAGAGCCGCTTCCAGGTGGATGTGGTGACGGAGGGCTCCTCCGCCGCGGCCCCGGCTCCAGAGGAGTCCAAGGGCCGCTTCAAGGTGGTGGGCTTCATGGACCCGGGCATGGGCCCCAACGCGGACATCGGGCTCCCGCCGGATGTCTTCCACGAGCCGGACACGACAAAGAGCGACTCCGTGAGCCTCCACTCCACGGGCACCGGGCAGACCCACGTCTCAGACTCCCACTCCAACACCTACTACATGCGGACCTTCGGACACAACACCATCGACGCGGTACCGAACATCGAGTTCTACCGGCAGACCGCGGCGCCGTTCGGGGAGAAACTCACCAGACCGTCGCTGTCGGAGCTGCACGACGAACTTGATAAAGTAACAATAATCAGTTTATGTTCATAGTCATTTTAATTAGAGGTTCATTAGAGCGAAGACTCGAACTCTGAATTATGATTTTCAATGTTTTAATTGTTAAAAAAAAATTGTTCAGTGTCCCTTATCATTTTCAGTACATTTGACTTTATTTGCACATAAAGTCAAATGAACTGTAAAACCTGTAAAATATAAGTTTTGATCTGATAAATTATTGATGAAAAAATACCAAAGAGAATAAAAACTGAGTCTGTGGCATTTCCCTGCTGATTTTACAGCTGAATGAACCAACAGATTATTTTTAAAGATCTCTGGCAGAAGCTAACATTTGTTTTTTTTAATTACTTGTTCATGCCACTGACTAACAGGACCTTGGGAAGAACAACTGGCCCACAGCATCACGGGTCCTCCACCAGTCTTCCTTTGTTTCAGACCAGACTCAGTGGGAAAGTTTGTTGATAAAAACCTCTGAACACTCGGCTAAAAAACTTCATGTTTCTGTTTGTGACAGAGAGGAACTCTTTTCTTCTCTTTTGTCTTTGCTGTAGTTTTCTATCAGTGAGATTTGAAGGCCTGACAAACATGGAGCCTCATTTAGCTTAACAACCATCAGGTTCTTCACCATCCTAACATTTCAAAATACTGTTGATACTGGGAGGAAATAAAGGCGCAGGGTTTGTTCTAGTCAAGACTTTAACAAAAAGGCTCATTTCTGTTAGGATAGATACATTTAGACAGACAGCACCATTTACAAAAATCAGCATTTACAGTCAATCTGTTTAGTTTTAAAAGCATTAAAGCTTAAAAACATGAGTGACTGTCAAAAGCAATTAAAACTCTTTTCTTTGTGGTTTTTCAGCTGTAGTTTTAGGTGACTTGCTCTGTCAAATTAGACTCCAATCTTTATTAGAACAAACTTGACGCCTTTATTGGTTCTACAGGGACACTGGCCCCTGACGGCCCCCATCTAGAACCGTCCATGCTGTAAACGTGGAGGCCCCACAGGGTCAACAGAGCCAAACCACCAGGAAACTCTGGTCTTTGTTCTGTTTTATAAACTTTAATAATCTTTTCACTTTTTGAAACATCAATAAATGGTTCCTCAGAAATGTTCTCTTTTTTTAATTAATTTTCTGAGATTTATCTCATAATTTCTGACTTGTTTCTAGCAAATACTTTTCTTTTCAAGCTCAGAAATTTCCGCTTTTTTTCTAGAACATTTCTGAGATTATTCTCCAAACTCCCATTTTCTAACAAACTGTCTTCTTTTGAAACTCAGAAAATTTACAAAAGTTCAAAATGTTAGAATTTTTTTTTTACAACTCAGAAATGTTCCCGTTTTGTCTAAAACATTTCTGAGGTTAAAATCACAATTTCAACTTTTCAAACTCAGAAATTTCATTATTTTTTCTAGAAAAATTCTAAGATTAATGGAACAATTTATGAGTTTTTTCTAGTGAATTTCTGAGACTAATCTCAAAATTTCTGAGTTTTTTTGGTTGAAATCGACTCTTTTTTTCTGATACGTCCTCCTACCAAAGAACCACTGAAGGATTTAGAAAACAAACGTTGAAACTCTGACCCACTTTCTTCATTTACCTGGATATTTTTCCTGACATTCCTTCTCCCTCCAGGAGCCGTTCGAGGACGGCCTGGTCAACAGCGAGGAGCCGTCAGCCGCCGAGGAGGCGGCGGCGTTGATGGCGAAGGAGGCGAAGGGAGGAGCGGTGAAGTTCGGCTGGATGAAGGGCGTCCTGGTGGGTGATGACAGACGGAGTCTCAGATACGCTGCGTGTTGAGGGCAGTCAGGTGGTGTTAACCTGCAGAAACGTGTTGCAGGTGCGCTGCATGCTGAACATCTGGGGAGTGATGCTCTTCATCAGGATGTCCTGGATCGTTGGTCAGGCTGGAATCGGTGGGTGAAAACCTCCCATCCAGTTTGGTTTTTGTTCTCAGATGTTGGACGTGAAGTGAAGGAGCGTTTTTTGTTCAGGGTTTTAACGGTTCAGGTGTTTTTGTGAACCAGGACTCACCATCGCCATCATCCTCATGGCCACTCTGGTCACCACCATCACCGGCCTGTCGACCTCCGCCATAGCAACCAACGGCTTCGTACGCGGAGGTGAGGAACCGACCAGCAGGAGGAAAACTTCAGTCGGTTTCAGCAGAGCAGACAGAGGGAAAGATTCAGTTTTAACCACGTCTAAGATTAAATACGTGGATTTTTCTCTAATTTTAGGACTAAAATAAATAAGATCTGCATGACTGAGTATCAGGGCCAGACAGAATAACAGAATAAAGACATTATATTATATACTAGGAGATACAATATTATCAGACAAAATATTGTAAAAGTTGTTACGATAATCCTTAATAAAAACAATAAGATTTAATTCATGAGCTGTTGTGCAACAGTATTTGTCATATGTACGTATTAATGGTTATTTGAGGGGGAGCGTACTACCTGATCTCCAGAAGTCTGGGTCCAGAGTTCGGAGGCTCCATCGGTCTCATCTTTGCCTTCGCCAACGCTGTGGCGGTGGCCATGTACGTCGTGGGTTTTGCTGAGACGGTCGTTGTGATGCTCAGTGTAAGAACTTTATAAAACATTTTAAAACCTGCCTGATGATGAAGTTTAGGCCTGAAATTAAACATTTTCCTGCTGCTTCGCTGCAGGATGTCGACGCTCTGATGACCGATGAGCTGAATGACATTCGCATCGTCGGGACGCTGACCGTCATCCTGCTGCTGGGAATCTCTGTAGCTGGGATGGAGTGGGAAGCCAAGGTAAGAAAACTCTGAAAAAACAGGAAATTATAAATTTAATTCATTAGAAATGATGAACCAAAGTTGTTATTTTTTACAGATTCACCAAAGGTGCATGTTTTGTTTCTTTTCACAGTAATGTCTTCAGTAGTCAGTTCATGGAGCATCTTGAAATCTGACAGTCGTTCTCCTACAGAATAAACATTTTATAAAGTTTTTTCCTTTAGGAATCTGTCAACATTTTGTTTGTGACATAAATTAAGTTTTATATCTTTTTTTGGGTAAACCCATCATAAACTCATTAAGTCTATATCTTATTACACTTCAAAAGAGACAAAATTAACTTACAAATAATTTTTCAGCAACATAGGAGTTTATTTTGAGTCATTAATTCCTTCATTTTGTTGAAAAAGTTCTAGTTCCACTCGCACATTATTTCATTTCTAACATGTGAAAAGTGTTTGGTTATAAATGAAATAATCTGCCAGTGGAACTAGAACTTTTTAATCAAAATTAATGAATTATTGGGTTTAAACAAGCTCATATATGTTGCTGAACATTTACTTTTGTTTTAAGTGTAGTAAGATATTTGCACTAGAAAGAGGATCAAAATACTTGGTGATATTTTGAGTTTGCAGTGCTTTCTGTTCATGCAGTTATGTAATTGAACCAGGAAGACGTTAAAATGAACCTTTACTCCTTTTGTTCTCTGGGTCCATCAGGCTCAGATCGTCCTCTTGGTGATCCTGCTAGCGGCTATCGCTAACTACTTCCTCGGCACTTTCATCCCGGTGGACAACAAAGAGCCCAAAGGATTCTTTGGTTACCACAGTCAGTTTACATCCTACATGCTAACCATCCTCTTAAATTCTTACTCCAGATTTTATTTTACTCTTTTTTATCTGTCCTGTTTCTCAGCTGCCATCCTCTTTGAGAACTTCGGTCCAGATTTTAGAGAAGAAGAGACGTTTTTCTCCGTGTTTGCGATTTTCTTCCCTGCAGCCACTGGGATCCTAGCAGGAGCCAACATCTCTGGTGACCTCGCTGTGCGTTTTTACCGCCTGAAATAAATACAGAATCAGTTTAGATAGAAATTTTAGGTCTTTCTGTCAGATAAAATATCTGGTGTTCCTCAGGGTTCTGTGTTGGGACCCCAAAAACGATGGATCAACTTGTTTTTATTTTTTCTGGTTTTGTTTTCATAAAATAATCTAATTAAAAGTGAATATTTTCATTTCTTTGCCGTTAGGACCCTCAGTCTGCGATCCCTAAAGGAACCCTGCTGGCCATCCTCATCACAGGCCTCACCTACGTGGCTGTTGCCCTTTCTACAGGTTCATTTAAATATATATTGTTTTATTTTAGCTAATGTTCAGCTAGACTTAAAGTTATTATATTTAAGCACGCCGCAATAAGCAATTAGTCAATTAATTGCATGCTGAATTAAAATGAGCTCCAATTTGATTAATATCTTGTTAAATGTAATTTTGCTTAGAAACTTATAATCCATATTATTCATGGTTTAGATTGTGTGAAGTTATTTCCATATTATTTATTGTATCTGATTATTTTATTTTGGATTTTTAAAATGTCTTCCAGTTGCATTGTCCTTATTAGAGGGTATTGTTGCATTATTATTGCCACCATCAATATATTACATGAAAATGGTCTCAAAACAACAATATTATCATTTATTGCAAAAACTTCTAGGATAATGAATTTGTATATTTTGTATTACATTCTTTTTAAGACTCTTTTAGTTTAAAAATCAAAGTTAAATTCAGATTAAATGTACCTTAAAGGCCAGGTTGTTGTTGTTTCTCTTGGTCTCAGGTTCCTGTATAGTGAGAGATGCCACTGGTGACCACAACGACACGGTGAGCGACACGGTGAACTGCACCGACGCCGCCTGTACGCTGGGCTACGACTTCTCCATCTGCAAGGAAGGAGGCTGCCAGTTCGGCCTGATGAACGACTTCCAGGTAGAAACACCTCAGGCAGGACGATCCCTCCATTTTAATCAAGTTAATTGGTGTAATTACCTCATCGCAGTGTGGACTTTAGCATTGATGCTACTTTGGGCTTGAATAGCTTTGCTAGTAGGCTAATTCCGGTTAGCACAACTTTAACACAGCAACAGGCTGTTCCAACGTCCCGTCGGATCGGTTTTACAAGCAGAAATTAACCCGCCGAGGAAGCAGCTTCGTCTTCTATCCTTGTTGTTTGTGGATGTAGCTTGTGCGCCAGATTTAAGGTCGCACCAGAAACGCACGAATGCGAAGGTTCCGGTTGGGAATAAAAAGCGATTAATTGTGTTAACTTTTATTTTTTTTATTTTTTATTTTTTTTTATAAACTACGTGACTGATTAATCGAAATTAATGCACTAAAGACATGGACACAACCAACATACAATCTTTAAATTTATAAAGTGCTGGGACCTAAATATTTAGCTTAGTTATTGAGAAGTTGATGATCTGAGCAGATATAGGTCACTAATGTGGTAATTTCATGTTTTATGGGAACCACCACCTAACATGTTCTTGTGTCTTCCCTGTTTTGAAAAGCGGCTAAGATATTTGATATTTGAGGAAAGATGCAGAGAAGCTTGGGAATGTGTTACGTAAAGGCCAGAGAGCGGACAGAGAGCGACATGCATCAACACACCCACCGTCATTGTTTTCCCTGGAGGCCCATCGTTCTCTGGCTGCTGGCGATGCCGTGTCAGGACACAACGCTGTCCCACTTCCCAGAGTCCAAAACACGTCACAGCCGTCCACACGCCGCCGCCGCGCCAACACCAGGCCGCCATCATCATCTCTGCTGCTGCAGAAAACTCTGTCGTAACTTAATCTGGTTAGAAGGTGTTGGAGTGATGCTGAGGGAGTATAGATGCCCTCAGACTGTGTGTGTGTGAGTGGAGGTGTGTGTGTGTGTGTGTGTGTGTGTGTGTGTGTTAGAAACAGAGCAGTTCTCAGCATCATGCAGAGAGCCGTACAGAGATAATGGTGTCCGTTGTTCTGGGTCACAAGGTTGGTGCTGGTCGGACCTGAATGAGCGCATTATGGCCGCCGCCTGCGCTCACTTCCAACCCGCTGACACTGATCTCACTGAACACGCTCTAACACACACCACGCTGCTGCTAATGTGACCGCAGGACGGCTGTGAACTAAAACACACTCTGGAGTATCTGTTACAGCCCAGCCAGGGCCGGCAAAAGCCTTTTAGGGGCCCAAAGCATATTTTCATTCTGGGCCCCAACTCCCCCTTACCAACATACTTTATCATTTCTACACTACTCTGTATGTATGTATTAAATTTAACCTTATGAGAGCAGAAAACAAAAAAAACAAAAAAGATTTTGAGATGCAGAATATTAAGGGTGTCATTTTATTTTAGTTATTTGTAAGTAACATCAGCTGATAAACATTAAATTTACAGTCAGTTAACAAGTTTGACATGTTATACAGTATTAATTTATCATACATGTACCAACTATAAAAACAAGGTAGACATTTTGGTTTTGTTTAATAGCATTTAGTTTGTACTATCCAATGTTATTTTCAATATATATATTTTATTATGCTAGCTGGTGCTCTTTGGAGCCCCCTGGTGGTCCAGACGTTTAGCTTGCATATATGTTGGGCCGGCTGTGATCCCAGCTGTCAGGAGGCCATCAGCCTCTGTTACTGAATGTTTCTCAGGTCTGATCAACAAAAAAGAGAAATTCTGGATAAATGTTTTTATGTGTGTGTGTGTGTGTGCGTGTGCGTGTGTGTGTGTGTGTGTGTGTGTGTCCAGGTGATGAGTATGGTGTCGTACTTCGGGCCGTTGATCACTGCAGGGATTTTTTCAGCTACTTTGTCTTCAGCTTTAGCTTCACTGGTCAGCGCACCAAAAGTCTTCCAGGTCAGATAAAAAATGTTTTATTTTATCCACAATTTGAGTTTGTTGTATTTTTTTTAATCCTTTGTAATATGTATAATTTATCTCATTTTATTGTTTTATTAGAAATTAATGCAGGTTTTAATGGTGTTTAATTTAATGTTTTATTTACATTTTGTATTTTTTTATGTTTATTATAATTTTGTTCTGTCTAATTTTGTTTTGTCTCATTTTACTTTCTTGTATTTTTTGTTTAAACTATTCAACAGAAATTTTATCCATTTTTTTATTTTTCTATTTTTATTCATTGTTGAAATAGTTTAGAGATTAACAAATGTTTTAAAATTCTTTTTATATTTTATTTTGCTTAATTTTACTTACATTTAATTTCTTTTTTCTTTTATTCATGTTAATATTTCACGTTTACATTTAGATTTTGTATATAATTTTTGCATTTTACTTAATTTCCATTCTCTTTAATTTTTCCATCTCTGTCTGCTTTATATTATTAATATTTCATCAGAAAATGCCACCATTTGTGGGGCAGTTTGACCTTTAAGAATTTTTTATTATCTTTTATTTGATTATTTAATGACAATTAAAGCATAAAAATGGAGCAAATCAGGTGCAAAAGAGGTATTCTGTCGTCCTCACTTCCATTTTTTCTTTTCATATTTTGTTTCTTTCTTAAATGAATAAATAATGTGAATAAAACTCGAAGGCCCAGATGTATTTTCTAACAGCAGCTGTTGGCTCTCCAGGCTCTCTGTAAGGACAACATCTATCCTGGTCTGGGGATTTTTGCGAAGGGTTACGGTAAAAACAACGAGCCTCTGCGCGGATACGTCCTGACCTTCTGCATCGGCCTCGCCTTCATCCTCATCGGTGGGCAGCAGAGCTTCATCCTGTCAGATAAAAACAGAATAAATATCTAAACACAGAGCTAACCAATCTGTTTGTGTCCGACCAGGCGAACTGAACATCATCGCTCCCATCATCTCCAACTTCTTCCTGGCCTCTTATGCTCTCATCAACTTCTCCGTCTTCCATGCCTCCCTGGCCAACTCTCCAGGTTAAATCCATAAAATCAAACTTTATTCCTGCAGAAATCGCTCTGGTGTGCTGACTCCCTGTTTCTCCACAGGGTGGCGCCCTAGCTTCAAGTACTACAACATGTGGGTTTCTCTGGCCGGGGCCGTCCTGTGCTGCATTGTGATGTTTGTCATCAACTGGTGGGCCGCCCTCGTCACGCTGCTCATCATCCTCGCCCTCTACATCTACGTTGGATACACGAAACCAGGTGAGAACCAGGCAAAACCACAGAAGAAGAACGTAAATATTCACCATCAGTGGGAACATCTCTGAAAAAATACACAAAAGCCTCTAAAATGCTTCTCGTGTTTTTTCTACACTAAAAATGTCATAATAATCCCAAATGAAAAAATAATATAAAATCTCAACATATCAGTCATTTTAGAGGTTAGTTGAATGAAACACAGCATAGATTTGTTAAAATGTTAGTTTGGTTTAACTCACATTTATCCATCCATCCCAGAAGCCAGACGTATGCATGTGTATGGAGGGCCAAAAGGGACAAATTTAAATGAACAAATGCATCATTAAATGATTAAATGAATGTAACATGAAATAGCTACATTAAATATAACACAATATGTGATCAAATCATTAAAATGCAATCTTACAATAGCAGATGTAGATAACTAATTAAAGTTATTAAATGCTTTCTGTTCCTGCAGTGCCACCATGACGCTACTAAACCTTAACTTAACTTTTTTCTGAAGATGAATTGATTCTTAAGGATTTTGTGTTTGTTCAAATTGTGACATTTTTGTGTAAATTTGTTTAATTCTGCAATATTAAGCCTAGAAGTGTCTCAGTGCTGCCCTCTGTGGGTTAAACAGTGGCTACTGCAGCTGAATTTTCCTGCTGGTTGAAGTCTAAATCCAGGCTCAAATCGGATCACTGATATTTTTCCTTGCATTGCATTTGTTTCCTCCTGTGTTTTTTGCCTGTAGATGTGAACTGGGGTTCGTCCACTCAGGCTCTGATCTACAACCAGGCTCTGACCCACTGCCTCAACCTGTCCAGTGTCGAGGACCACGTCAAAAACTTCAGGTTTTCCTCAGAAATTTTACAGATTCTCACCAAAAGCGTGGCTGTTTCTTCCTTGATGCGTTCTCTCTCTTTCCTTTTTCAGGCCGCAGTGTTTGGTTCTGGCCGGTTACCCAAACTCCCGCCCGGCGCTGCTGCAGTTGGTTCATTCGTTCACCAAGAACGTCAGCCTCATGGTCTGCGGTCACGTCAGGACGGTGCGAACTGCACTCAGCGTCCTGCGGGAACGTTTCATGCAACAGTTTCATGCAACAGTTTCATGCAACAGTTTCATGCAACAGTTTCTCCAACTTGTCTCTGTTTCCTCCTCCAGGTTTCCCGGTGGCCAAACTTCAAGGATCTTTCCCAGGACTACGTTCGGTGTCGACGCTGGCTGATTAAAAAACGGATCAAGGCTTTTTATTCTCCAGTTTTTGCAGACAACCTGAGGCACGGGGCGCAGTTACTCCTCCAGGTATAAAGACTGGTCTCAGACCTGATCTGTGAATTAAAAGCCGTTAAAGTTAAATTAAAAGATTCTCCATGATGACTTCTTTGCTCCAGGCGGTTGGTTTGGGTCGGCTGAAGCCCAACACGCTGGTCATGGGTTTCAAAAACAACTGGAGCGACGGAAACATGAGAGACGTGGAGAATTACATCAACACAATACAGTGAGGGCCAAAATTTAACAATCTAAATGTTGTAGTTTTAAGAACGTCAAAAATATCCGTCCATTCGTTTCCCTGATCCTAATCGAGATCCAAACAGGAAACACGGTTCCTCCAGAAAGTTCTGGGTCTCACCAATCATTTACCCGAGTCAACTGACTCCCTTTGTATGGAGCGACTTTAGTGCCGAGATTAAGACTACTGGCCACCCAGTGGTGGCAGGAAGCTACATCTGTTCCAAAGATAGATATTGATCTGATTAATGATCGACCAGCACTGCCAAATGAGAAGGAGAATACTGGCTAGCATTAGCTTTGGAGAGGCTAACTAGCCTTCCTAGGCTGGTCATCTGCTGCATTACCTACTTCTTATGCTGTTCGTTAGCATGATAAGCTAGTGTTAGCCTTGGATAGCCTGCTTTCTAGACAAATTTCTCCTACAGGAAACTAATAAAGTATCTTATCTTTATATATAAACATTAGCCTTGCATATGCTAATGTCAGCCGTGGATAGGCTAGCATCTAGCAGGATAATTTGGTCACCTGCATGTTTTATGTCAAAGAAAAGTGGTAGTTGTCTATAAGCGTCATACGTTAGCGCGATGTCTCTGAATATTTTAGTCTCTGTTCCAGTTTTCTCTCCATTCCATGAATCTTTTGTGACAAAGTTTTGTTGTTAAACGTCGCAGTGATGCGTTTGACCTCCAGTTTGGCGTGGTGATCCTCAGGCTGATGGATGGTCTGGACATCTCTCACATTCCAGGACAAGGTACCTCCGTGTTTTTACTGTAAATATGTCAGTTTTCAACGTCTGACATCGTCGTTTTCTCCAAATTCATATCCTCAGTTCTTCTTTCCAGCTTTTTCAAGAATATGAAACATAAAAAGAACCAGATATGTCATCCTGAAATTCATTCTCAGTTTTAGGAAATGTCAGAAACAAAGGTGTTTTAATGTGCAGATGAGCTGCTGTCGCCCGGTGAGAAACCGCCGAAGGAAAGCAAAGATGTTCTGATTTCCGTCGGTCCGGCTAAAGACTCGGACTCGGACTCCTGTCCATCCAAAACCCACAGCAACCAGAGCAGCCCGCTCATCATCAGAGGTACAGGAAACCTGAACTGCTGCTTTTAACCACCGATTCTCACATTTAGATGTTAAATATTTTACTCTGCAGCCACAGAGACCAAAAATCCTCTGAGTCTGACTGACCAGCGTCTGCTGGAGAGCAGCCAGATGTTCAAGAAGAAACAGGGGAAGGGAACCATCGACGTCTGGTGGCTGTTTGACGACGGAGGTCAGATTTTAAAAATTATTCCACCAAACTTATGAACCCACATTCAGACAGAACCAGTTCTGTTACTGAACCGTTCAGATGTTTCTTTATTCCTTTTAATACCAGAAATCAGAGAAGAACAGAGAGAATCCTGTTAAAGTGAAAACCAACCTGTTTTCTGGTGTTTTCCTGCAGGTCTGACTCTGCTGATCCCCTACCTGCTGACCAACAGGAGCAAATGGGGCGACTGCAGGATCCGGGTCTTCATCGGTGGAAAGATCAACCGGATCGACCACGACCGCCGAGCGTGAGTCTCCGTCTGCCGTTTTCTGTCCAGCCGAGTCCAGATGGCAGGATTTCTGTCCCGATCGCTCCAATCTGCTGCTTCGTCTCTGCAGGATGGCCACGCTGCTCAGCAGGTTCAGAATCGACTTCTCTGACATCAATGTTCTCGGAGACATCAACGTGAAACCCAAAAAACACAAGTAAGACCCCAGTCTTCTGCCTCCTCCGGTTGACAGACAGCCAAACCTCTGATTCAATGGAAACTCTACTGATGAATCTCTGCTATAAAACCAAGAGCTCAGTAATAAAAAATATTAAATCTAAATCAAAACACCTGGTGAGGGAAACTTTGCAGTCTCAGCCTGTTCCATATTAATTAAAAGCTAATATATCTCAGCAAAACCTTTTCATTTTGACACCAAATGTAGCTCATGTTTTGCAGCTAACTGTGTTGTAAAGACATAATTTAGAGATATTTCCAACAGTGTTTTTGCTGTGACAGTAAGCTGAGCTTTAAGGAGCTGATCGAACCGTACCGGCTGAAGGAGGATGACATGGAGCAGGAGGCTGCAGAGAGGCTGAAGGCCCAGGAGCCCTGGAGGATCACCGACAACGAGCTGGAGCTCTACAAAGCCAAGGTTCTCCCTTCTCACTCACAGCGATCCTGATAAAAACCTGAACTCAGTAGTGAAACAAAGATGAATTTCTCCTGCAGACCAGCCGTCAGATCCGACTGAACGAGCTGCTGAAGGAGCACTCCAGCAGCGCCAAGCTAATTGTGGTGTAAGGACTCCTTCAGTTTCCTATGAGAGAATCCAACCCATTTATTCCACTTGTTACAAAAAACCTGATGCCAGCGCAAAGCTAACGCACCAATTATAAACATTAGTTCTCCTAATGCTAAAGTGCTATACCAACAATATATTTAGCGGGAGCTAATGCTAACATGCTAACTTTAATTCCTGTTATATCTGAACGTGAGCAACAACCTTTGAGCACCAATTTAATTTTGACATTTTCAAACTTAACAAAAATGCTCAAAAATAAAATAGGAAAAAAAAAAACGGTAAGTTATTAGCAGATTAGTGTAATTTTATTAAAGCTTACAAAACAGCCAAGTAAATTAGTGCTTTTCAGTTTCTCTTGAAAAGCTAATTTAGTAGAAACTAAGGCGCTAAATGTAAAATTTGCTCCACTATTAGCAAAACCTTTACAAAGTATAACTAAGCAAATGCTTTTCAAAATTAGCAAAAAGCCTGAAGCATTAAATGAAACATTAGCTCAAATTCACTTTAACCTTCAACCAAAATAGAATAGAATAGAAGTACTTTATTCATCCCAGCAGGGAAATTACTTCGCAATTGCAGCATAAAGACAAGACACAGTAACAACTAGTTGTAGATAAAATAAAATAATATAAAATATAAAATGCCACAAATTGTAAAGTGCTGTAAAATATAAAATGCAACTTAAGAGCAGTCCTTACAGAGATTAAAAAATGCAGATATGTATATGTAAATATATGTACAGCAAGTGTGCCACAGTGCACACTTGCATAATTTACATGACTTATAAAACAGTCATGTAAATTAGCGCCTTGGAATTTCTCAGGAAAATCTAATTTAGTCTATTAGCTCATTAGCTAGAGTTTACAAAACAGAAAAGTATTTTATCTGTAAAAATGTATTTAGGGGAAGCTAAGTGCGCTACATGTTTTCAAAGTTATCAAAAATGCAAAAGCGCTGAATAAAAAACTAGCTTTGCTATTAGCGCATTAGCTGAAGTGTGCCTACCACTGCTAATTATGTTACAATGCTTTCGGCTTTATCGTATCACATTTCAGTACTAAAACTAGTAAGATTGTTCCTTCCTTAGCTGTACTTTTAGAAGTTCTTGAAAAATATAAGCATGTGATTTCAAAGTTAAGATATTTTTGGGATATTTTAATCTTAAATTGCTCTAATATAAATGATTATTTGTGTGTGTATGTGTGTGTGTGTGTGTATGTGTGTGTGTGTGTGTGTGTGTGTGTGTGTGCGTGCGTGCGTGTGTGTGTGTGAGCAGAAGCATGCCGTTGGCCAGGAAGGGCACCGTGTCTAGCGCCCTCTACATGTGCTGGCTGGAAACGCTGTCCAAAGACCTTCCTCCGCTGCTGCTGGTCCGAGGAAACCACCAGAGTGTCCTCACCTTCTACTCATAACACACACACCAACACCGTTTATTTATTTCACATTTACATCTGCACAGAAACAGAAACATGATCAGACTCCAGGTTTTTAAAGGTTTCCTCCCGTCGGCGTCATTTCTTCTCATTAACTTCTCTAATATGAAGCTGTTTATATTTTTATTGGTTTCAACTGATTGAAGACATTTTAATTAATTATGGTCAACATTTAATTTATTGTGTTCAAATCCAGTTATGTTTTATTCCTCTGGGTTATCATGTTGCCAAACATTGTTTTTCTTTTGTAATAATTTTGTAGGTGATTTTAATAAAATATTAACAAAACAGAAGTTTGGTGGATTTTTTATTTCCGGATCTGAGGTTTCATAAAGACAGAGAAATATCAATCGTTCATATCTTGCTGTAATATAATAATGCAATAATGCTAATGGCTTCCCCAGCATGCAGCCCTGCAGTAACAGTGTTTGGTTCTTAAAGGGACATGCTCCCATTTCTCCAGCTGAAACTATGAAAAAAATTAAATATCCCGTATCCCTTGTAGGACAAGGGATACGGGATATTTAATTTTGTCCTTAAAAGGGACAAAATTAAATAAATATATCATGAAATAAATAAATAAAAATACCATTAAATAGTGTATAGTAATATATATTTAAATCTTTTTGTAAAATGAATTCATTACAATTAATATAATTCTTTTCTTCCATATATATTAAAATAAATACAAGTAAATAATATATATTTTACAATAGAGGAAGAAAAGATAAGAAAAGGAGGAAAAAAATAAAAAGAAAAGAAGAAAATAAATTACAAGACAAGAAAAACTCTGAATTACTATAGTGCGGGCAGCACCTGAACGCCTCACAGTTCCTGCGTTGTCCTTTGAACGCAGCTCGTCGCTTTTTATCCAACAGCTGAAAGGTGACCAGAAGCAGGACGCGGCGAACAAGGTGAGCAGACGCCGCGTTACGACCATCTTCTACCTGTAAATAAAACTACAGGCGGTTATTTCCCGGAGTTAACGTCCTGGTGAACAGTAAATCTCCTGTAGTTTATGTGTTTCTGTGTCCTGGCGGTTAATAAGCCAGAGGAATCAGTAAAATATCTGGGAGGCTTTTAACTTTCAGGAACTAAGCATTAAGAGTCAGCAGGAAGTGATTCCTGGCGTGTTAGAACTGAAAGTCAGCTCGTTTTCAGGTGACAGTTTGTTTTATAACGCAGAGGAATCGGGTGGGCGGAGCTTGGAGGTGATTGACGGCACTCTGGTCCAATAGGCGAGGGAGAAAATATTTAAAGGCCCAGAGGACTTTCAGCTTTTGACTGAACTCAAGTTTATCTCAAATTGTCTCATTTATTTTCCTTTTTGTTCTGAAACTAAAGTAGATAAATAACAGAGTTATATATTTCTTTAACTCTGATGATTCTGGCCTACAAAAATGAAAACTCTATATAAAGGTTAAATTATAAGATCAAAAAGAAATGTAGGAATTTTAATAAATCAATGTGATTTTATGGCCTTCACCATAGACACTTCATCTACAATGAAGACTGCAGTGACTGACACCCTCCAGGAAGAGAGTAACACAAACTTTATTTTATTTAGTGGGAGCTAAATATTTAGTTAAAAAGCTAAACGTTATTGCAATAAGTTTTCAGACATTCAGTTTCAAAACTTAGCTTTATAGCTAAAATAGGTGGAGCTAAATATTCTGGAAATTTACTTTGGAGTGAACGTTTAGCTTGCTAACAAAATATTTAGTTAGAGTTAAATATTCAGTTTACTAACTAAATATCTAGTTGGAGCTAAATATTTAGTTGAAAAACTAAATAGAGGGAGTCAGATGTTCAGTTTTGAAACTAAAGGTTTAGCTTGAAGAAATTATTTGCTAATTTACTCAGAAGCATCTGCATTTCAAATTCCACAGAAACCCAATCAGTTACTGAAGACAACTGATAAATAAAGTTGTTAGTAAGATTAGTGCAGCTGCTTTACGTCTAGCGGAAGATTATTTGGTGTTTCCAGATGATGAGTTTGCAGCTGAGCGCCAAAGAGGAAATGTTGGAGCAGTTTCTGGACGCTGCAGCAAGAGGAGACCTGTCCCAGGTGTCCGCCCTTCTGTCCATTGCCCCTTCACTCATCAACAAGACGAGGCACAGCGGCTGGACGGCGCTGATGCTAGCAGCTCGTAACGGCCACCACCATGTGGCGGAGAAGCTGCTGCTGCTCGGGTAAAACGCTGCTCCTTCATCTGCAACAATCATGACTAGAGACGCACCGATCCACGTTTTACACTTCTGGTACCGATACCGATATCTGAGGGTTAGCATCAACTGATACCGATAACAGCTGAATGACTTTAAATGTTTTTTTTTTAAAAAGCACAGACATAAATGTACTGAATTATAACTTTATTTGATAATTCTTCACCAATGCAGCTCACTGAAACACAGCAATAGTTTCAAAACCGATTAAAGCAACCTTATTTTGTTCAGTCAGAGCAATTAGGATTTTAACAGTAAAATAAATAAAGAAACAAACTGATAGAAACAACAACTTAAATATGTAAAAATAAATGCAACATCTTTCAAACGGCTCAGAAAGTCCAGTTAGAAAATCTAAAAATAATATAAAATAAATAATAAAGCATGACGTCACTCAGAGCACAAAGTATAGAACTAGAGTGAATAGATCTGCCCTTATGGGTCACCATACCAATTTGAAATTTTTTTCAGTAATGGAGAGATACAGATATTAATATCTGATCAGTGCGTCTCTAATTATGATTCACTATTCAGATGATAAAGAAATAGAGAACTGGATCAAACTCCAAAGTTTAACTCAGGTTGAAAAAGTTTCTAATCAACATTTAAAATGCTGTAAACTTTCACTGATTTTGATTTCTGAATTTAATCGTTTTTTGTTTTTTTTTTGTTCAGTTGTGACAAATTCTCTGTGAACAGTTCATCACAGACCGCCTACGATATCGCCAAGTTCTGGGGTCACAGACACATCGCCGGCCTGCTGGGCCGCGCGGCCGACGGCTGCGGGCGAATCCTGCCCGCCGCCGACCTCCACCCGCACGAAAACTACTTCAGCAGAGAGACGCTGGACCGGCAGAGTGGGAAGAGAACCGATAAGGTCTGGTTAGAGGCCAAACAGAGCGACTCGGAGAGCGTCTACCTCCTGTTCTCCAACCTCAGCCCCATGGTCAGAACGCAGCAGGAGGACGGCAGTGAAGCGGTACGACCCCGAGGCTAACGCCGCACCGACGGGTTGATCGGGTCAAAATGACGCTGCAGACGGTCACCATAATGATCTAATATACACTGCATTAAAGGTTCATCAAAGTTATACAAGCAGAAATAAAGATTTCTATTTTTGACGGATGAAATCAACTGAAACACATTGGTATGAGTAGATTAAGCAGCTAACGCTAACGTTAGCATGCTAAAGTAAACTTTTATAGCGAACCTTAGGGTTCGCTATAAATGTTTACAATTTCTGTGATAGCATAAAAAAAATTTACTTCACCTTCACATTCTTATTTTAATAATAAATTAAAAAGTAAGATGTTGCACTTTTAGCTTAATGTAATAAAACAATTTTTGTTTCATTGTTTGTTTTGTGCCACCATTTTAAAAAAAGGTATAAAACCGCCACTGGCATACAGTTAATTGTTTTAGCTTTCAAACTTGTTTAAAATGTTCAAATGTAACAAATTTCCTTTTAGTTTTCTTTCCTTTGCGTCAAATAAATGGATTCTTAAACTAAATTAAAATAAGTCTAAATATCCACTACTAGCGCTAGCTAGCAAGCCCTGATGTTAGCATGCTAAAGCTAGTTTTCTCATCCTCTGTCAGTCAGATCTGATGTTTGTTCAGGAGACACAGAGGTAATTTAGTGAAGATAAGTATGAAGTACAACTGAATTAGCATTTAAAGCAGCTGGTTGAACAAATCTGTAGAGTTCTGGTCAGAAATTTGAATCCAACATGTTGAGATTCATCTCAGTTATTTGACCTTTTATGGCTCCTCCTGCAGCAGGGGGACATGAAGCTGTGCCGGTTCAGGTATGAGGAAGTGAAGGATCTCCTGCTGAAACCTTCAACCGTGACGATCTTCCTCGGAATAGAGAAGACGGTGAACCCTTCTTCCTCCTTCTCCTCTGAGAAAGCAGAGAGTCTCTCTGAGCCTCCGGTTTGGTTCGCCATCAACACAGACGAAGACGCTGCTGCCCTCCTGGAGCGCTGCAGAGAAAAGAACTGTTCATTCCCAAGAAGTCCCAACAGAGACCTGCTGAAGCTGAGTGAGGAAGAGGCAGGTGAGGAACTTTCTTCTTCTTCTTTATAGTTTTCCTGCCGGTTCTTTCTGAGCGGTGATGCTTCCCTCTGAGCGGTGATGCTTCCCTCTGAGCGGTGATGCTTCCCTCTGTGTGGGTCCAGGCGTCGTGGCACAGGCCCGGTCGGTGCTGGCCTGGCACAGCCGCTACAGCTTCTGCCCGACGTGTGGCGGCGCCACCAAGATGGAGGAGGGCGGCTACAAGCGGAGCTGTCTGAACTCTGAGTGCCGCAGCCTGCAGGGCGTCCACAACACATGCTACCCAAGAGTCGGTATGAATTTGCCTCTCTGCTCCTCAAACACCAACATCAGCAGGAAAGTTTAGACAAAGATACAAAGAAACAGCAAGAAGATAATTAAAAGACAAGCACCAAAAAGGTGAAATTCTTATGCAATTCTCACTTTTTCAGCTGTCACCTTCATTTATTTATTATAAAAATAATAAATGTATCAAATATGATTTAAAGAAATTTGACTTCATAACATCTCAAAATTAGGCTTCTGTCTCTTTAAAAACTCCTGCTCTTTCTGAAGCTCCGCCTTCAGGACGTTGTTCCAACATGGCTTCTCTATTAACCCTTTAAGAAGTAGCTCCTATAATGAGCTCAGCAGGTGTTTGCTAATTGCTCCTGGCTAGTCTGAAGGAGCTGAGTGGAGGAGGAGCTTTGCCTCCAAGGCAGAGCTAGGTTCTCCCAGTGTTTTGCACAGCTGAGTGGTTGGCATGGAGACTGAAGTGTTTCTCAAACATTCATAAAAGAATCAAGTTTTTGACGAAAAATCAGAAATGTAATTTTCCATGATACTTCCCCTTTAACAGTGAGTGATCATAGTCATAATGAAGAGTTAATGTTCGAACTAAACAGAGCAGGACCCTGAACACATCCCTGTGGAGCTCCATAAGTAAGTGAGATAATACATAAAAAAAGTCTTAATAATATAAGAATAAAGTTAAGCAACAATAGTTGTATAATAAGAATAAAGTAATAAACATCAGTAAAGTCAAAATAACACAAAAATAAAGTGATAATAATATGACAAAGTCATAAAAATATGAGAATAACAATAAAGTCAAAATAATACCAGAATGAAGTTTTTGATTGGATGAACTGAGGTTCACTTATTCACCACTAGAGGGAGCTCTTGAACACCAACAATCACAACAGGATCCATTTATCTGACCTTCAATGAAAATACCTTTAAAATTCTCCTGGTTTAAAATGTTAATCTATTTACACATGTGAAATTTCCAGGTAAAAACGAACAAAGCTTAAAATATGATGTTATACAGTGTAAATAAGTAATCTTTAACTTTTTAAAACATCTTTTTATGTAAATCTATTTCTGATCAGAGATGAACATGGATGTTTGTAAACCTGATTTCAGATCCAGTGGTCATCATGCTGGTGATCCACCCTGATGGAAACCAGTGTCTGCTGGGCAGGAAGAAGGTTTTCCCCGTCGGGATGTTTTCCTGTCTCGCTGGATTCGTGGAGCCTGGTGAGCTGGCAGCGCACACACACACACACACACACTCACACACTCACACACACACACACACACACACTCACACACACACACACACTCACACACACACTCACACACCCATCCTGGCCTGAAAAGCCGCCGGCCGCGGTCTGAGCACGTCTCCATGGCTGCAGGGGAGACGCTGGAGGAGGCGGTGAGGAGGGAGACGGAGGAGGAGAGCGGCGTGAAGGTGGGCCCGGTCCAGTACGTCTCCTGCCAGCCGTGGCCCATGCCCTCCAACCTCATGATCGGCTGCCTCGCCGTCGCCGTGTCCACCGACATCAAGGTGGACGAGAACGAGATCGAGGAGGCGCGGTGGTTTCCACGGCAACAGGTCAGCAATAAATAATCCTGACAACATTAAAAGACGTTACTTTTAGGTCGTCGCAATAACTAATTTCACTGGATGATAAATTGTCCAGGAAGTTATTGCATTAAATAATAATATTGTTGTTTTGAGGTAATATAATAGAATAAGTTCATCCTCTCAAGGATTGATAAAGTTTCAACTCTGATAAACATTTAACACTGTAACTGGAAAACATTTTAAATATTCAAACAAAAACAACAAATAAAAAGAATTATGAAAACAAAATTGTTCTTTAAAAGGTTTAGTTGAGACCAAAACAAACTGAAGACTTTTGTCATCCAGTTTTTGGTAGAAAGAAAGAAAAACATTAAATCATACAACTGGAAATTATTGAGTTTGTTTTGGATTATTATGGGATGGATTTATTTATTACCAGTTTTACCCATTTTAAAAGGTCAGTATCATGTAAAGTCAACTTTTTCTATCTTTTCATCTTGTTATAAAATTTTTCCCTCATCAGAAACAAACATGGAGTGTTGCTTTGACTCTGATGCATGTTTGAGAAATCCTGTAATCTCCATGGCAACCATTCAGCTGTAAAACACCTGGCTTGTTTTTGAGCCGTGAACTTGTTGGTGTTGTTTGGATCGTTGCTGTTGGATTAGCTTCAGTCTCAGCTGGTTCAGTTCAGTTCAGTTCAGTCTCAGCTGGTTCAGTTCAGTTCAGTTCAGTCTCAGCTGGTTCAGTTCAGTTCAGTTCAGTTCAGTCTCAGCTGGTTCAGTTCAGTTCAGTCTCAGCTGGTTCAGTTCAGTTCAGTCTCAGCTGGTTCAGTTCAGTTCAGTCTCAGCTGGTTCAGTTCAGTTCAGTTCAGTTCAGTTCAGTTCAGTTCATCTTCCTCCTCTGAAATCAGAATCAGCCGCTGCAGGCAGAAAGTCCCAGCAGGGTTTCTAATTAATCCTCCCAAATCAAAACCCAAAATGTAGTTTTCATCTTCTGTTTCTAGGTGATCGATTCTTTATTCAGAGGAGACCGCTCAGTGTTCGTCATCCCTCCCAGACAGACGATCGCCCATCAGCTGGTCAGACACTGGATCTGCATGAACTCCAACCTCTGATACGAAACGTTCAGGAGACGATCTGCTGCTGAAACGTTCAAATGGACCAAACATCTGATTTTAAATAAAACACAACAACTGCAGGGCTCTATAGACTGATCTCCACACAGTGCTTCAGGTTTTACTTGAAGAGAAACAAACATTTACACAAAGCTGCAACACAAAGAGAAACCACAGAGGAAGAAATCTGCTAGCGATGAACAGATCATCATCATCGGCAAAGAAAAGTCATTTTTCCAGGGAAGTAAACCTTAAAAAGTTTTGAAAAAATGTTTAATAAATTCCCTGACTTATCTTGACTAATTTAACTGGATAAAAACAACAGTTAAAAGAAAAAAAAAATCTTTTGTGTCCTTTTGGTTCATAAAACTGTTTTTATTAATGTCAAACTTTTTTACTGATTAATTTTTCCTACATTAAATTTAAACCAGTGCTGCACATGTTGGCTCTCTAAACAAATAAAAGATCTAAATGAATACATTGTTTTTACTTTTATATTTAGAACGAAGGTTCAGTAACTCATTAAAGCAGTTTTCTGTTTGTGTTGTCATGGACTGTTCAGCCTCTAGGGGTCAGTGTTCCACCTCTGAGTTAATGCAGGACTGGTACTGAAGGTTCTGATCCAGCTGCTGGTTCTGCTCTGAAGCAGCCGTTTGTTAAATACTCGACCTCAGGCACCGGTTCGAGCGGTCCAGTCACCAGTTCTGGTTGCTCCAGGAAGTCCGTCAGGAGTTCTGGAAACCGGAACGTGAAAGCCTGATGATGATGATGATGATGATGGGGTGGATTAACTTCTTCCTCGCTCTGAGGAGAGCGGCTGCTCTCTTCCTGTTGCTGCAGCAGAGGAACTTCGGTTCCTCCGATCTCCGACGTAAAAACTGACTGAAGAGAGAGCAGCTGCTGCTCTGTGATTGGCCGAACGTCCCACTCGTGTCCTGTGATTGGTTTGGAACCAGTAATGTCCACAGTGTCCAGTTTGACTGAGAGGCTGCTGGTTGGTGGCAGAGACTTCTCCTTATGCAGACCGTTTGGGCGAACCAGGATCAGATGCTTCTGTCCTAAAACGTCCGTCACCTGGAAGTCGGCCACATCCAGGAAGTTCCTCTCTGCACATGTCTGAGAAAAACAGAAACACTCAGATGATGAAGATGTTTTGTTCCTGCAGTTTGGCTGAATTTTAAATGTTTTGCTTCCAATCAATGAAAACTTCTCATTTGTTCTAACCTTACATTTCTAGTTGCTTGGATGTTGCGTTGCTATTGGTTTTTCTGTTGCTTTAACAGAAAGTGAAGTCAAAAGCTGTAAATCAGGGGTTTAAAACTCCAGGCCTTGAGGGCCGCAGTCCTGCAGTTTTTAGATGTGCCACAGATACAAAACACTGGAATCAAATGGCTTAATTACCTCCACCTTGTGTAGATCAGTTCTCCAGAGCCTTAATTATTGTATTCAGGTGCAGCAGAGGCACATCTAAAAGTTGCAGGACTGCGGCCCTCGAGGACTGGAGTTTGAGACCCCTGATGTAAAGTTTATTCCTGTATTATTTTTTTTCTTCATTATTTTATTTCTCCAGTCGTAGCACAATGTGTACTCTAGTTAATGTGTAACTAACCACAAAGCTCCGCCCCCAAACTAATTTAGAGCAATTCTACCAAAGTGGGCGGAGCAAAGATACAGAGAGGGGTGTGGCCAAGTGTCCATTTTGCCCATAAACACCATTTTATTTTTTTTTGTTACAGTTGCTAATTGGTTCATTTTTTTACTGCATATGTTTTGGATTGTAAAATCTTTGATTGGAGGAAGAAACGAACAGAAACGAAATGAAAATAAAAGTCAGATCACCTTCAGGTTCGGGTGGAGCAGCCACTGGCCTGCTGTGCTTTCTCTAGGGCTGGAGATCGTCGGGAAGAAGAACGACTTGCATCTATACAGAAATGTCATTTATACTCAGAATCAAAAATATACAAACATGAAGATATGATCTCTACAAACTAAATGCCCTTTATGAGCCGAAGTCACAGGAAATCCTGAGGAAAGCTGAATTATCTTATCGTCTTCACATCTGAACTTCCTTTATAACAAAATAAAACATCAAAGTTCACTGAGGAGCTTTAAGTTTCTGTGGTTCAGAAACGCCTGAAACTAATAATCAGAATCAACCACGGCTTAGCAAGAAGAAACTTTTACATTTTAGAAACTGGTAATAATTATGTTTTAGATACTACAAATTAATAAATGTTAATATAACATATAAACTAAATTTCAACATGTTAAACAGAAGCAACAGACGGATGGATGGATGGAGCAGCAATATCAGATTTCAGGTTCGTCTCCAGTAACTCACAGAGTTCTGGAGAGGACGGAGATGATCGTCACCATGACGACCACGAGCAGCAGAGGAGTCACCATGGCAACCACTGGAACTTCATCTGAGGAAGAGAAAATCCCAGAATATCAAACCGGCTCCATCATCTTCATCCTCTGAGACTCGGATGCTGGTTTAGTTTGGCAGATCACAGATTACATGTTGATGTAATACCATGCTGTCACCAGCAGGTGGCGCATGAAGATCAGGCAAATCAGCAATGAGGAATGTCGGACTTCCCTCAAACTAAAAACCGTCACCATACAGTCCAAACTCCAACCAACCAGGAGTTCCTCGCTGCTCAGATCAACTCGTTGCTTTTTAATTTCACACAATCAAAAACAACAAGCTGGTTTCTCTTTCATTTGAGTTTTGGGGCTGAACAGCTCACCATAGAGAGTGGCCACAGGGATGATGATTCTGGAAACATCGTCAGCCAATAGGAGCAGAGAATACTCAGTGCTGGGAGTCAGGTTGGAGAAGGTGTGCTGCTGTCGGTCCGGCCACAAAGACAGAGCTGGAAAACAGATTATAGACCTGACGGCTGTTCATAGGTGAAAGATAGGTGTTTTTATTTCGTTCCAAGCAGCCAAACCTGGATAATCAAGCTAATTTAGGTGAAGCTAATTAACAGTGGTGGGCACCTCAAACTAAAAATGTAGCTGTGCTAACCCAAAAGCGCTAATCATAAATATTAGTTACGCTAATGCTAAATCCTGATACCAACGTAGTATTTAGTGGTAGCTAACGCTAAAGTGCTACACCAACATGGCGCTCTCAAAACAATTCATAACTGAATTTTTGCATGTATTTGTTTAACTAAATCCCCTAGTTATGTTCTGTATAATTTAATCTCAATGTTCACTAAAAAGAGAGAAAATGAGAAGAAACAGAACTGCAGTGGAAACAGACTTCTAAATATGAGCATGAATATAATCAGAATTTCTAACTGGCAATGACAAAACTTCAACAGAGATGTTGAACTTTATTTACCCAGAAAAACGTTTCAAAGTTAGCTAAGATGCTAAAGCGAAAAATTAGCTCTGCTACTAGTGGATTAGCATAAGTGTCACCACCAATACTGGTGGCTCTGATTGGCTGCTTGTGTCTCAGCTTCACTAAATTTAAATACATGATAGTATGATTAAAAATATGCATAACTTCAGGTGAAAACAGACTTTGTGTGTCGGTGTCTCTCCTCAGCATCGCTCGGTATCGGTCCACTTTGATTGGTCTGGGTTTCCTTTGCCACGCCCACGCGACGGTTACCGTGGTTTTAGTGACGCTGACGACCTTCAGACTGACGACCTCCATCAGGGCTGAGAGGAAACGCAGAAGAAAATCACACAGAGGTCATGTTCCTCCTCATCCTCTTCGTTAAAAACAGCGGTTGCCATGGTTACCTCCAGATTGCAGACTGGCGGCCAGAGACCGAGGAGGTCCGTACTCCTGGTTATAGACGGGGAACACGCTGACCAGGTACGGCTCATCAGGGTCAACACCTGGAGACACAAAAAGGGTCAAAAGCTCCAAACAAGATGGAAAAAAGAAACAAACAACACAAAAGTACAAACAAAGTTTTCCAAAGAGGTTTGAAGAAGCAGCTGCAGCTCAAACACTCGTGTTGGTTTGGAAATTTTAACTAAATTAACTAAATTCAGCAAAAAATTTAAGAATATTACAGAAAATTAGGGCTGGATAATTATGTATTTCATGATAGATGTATTATCAATATTAATAGATAACGCATCTATAAAGTATTCAATATATGGAATATTCAACTAACTCTGATCCACAAGCACACGGCATTCTGGGAGATGTAGGCAGAGGAAAGACTCGCAGCTAAGCTAGACTTGGTGGCATCAACTCACTCACTCTTTGGTTACCTAGCAACCCACTCACTTTTTGGTTACCTAGCAACAACCTGTTGGGTAACTTGTGCAGCAGCAATTTAAGGTTTCACTAACGAGCCTCATAACTTCTTAAAAACAGAAGAACACGGCATGGTGGGAAAACTGGATGAAACAGGAAACGTCACCAGCAGTTTGATGGTATTTCCAATATTTAAAACCAAAAAGAAAATAAAAATAATCCTTAATTATTGATACTGCCTGATATGAATCACTTAATTTCTTCAGGCCAAAATATTACATGTGAAGTCCCCCAAGTTTCAATCCTTGGACCCCTCCTAATTAATATCTATGAGCTCTCATAACTAATAATACTAGGGACCATAACTATGCAGATTTACATGATGATGTCATTTGAACCATCCAATCACTGAACATATGCTTGGAACAGATAAATGTATGGATGAGCCAAAACTTTCTCCAGCTGAACAGAAACAAAACTGAAGTTATCTTTATTATAAATCTAGAATTGTAGATCTAGTTTCAGTGCACACCTTCTGGTATTACCGCTGGAAACCAGAGATCAGGTTGAACTCTGGGTTTGAACCTTCAGAGACACATAAAGACAGTTACAAAGTCAGCCTTCTATCACCTGAAGAACATTTCCAGGATTAGAAACACCTGGTTAGAGTTGACTTTGATTTATAATAGTAGGAAAAACAGATAATACTTTTTATAATTATGAACTATAAACATGTCAGGTGACCTGTGATGACAGCAGAGGAACTGGAACCGTTGACTCTGACCCATCGGCTGCTGGACGGGTTCTTCTCTGAGCGCCACTGAACGACAACATGGCTGCCAGGCGGAGTGGCGGCGGTCGTCCACCGGACCTGCAGCTCTTCGATTTCAGGATAACCACTGGAAATCCACAAGTTCCCCACAGAGAGTCGAGCTGCAGGAGGAAGAAAGTTTCACAGAAAATGAAACGGTCAGAGAGCCCACTAATGAACAAACATGTTTTAAAAAACTTCTCATTTAAAATATCCATCAACATGTTTGAAGTTTGTCAGTTTTTCAGAGGAGGCGGAGCCAAACAACCCTTGATAATTTAACCAGATCCATCTGATGTGACAGGAAGTAGTTTTATCCAACATCTGGTCACTTCCTCTCTGAATTCTCACTTTCTCCTCCGATAAGAAACTCAAACTCACTCAGGATGTTGCAAAACTGAAGCAACAGAAACTAAAATGTGATAAAGATAAAGGTCAACTTTCCTGTTTTATGAGACAAGAAAAGTTTTCGGTGTTTGATTTACGATGAACTGAATCTTCTGATCAGTCAAGCTGTGAAATACTCACAGTTCTGATCCTGTGTGTCGATCTGAAGTCGGGTTGCGGGTCCAAAACCGGCTGCGTTGAAGGCCCGAACTGTGGCGCTGTAGTTCCCCTCCTTCACCACCAGGAGAAAAGTCGTCTCGGTGACATTTTGAACGAGTTCGTTTGGGTCGATGCTGACCTGGTACCCGAGGACCCGACCTGGATCAGAACCCTGAAATAAAGAGAAAACATAGAACATGAGATTCTTCCACATGATTAAAATGTTTTGTTACTTTTTGAAATATTAATCAACACGTTATGAAGTGGGTTGCATGGTGGAGCAGTATGGAGCTAAATTAGGGCCATAAAATTTGTTTAAATTTTTTTCACTGAAATTTAAAAAATTAGCAAGGAGCTGAATTATGATCAAGAAATAAGTTAAAAAATTTCTTGAAACTGTAAAATTACAAAAATAACTGTATGGAGCAAAATTAGGGCCTTATTATTGGTTTAATAGTTTGAAAAAAGTAAGTAAATTTGAAACTGTAAAATAATGAAAAGGTAAATTTGATTATGTAAATACTTTGCCTGATATTAGCTAAAAGCAATTTTTTTCATTTTGTGCTTCTAGTGCATTTAGCTCCTATCAAATGAATTTTTAATACGTTCAACATCTGGTTCTGACAGCATGAGTTGATTCGACATGATTCACCATCCAGATGAGATGAAGGAGGAGAGACTCATCATCGCCTGTTTTCTCCACTCTGTAACACAACTCTGCAGGCCTGGAGGGAACTGGAGACTTTACGGTTAAAACTGATGTTAACCCATCATTTCATTAATTAATATGAATAAATAGTTGGTACCTCTGTCCGGGTCTCCTCTCCTGTCGCTCCCGATCACAGACTTTGAACTGATGAGAGCTAAATTATGACGGGAAGTTTTGACTGCAGAAACCAAATACAGATTTCATCAGTCAGTCGACTTTCTCAGGCACAGAAACAGACGACAACACAACCAAACTGTACTGTGACATTTATAGATAGTAATGCACCAATAAATGTTTAAAATCCACACAAAAAGAAATAAAAACACCCCAGGTCTACTTGCGTAAAAACAAGATACGTCCTCTTTAGCACAAAACATTTTCACATGCATACAATAGAGGACAGTGTGGAAACAGCAGGTTTAAAATCAGATATGAGCATTTTCTCAATTTGATAACATGTACACATGATTTAGTAACGTCTGCACAAGATGCAGTGACACGTAGACGACATGGATTTACAGAACAGGAAGTTAGAGAAGCAACTAAATACAGAAAATGAGCACAAAACAAAGAGCACAGCATCTTTATGAAGGTAATAGTTCATCCTGCAGACTCCCCCTAGTGGCCTGGAGGACTTCTGGTTTGTGGAGCGAGTTTAAAACAATTTTGCCATTTGCTGCATTTTCATTACTTCATTACTTACTTTCATTACTTCCACTTTTTGCAGAATTTTTCTGTTGCATTAGTTTTTTGTGTTTTTGGAGTTTGCATCATTCGCCCTCCGTATAAAACAAATGACTATGCAAATAAAACACAAACATGTGCAAACCGGGCTGTGATGTGTGCACACAAGATTACAACATGCAGTAAAATATCTAAAATATGCACAAAACAAAATAAACAAAACAATAATAATCCAAATGGAAATTAATGAGCTCATTTTAATTAATTATGCAATTAATTGATTGATTGATTAATTGCAACAGGCTCATTATCGGCAGAGTGACTGAACTCCGACCTGAGGAAAGAAAAGTGTCTTCAGTGGTTTAGAGGGTCTTTCTGAAAGATTGATTTAGAACCAGAGGAAATGTTTCGACCTGCACCCGACAGGAACTGAGGCTGAGACCATTCGTCTGTCCTGGTCAGGTAGTTCCGTATCCGGGCCGTCACCCGGAGCGAACCCAGGAGGGCCGTCGGGTTGAAGATCCCCAGACAGGAAGAGACTTGTAACTCGCTGAGCAAAAATACAAAGACCACGGCGCGTTAGAGGAGCTGTAGATCAAATGGAGTACATTAAAATACTCAGGCATTTTCAGATTAATCTCAGAAATTTTCTAGAAAAACAAGAACATTTCCAACCTCTGAAGTTGAAAATTTACTACAATTTAAAATTTTTTAGATTAAGCTCAGAAATTATTCAGAAAAAACAAGAACATTTCCAAGTTTCAGGTGTTGAAAATAAGGACTTTTCTAGAAAACTTTTGAATCTCCCAGAAAAATGTTGAAATTTTAAGATTCTCTGAATTTTTTTGAATAAAAAAAAAACCAGCTAGGACATTTCTGATTTTGAAAAGTTCAAATTTGCTAGAAAAACTTTGAAATTTTGTGATTAATCTCAGAAATTTGTTAGAAAAAATTTGGAAGGAATTTTTTTAATTTACTTTAGAAACTCAAGAGATTTTGAGATTAATCTCAGAAAGAACAAGGAAATCTCTAAGTGTCTTGGTGGAAATGCTCTCGTCCATTTTTTCTGTAACGGCCCCGACCCGGCTCGGTTCAGAACCGGCCTCGGTGGAGTGATTTCAGAGCTGGGTTCACCTGGTGAAGACGAGCGAGGACCGACTCGCAGCCTGCTGGCTCCAGCTGCAGCTCACAGATCGGACTCCGTCTGCAGTCTGCTGGTAGTGACAGGACATGTTCAGCATCTCTGCAGAGGAGAATCAAAAACCTCCAGTCAAGTTCAACAGCCGACACTTTCAACCGTTTGGTTTACTGGACAAAATGTCACCTTTCCCACCAGCTAACAGCTAGCTGCTCCGAGACTTTACTTCCTGCCTGCACATTCACTGATCGCGCATAAAGATGATCGAGAAGCAAAAAACGTGGAAACTTCCCATCACCCAGCAGTTACAGTCATATTCAACAAACTAGAATAAAGCCCATATTTCATATATCCTAATATTTATCTTTTTTGGGTCTAAATTTAGACAGTTTATCTGCTAAATTCAGTTTGCCTCATACCTTTTAGCAAATTGTGATATTTTTGTGTAAATTTGTTTACTTGTGTAACATTTAGTGTGAAACCAGTGCTGCCCCCTGTGCGTTGAACGGTGGTACTGCAGTTGAATGTTTCTATTGGTCCAGTTTGGTTGACGTCTATATCACAGTCCCCGTTTGTTGTATAGCCATGTCAGAGACTGACAGCAGCGTTTAGGAAGAGAAATGTTCAGTACTGTCACCATGAAAGTTTCCAACAACAAAAGAATAAGTCGTCAGGTTTGTCATTAGTCTCATTTTTGATAATAATAAAGTCTCTGGAGGGTCTGAAAAGTCTCCATGTTGGGCTTTTGTCCACTTAGCCCCTCCCCTCATTCTCAAACTTGGCCACGCCCTTCAGGTTTTTTTTCCTGGTTGGTTGGCTCCGCCCCTAAATCATCAGTGGGCGGAGCTAATTCGTTTTCTTTTCCTATTCAGTCACATTCAGCAAACTAGAATAAATCCCATGTGGCACACAGAGAACTCCATATGTTTTGAGTTAAAACATTTTTTTAAAAAGCCAATAAAATAATTTATAATGAAATATAAATGATTCTGAACTCTAAGATTCAAGTTTCTGCCTCTAAAGTAGCGCCCCTGGAGGAAGCTCGAGGTATAACAACATAATTCCCGACCTTTAAAAGTCTTAATACAAGATAAAGTGTGTTAAAATGTGATTTCATCAAGTTTTTAAGGCTTTTTTCTAATATTTCAAAGTGTTTCCATGAATGTCTCTCACTCTGTGAAGGTGAAGGCGGCGGAGGTTTGCAGTCTCTCAGCTCGGTGACGCAGATCCGGTCATTTTCCTCACATGGTTTCAGCTCAAAGTGTCTCACTGTTATTTCTACCATAGAAAAACACAAACAGATCCTCAAACTGCTGCAATTTAATATACGCAACTTCTTTTTAATAAATATTTACTTTATAAAATTTTTAAAGAATCAACATTTTAGCTCTACTTTTTTTTAGTTCTAAAGTAAAGAAAAACAATTATATTATTATTACAATTATATTTTTTTAACCAAAGTATTGTCATAAAACAGTTCAATTAAATAATAATTAAGAATATTTTAAAAAATATAGAAGCAAAAACAAAAACAAACTACAGAGACTAAAGCTAAAACAAACCAACCATAGAACTCAGAAACAGCAAAAGTTTAAATTTAAGAAAAATAATTTAAAGAAAAGCTCAAAGTTTCCAACATACTGACGGGAAACAAATGTTCAGTGTGTTTTGGAAATTCAATTGTTATTCTACATAAATACAAAAATGTTAGTTTATCATTTTATCAGAAAATGATAAACTAAAATTCTAATATAAAAATTATATTTCAGCATATAAACATTATACTGTCAGTAATAAAGGAAATTACAAATGTACTTATAGTAGAATTAAAACAGTACATTTAGTTTTAGTAATTCATAAAAAAGTTTAAATACACTGCAAAAACTAAACCTTACCAAGTATCTGGTCTATTTTCTAATGTACATATTTTAGTAGACTTGAAGTTTATTAAGATTCACTAAGTGCACTAAATAAGTAGTTTAGTTCACTTAACTACTTAAAACTAATTTATAAGCAACTTTTCAGCAAAATATAGAAGCTCGTTTGAAGTAAATAATTCCTCAATATTAATTTCAAAAAAGATTATTAAACCACTGACAGATTATTTCCCTCATAAGGGGAAAATGTTCTAATATAAGGAAATAAATTATAGATTTAGTGATTTTGCATTAAAGATTGTATTTGTAGTTTCTATTGGGATTTTTTGTCCTTTCCATATTTTATTATTTTTAAAGTTTTACTTAAAAAAAACTGACCTGACTTTGTATTAAATCGGTTTATTTTCTACATGTTATCGTAAACTTTTTACAGTCAAACCTGTGAATTTAATGAAATGAGTTTTGGGTTGCAGACTGGCGGGACTCACATCTGACTGAACTTTGAACGGATCAATGAAAAAACAAGATTAGCCGATCGATCGGATTGGAAAATGTTTAACAATGTTTCTGAAAATGAAAAACGCTCAGAAGAATTTAAGTTTCATAAAAGCTGGATCTGCCAAAGATGTTTCCCTCCATGGTGGAGCTTTGAATCAAACTCACCGAAGCAGAATCCACCGAGGAGAATCATCAGGGTCCAGATGAGGAAGAGCCGCTCCAGGGAGCAGCGGCCCATTTCAGCAGAACAGAACCAGCAGGAGAAACCTCAGGATTTGGGATTAATCTCAGAAATTTCTTAGAAAAAACCTGGAAGTTTTTTCTAAGAAACCTCAGGAAACATCTGGAGACATCAGGAAACATCCAGCTGCTGTCTGCTGCAGCCCTGAACCTGAAGAACTCTGAGGCTGAGCAGGAAGTGACTCGACGCGTCACTGAGGCCTTCACTTCCTCTCCATCATCATCATCATCAGGGGAGCTGGTTTTAACTCAGTACAGATAAAAACTTCATTTCTTCCTTTTTTGATGTAAACACAAACAAAATTACCAAGTTAAATAGAGTGGTTTCTGTAAATAAAAAAACATTTAAGTTCAAAATTACTTTAATAATTAGAATTAAAAGAAAAACATTTTTTTCTGAGAATTAAGTCATCATGTAATTTTATGACTATTTTCAGAATTCCAGAAGTAAAATTCTGTTTATTCATCCAGTTTAAAATGTTTGAGACTAGTCATTAAATCATGAGAATAAATTATAATTTCATGCTTTTTTATCCTAAAAATTAAATTTAACTCATATCATCCAGTTTTCTTCAAACAGTCGTTGCTGTTGGCTGTAGGACGTAAAAATCCCCTGTAGCAGTCTGTATCACAGCGGACCTGAAGAAGCCTCTGACTGAAGACTGCTCTAATGAGGAGGATACTCATGGTTGTCCATTTGTTTGATTTTAAGATGAACTCTTCACAAATCACACATTTATTTTTTAGGAGGTCATTTTCTTTTGTCACATTTAAACCAGAATCTTCTGGGTTTTATGAATATTTATGAGCTCAACTGGTTCTCTACTGCAGCACAAATCAAACTCCAAAAAATATGAAATTAACAAACTCATCAGTTCCACTTTTAATCTCCATTTTTGCTCCAAAACAAACTTTCTGCAAGTTTTTTCATATAAAATGAAAAAACAAAACAAAACAAACAAAATTACAAAAACTTTTACAAACATTCGAAAACAAAAAAAGAAGCAGGAGAGGGAAATTCTGTACAGACGGTCCGGTGGGCCCACACGGAGGGGGAACGTTTTCACTGCGACACACTGAGGCTGCTGCTGCCACCTGCTGGCAGAAAGTCCAACTGCATCATCTGATGGCTGCAGAATGAAACGGTTCCGTTTGATCTGATGATTTCCCAAATCGGCAGCCGTCCCGCTTCCTTTACGATGAACATTATGACCTTTAAAACATTTCAACTTCCTGATTTTAATCGATCCCAGCAGGAAATTAATGTTTTGTAAAAACACGACGTCCAGACGGTTCCGGTTCTGATTTGGTTCTAAAAACCTTCATTAAGTGCTTCCTGTGAACCCACAAAGACCGGACACCGAGCTGCTCCGCCCAGGGTTCTGCCCGGATCCGCTCACCGTTTCCATGGAAACAACTCATGAAGTTCATGATTGAAAATCCCGGATCGGGTCGGAGGGAAAAAAAAACAGGAAAAAAAGACAAAATAAGAGAAGAAATCAAAGGGAAAAGTGGAGAAAGAAGCAAAATGGTGGGTTCTGGAGAGGTTCTGAAGAGGCCCGGTGGGTTCCGGAGAGGTTCTGAAGAGGCCCGGTGGGTTCCGGAGAGGTTCTGAAGAGGCCCGGTGGGTTCTGGAGAGGTTCTGAAGAGGCCCGGTGGGTTCTGGAGAGGTTCTGAAGAGGCCCGGTGGGTTCTGGAGAGGTTCTGAAGAGGCCCGGTGGGTTCTGGAGAGGTTCTGAAGAGGCCCGGTGGGTTCTGGAGAGGTTCTGAAGAGGCCCAGAGTCCAAACAGAGGCAGACGTGTTTGAAGAAACTCCCAGAAAACCCCTCGGTTCTGACTCCCAGCGGCTCCAGGCCAAACCGAGCCGAGCGGGACCAAACCTGAGCGGGTCCGGTCTGCGTGTGTGTTAGTGTGTGTGTGTCCGGGTCGGGCCGGGTGTTATTTGGGGCGGAGCAGCTCCAGCTGGTCCTGGTACTCTGTGAAAAGTCTCTGAAAGCGCAGATTTTCTCCGATGACGGGCAGAACCTCCCGCAGCAGCTCACGTTTGTGCAGACCCTAAAAACAGCGACACAGGAAGAGACACGGACACAGAGCCATCACGTTTCTGCTCTTCTGCAGACGCAAATATGAAATAAATTCAGATGCTGACACAAACCACGCATGCTGCTTCACGCCTGAGATCCCACCCCGATGTCAACATAACCCAATAAATCCTAAATTTAAGATTTAGTGATGCTTAATAGAAAAAGGGACACAGTGCTACTAACTGTCAACACCATGACAACTACATGAGGTCAGGAAAAGAGAGGAAAACAAAGATCGCTCCTATAGAACTGCAGACTCCTCCGATAAATTCATCCGATAAATTCATCCGATAAATTCATCTGATCGTCAAACTTTATTCAGCGATTTATTCAGTCAGACTTCTAACTAAAATAAAGTTTGTTACCAAAGTTGCTGGTTGCCAGGATGAAGCAGCAGATTTGTGGACCGGACCCAGAAGTTCCTTACAAAGTTCCCGGAGCCGGTACTCAGAACCTGGAGGGAGGAGAAGGAATAATAATCTGTAATAAATTCATAAAAGTCTCTCTGCTTCCCGACTCCAGCTGCAGTTTTCACTCTGATCACTTCCTGTCTACCGTCGGGTCAGCAGAGAGGAGCTCCAGATCTTCCCTTCACAACGTGTACAGGTCAAAGGTCAGCCAACATATTTACACCAATTCAACATCTTCTTCCTGTTTTCATAAATAATCATTTACTACAGGCTTAATTTTATTTCCTCTATATATTTAAAATCATTTCCAGATGTAAACAATAAAACGTAACAAAGGTGAGAATAATAATTGATCCAGGAACAAACCGCCGGATCTGGTTGACCAGAGAAAAGCAAGTGAACATGGCGGCCGGTTGGCCGGATGAACGGATCACTGAGACAGAGAGTTAGTGTCGGTTCTGTTTGCGAACAGAACCCGGCGGTGGTTCTCGGTACCTTCGTTGACCAGGAAGCGGGCGTAGATGAGCAGCCAGTAGCGGTACTCCTGCGCCGACTGCAGCGTCAGCGCCGACGCCAGCTGGTTCTCCAGGAAGGCCAGCGTCATGCTCTGCTGCAGGTGATGCGGCGTGGAGGACAGGCGGGACGCCAGCCGCCCGGCGCTGCGGGGGGGACAGGAAGCGTTAGCGGGGACGCCGCGGCCGGGAGGCGGAGCTTAGACAGGAAGACCTACTTCAGGTTGCGTCCCTGAACGACGGCCAGCGGCCCCGACGACACGGCGGCGTCCTGCGACGGCAGGCAGCTCCTGAAGTCGGCGCACTGGACCAGAGAGTCTCCTTTGTCCGCGATCAGCGTCCTGCAGGAGACGCAGCGTCATTAACTGGAGATGTACCGGGTCAGCCGGTCCGGTCCGGTCCGGGTCTCACCATGTCTCCAGAGACACGCTGAAGCAGAAGGACTTCCCGTTGGACAGTCCGATGATCGGGACGCCCTGCTGGGTCAGCAGGGACAGGGACACCGTCGTCTCAGCGCCTGAGGACACAAACAGGAAGACATTCAGTCAGAGAGACGATTCTTCAGGACAATCAGAAACACACGTCCACTTCATCCACCAATGAACTGGTTGGGTTTCCAGAACTCAGAGTGATGTCATCACGCCCAGGGCGACCATCTTGTTCGACACGTTTTCAGCTTTTATTTATGTGGACATTGAATTCAGAAATCATTGTTGCTGCTAAAAACATGAGAATCTCTAACAGCTTCTGGGTTGATTTAATCTGGAAGGAGGGAGGAGATTCACTAGCCAACATAAAATCAATCAGTCATAGTTACAGTTTACTAATTTGTATTTGTGAACAAGCAGCTCAAACCCAAAGATTAAACTCACAATATCAGACTGTTGCTATGGTAACAAATCAAAATGAATATTGTTCTTTGAACCTTTAGAAAGTATAAAAACATTCAGACTCACCAGAGAAAATAGTCTGCAGAGATTCGTTCTTCACCAGAGCCTTCTGCCTCTGCGCGTCCCTGCACAGAAACACACACACCCACACACACACCCACACACACACCCACCCACACACCCACCCACACGCACACACACACTCCTTGAGTTTATCCAACTTCAACCATCCACTTCCTGCTCTTCATGAGGAAAGCAGCTGATCAAACGTCAGTATTAGTGTCTCAGTGTGCAGCGCTAACCAGACAGACAGCGTGGCGCCGGCGGTCAGCACCATGACGAAGTGGGCGGAGCAATGCAGGGCGGAGACGGGCGTGGCCAGCTGGATGGCGGGGAGGAGGCGTCGCCCGGAGCAGGAAAACACCGACAGCATCCTGTCGTCACAGGCGACGGCGAGAACGTCGCTGGAGGAGAGAAGGAAACATTCAGCGGCTCTTCTTGGTTCTCTCAGCTGAGAGCCAACAGCGCCCCCTACCTGCTCCCCGCGGCGGCCAGCACAGAGCTGGGCAGCAGCGTGTTCCAGTCCCGCCCGTCCCTGGAGCAACGCAGCTGGCTGAGCTTCGAACCGGCAACCACCGACACGTCGTTCTCCACCTCCAGGAACACAGACGGATCCATGCTTACCTGAACACACACACACACACACACGCAGACACACACACACACACACACACACGCACGCACACACACACACACACACACGCACACCTTTGAACTGCCAGCTTTAAACAAAGATGGAGGTTAAATTAAAACCCTGCAGGTTTTACTGAAGCCGTTGATGAAAGGAGAAATGTTTTTATGTTTTTATGTTTTTATGTTTTTATGCTTTTCTTCTGCTGAGATTCTGACTATAAATTCTAACATATTTACTTTTTTATGATTTTCACCTTCACATCAAAGATAAATATATCTTTGTCTAAAACAAATATCTTTAGACTAAAACAAAGAAAGGAGATTAAATTGATCAGATTATCCTCATTCATGCATCAAACTGAAAACTTTTATCACATTATTAAACCTAAGACAGTTTTAAACAAACTAAACAAAAAAACAACTTTGATGCTTTTATAGACCAAATATTGTTGCAGGTTTTAATAAACTGAATTAAAAATAGCTTCATTATTTAACCTGTTGATCACCAAATAAAACTACATTTCCCATTACTACCTAAATATTTGATCAGTATTAATTTTTCTCTGGGATTTAAAAATGTCGAGTCAAAGGAAACTGCAGGCGGCACCTGCAGGCTGAAGGTTTTCTGTGGACTCGGCGTCGGCAGCCGCAGGACGGCGGCGGCAGCTGGAGGAGCTGCAGCTCTGCTCGGCTCCCGCTCCAGAGGAAGAGGAGTTATCTGGAGGT
Source organism: Gambusia affinis (assembly GCF_019740435.1). Taxonomy (NCBI): domain Eukaryota; kingdom Metazoa; phylum Chordata; class Actinopteri; order Cyprinodontiformes; family Poeciliidae; genus Gambusia; species Gambusia affinis. The sequence continues at coordinate 30,964,440 of NC_057870.1, read as the reverse complement.
CAAAGGTCAAACAGAGAGGTCAGGTTATGACAGCGACTCGTCTGGTTTAAAGCTGCAGTATGCAACTTTCACAAAAATGTATTTTTACATATTTGTTGAAGCTGCCACCAGTTTAATAAGACAGAAAATAAAAATAAACTCCTCTGGGTTTTCTCAGTGCTAAATAGAAACAACCAATCAGAGCGGGGAGGCGGGGCTTAGCGCCGTTAGTCCTCCGTTTCTCTCTGCTACGCTACCTTTAGCATAGCTTGTCCTGAATGCTAAGCTAGTTAGCATGACCACAGGTAAATGGTTTTCCTGTAGCAGTAAGTTGTTTCTCCTCCATCAGAATATTTAGCAGCGCATACATGAGGATGATTGACAGCATTAAGACCCTCCTCCCGGCTCTGATTTGTTATTTTTGGTGACAATTTTAACAAATATGTAACAAACCATTTTTTATAGATTTTAGCATCAGTTTGACTCGTCACCTGGGTGAAGGGCTGAGGGATGGAGGCGGCCATCTTGTCCTTCCTGGGCCGTCCCTTCTTCCTCTTCTCCACCACCTCTGCTCCGTCCAGCAGCAGTTCGGGTTTCCTCTTGGCGAACGCCAGGTTCTTGTTGATGGCGGCCATCTTGTCTTCGCTGTCGCTGCTGGTTTCCTCTTTGGCTTTGGCGTCCTTCAGGGCGGAGACGGCGTCCTTCGGCCTGTTGGACGGACAGAACGGGTGAGACGGGTTCCCGATGCGTTTCAGGATCCGTTCCCAGGGTCGCTCACCTCTCCAGAGGGGCGAGTCCGGCCGTGGACGAGATGGCCGACGGGATCCCCGGCGTGGCCTTTGACCTCTCCGTGAAGCGGGAGTCCAGGGCTTTCATCGGCTCGATCTTGGAGGCCGAGGTGAGCAGCAGGCCGGACTTCAGCCTGAAACCACAGAAGAAGAGTGAGTGGCTGACTTGCTGGAGGCTGGAACCGGACCAGAACCCCAGCGGCCGGACGGACGGACCCGTCTTTGTCGTCCTCCAGGGTTTTTGCGACGCCGGCGGCAGGAGGCGAGGTGAGCAGCCCGTCCTGGTTGGGCCGGGCGCCCAGAGACGACGGCTGACCCGGGCTAGAGTCGGAGTTGAGCTGCGGAGCGATCTGATTGGACAAGGAGGAGCCGGAGGGCAGGATGGGGGCGCTGTTGAAGAGAGCCGGGGAGAAATCCCTAAAGAGAAACCATACAGATTCAGTCTATAAACCAAATCGACTTTATGCTTTAATCCACATTTAACCTTCATTCAACAGCATTAAAACGACTCTGAATGTTTAAACCAGCATGTCATTCAGGGGGTTTGTGTGGATGAAGACTTTTCTTAGACCAACTGGTTGAAACCAAATACAACCAAGAAACTATTTAACTCGGGTACAACAGGAACTGAGGACATGGTCATAAACCTGCTCCTGCTGTCTGGAGTTTTAAATATGAATAATTCTCATAAATAGACAGAAAACCTAAACTTTCTTTTAATTATCGGCTGTAAATAATGAATAAAGCAGCTGGTCAAAACCTCTGGGTCAGTGAGTTCACCACATCAGGTCCAGTTCATCACAAAAACAGCTGAATGGTTGCCATGGAAATCAAAGAGCTTTGGAATCAAATGCACCAAATTATCGACGTGATCTCTTTAATCCTGGGAGATCAGCTGATATGGAGCCGATCAAATGTTTTCTTCTGCTCTGCAGCGGTTTGACAGACATGCCGTCATGTCTGCAGTTATCAATCGTCTCCCACTGTTGCTGACTCAGCAACTTTCTTGCTATAAAGATTCAAACCAAAACACCAAAATCAGAGTCAGATTAAAAATCGGTGATCGGCCACAGAACTGCCATCGGTGCAGCTGGATCAGAGCAACAGTTTCTGTTTTAGATGAGGGGAAACATCAGAACGTTGGTTTTATGTGACGCTGCCCCTTTAAGAACAGCCCCCATCTGACGGTTTCCTCACCCCGTGTCCAGCTGAGCGATGCACAGCGGCGTGATCCGTCTCCTCCCGTCCGCCGTTCTCGTCTCGACCTGCTTCTTCAGGAGGTTCTGCAACACGGAGACCCATCAGAACCAGAACCTCCCAGCTGGTACGGTCCGTTCATCCCGACGGGGCTCACCTTCCGGATGTCCTCCAGAGACTCGCCGTTCATCATGCTGTTGACTTTGGGGGCGGCGGCTTCGGGCCCGGCGGCGGCCGCGCTGGCGTTGTTCTGGGCCGAGTTCTGGCGCTCCTGCTGGTACTTGAGTATCTCTGGGTTCTCGATGATGGTGGTGGAGAGCTGGACCTCGGTGCTGGTGATGGCCAGGCTCTTCCCGTAGATGTTCTGGTGGATGGTGTTCTGACCAGCAGAGACAGACAGACGGACGGACGGATTCAGAAAAACTAAAAGATTGAAACTCATGTTGGATGTTTGAATGTTTTGATCACAACAAATGTTTTTCAATGGATCCAAATCAGCTGTTTGAACTCAGCAGTTTTACTGGTTTCTGTGGATCCACTGGGAATATAAACAGTTTGCATTAATCTGTGAGCCTGAAGAAACCTCTTCCTGTCTGAGCCTTTAGCTCTGCATCCTCTGGGTTTTAGACACGGATTCAGTTAAAAACGTTTCTCCACAGGAGGTTTGGTTACTGAACAGATGAAATATTTCCTCATGAATAAAATTAACTAAATATAAAGATCAAAATAAAAAAAATGAGATTCAAAGAGGGAATAAAATTAATATATGAGGAAAAAACAAGAAGTAATTTCAAAAGTCTCAATTATACAAAAAATTACTGTTTTTTTTATTTATTATCTCAATCGAATGTTAAATTAATCAGAAGTGATTAACTGAACATTTTGTCTGATGTTTGGTAACAGGAACCAGAGCAGAAGGCTGCAGCGTTTCACCTTCTCCTCCTCACTCAGAGGGTCTCCCAGCTCGTCCAGGGAAAAGTCCAGGTAGGCCACGGTGCCGTCCATGGAGCACACCAGCATCCCCAGACCGGTCAGGGTCCTAAAGGTCAGCAGAAACACCTGAGGTCATTTCAGAACCACGACTGGCAGCAACCAGCAACAGAGACGTTCAGAAACCTTTAAACTCTTAAAAGAAAGAAAAAACAAAACAAATGAACTAAAAAGACAGTAATTCACTATTACATGATATCATTTATTAATGTTAATAAAGTTATTTGATTGTGTTTTACACTCTACAGCAGGGACAAAGTAAATTAAAATAAAATAACAAGGGAAAAAGGTTTTACATGAAATAATCTGCCAACTACTTTGGATCAATATTAAGGAATTATTGATATAAAACAAGCTCCTACATCTTCTTAAAAGTTACTTTTACGTTACTTTTGTCTTGTTTGAAGACATTTGGGAACTAGACTAAAATGTTTGGTAAGATTTTGTGTTTTAATAAATAATAAATACTCATTACATCCAAACAAATCATGTTACTGTAAATGTCACTAAATATTTTCCTGTTATGTTTTCTGACATTTGGCAAACAGAAATAATTTTGATCATGATTGATGTAAAAGGAAACTTTATTCTGATTTAATTTCAGACGGGAAAAGAAATAAAATCTGTTTTTTTTTGTGTCATGTATGAAAACATCTGGTTTCAAACATGACAAATAATATTTTACAAATTTAGGCTTTTGATCAAACATTAGAGTTTGCTTTACTACAAAATTGTGCACTGTGAACAGTAAGCACTTTCCAAACCTTGAAAACCCCTCAATAAAATTCAAGGACTTTCAAGGATGATTTTGTCAAATTCTCACCAGGAAATGTCCATGATCGATTTATCGAACAGGTCATGGATGACCACCAGAGGGCGCTTCAGTGAGGTGAGCTGAGGAGATAAGGGATGCGTTAGGAGACAGTCTGGTTCTGGTTCTGGTTGGTGTGAGCGGCTGAACGGGACCGACCCAGACGGAGAGCGAGCGATCTTTACTCCCCACGGCGCAGCAGCAGTACGGACAGCTGGGCTTCGGAGAGCTGCCGTTCTTCTGCTTCTTCTTGAAGATCTTTGGGTTGAATTTCTGCAAAACCAATAGAACCGAGTCGGTGGGCGGGCCGGAGGGTAAAACCCGGGCCGGAGGGTAAAACCCGGGCTGACGCGTCGCCGGAGCCTCTTACCACCACAGTGACGGCTTTACGGTGGCCCACAAAGTCCATGTTGGTCTTCCAGCCGTCGCGCTCCACGATCTGGGCGGTGGGACCCGAGTTGTTCATGGCGTGGGCCGACACCAGGTACTGGCCGTCCGGAGACCAGGACAGGCGCAGGACGTGGGTCGTCCCGCCGCACTGCAACACGAGTTTAGAACAAAACTTCAGTCAGAACAAAAGAGAATCATTTTTAGAATAAATCAATAGAAATATGTCTGGAAACAAACATTTGATAAAATATTCAATAATTAGAATATTCACTGAACTGCAGTGTTGGTGGAATCAACCAACTCGCTCATTCAGCGGTTGCCTAGCAACTGAGAACCGTGACTGATCATCAATACAGCATAGGGCTGATCTGTTTATTATTGGTCAATAATAAACATTTATTAATAGATATTTTTTTTACACAATTTGAATTGGGTGAAGTTAAAAATGTGACCTGATGTTTGAGTAGAACCTGTTTACAGACAAAAGGATTTTTCTTTTTCCCTTAAATACAAAATGTTTGTATTTTCTGTACAGTTGTGGTTTCATCACAGCTCTGACTCTCTTGTTTTTATCCACACGACTAACTGATTACTAAATTAGTCAACGATTATTTTAATACTCCATTAATCATTTCAGCTCCAAAATAAATCACATTTCTGTTAAACTTTGGTACATCTGGTCACCATGTTGTTATAAACTACAGAGTTCATAGAGCCGAGTCAGCAGATTCACTTCAGCCTCAATTAAAGTTCCAGACAAAACATAAAAAGTTTTGACTTGTAGTCCTGAAGACGGTAGTTTAATCCCGGTGGTTAGCGTTAGCTCAGCGCTGTGGATGTTGGGTTAGGGTTAGAGAGCAGCACCTCGTTGAAGGGTTTGGTGATGTTGGCATCCATCTGCCAGTCCACCGTCCTCCACACCTTCAGGCTGTGGTCGTCGGCCTGCGAGGCGATGTACTTCCCCACCGGGTCCCAGGTCAAACCTTTCACCAGGCCCGTGTGGCCGCGCAGGCAGGTCACCATCTCTGAGGAAACACAGTGAGCAGCTCTGTTACTTCACTGCACAAAGCAACGGCAGCTTCCATTCAACAGTTTCTGGGGGGAGAAACATTTCAGTCCTGGTTCTGTGTGATCGACTGCTTTAAAGTAGAACTTTTTATTTTTTAAATACATGTGCAGAGTTTCAAAGAATGTAGCACCAACTAGTGGCGCGGCGAGAGCATTACACGTTTCTGATGTGAACCGTTACTGTGTAAACAAAGATTGTAATTAGAACATCTTCATGTAGATGTGTTAGCAGAAACTAAACAGAAATCCCAGTTTTGTTGGATCATCGCCATGGAAACAGGGCCTGAGTTTTCAGATCACAGTTTCCTCCCACCTGGGAACTTGCGGGCGTTCCAGATGACGATGGTGTTGTCGACGCTGCAGGAAGCCAGCCACACGTCGTGAGGCGACCACGCCACGTCCATCACATCTGCAGACACAGCAGAACATTGAGCACCAGAAGCAGACGGATCCAACATGGCGGCCGGCGGCGGCGTACCTCCGGTGTGGTTCCTCAGGATGGTCACACACCTCCACTGCTCCACGTTGGCCAGCTTGCTGCTGGAGCCGAACACCGTGCTCGGGCCGATCAGCCTGCGGAGACAAACATGGAGTCTCAGACAGAACGGAGCGTTTCTGAGAAACACGGCGGCGGTTTGTGGACGTACGCCGCTCTCTTCCACACCATCACCAGCTTGTCGTCTCCTCCTGAAGCCAGGTACAGCCCGTTGTTGGACCAGCGCACGCAGTTCACACAGGCTGCAGAGGAAACACACACACACACACACACACACACACACACACACACCGATTCACTCCAGGTTTAAAATTTTCTAATAACAGAAATTAAGTTACCAGATTTGTCTCTAATCGCCTTTTCTGACTAAATGTTGCCAAAGGTCTGAAATGTTGCTGAATTTAGCAACAGAGTTGCTAAGCTAGCATCAATGCTTTCCCTCTGCTGTCCACACTTGGCCACGCCCCTCAGTAGCTATTGGCTCCGCCCACTTTTGAATTTTTCAACATTTGTCATAGGGCAAAATTATTAGTTACACTTTAAATGGCAAACTAACAGTTTTGTTAATATTTATACATCCATTTAGTTTGATGCCTGAAACCTGAATTAGTGAAATAATCAATATCTTGATCAATATCTTTATGCTCCAGGGTTTTATCAGAGCGACTGATTGGTGACAAACACAGAGATGCTGCAGAAGTTCTGTGGATCATTTCCATTCAGTCCCAGAAACGATCTGCAGCATATTACAGTTCTGATTTTTAAATAAACTGTTTTATGTGGTTATTTTTATGCTTCTGATCCATTTTCACTGAAGGACCTGAAACCGTTAAAGTCTAAAGAAATCTAAAAATGCATCTCAGTCTCAACACAAACAGAGCTGAGACTCGGGTGTTTACCTAAGTGATTGTCCATCTGACAGAGCATTTTGGGAATATTCTCATTCTTCTCGTCTTCCTCCCTGAGGACAGGCGCCATGTTCCAGATCATCACCTTCCCAGAATCCTCCCCTGCAAAACAAACATTTAAATCAGTGATTTCCATTTTCACTCTGGAAACACATCATCTTGTATTTCATTCATTTTCTGTTAGATTTAAAGCTACCATCTCTATCAATGAACCTGCTGCACATTTTAGATCCAATTATAGGAAATCATTGTTTATTTATCTTACTATTTTTATTTGATAGGTACAGACACACAATACATAAACAAACTGAATAAAAGAATAATCCCAGTCTAACTAGCAGCACTTGTCCCTCGACCAGCTTTTCTACACAGTACATCTAAAAACTACTGGCAGGAAAAACAGGAATAATAATAATGTAAAATAATAAAACATGATGCTAAGAATGTATCCAAAGTTATAAATGTCCAACAAAGAAATTAAAAACATGGCAATAAAAAGAAACATTATGTATGAAGAGCTCTGTTTGACCGTTTGTTTTGTTTTTTGAATTTAAATTTAAACCGGTTATAGACTTTAAATTTAATTCTAATAAATGTATACTTTCACATTTAATTGTTGAAATAAAAAACAGACAGATGAGTTTATGATGACTGTAATTATTAGAAATAACATTTCCACAGTGGAGCGCAGGACGACGCCTCACCTTGTCCACCTGTTGCAAATTTCGTCCCATCTGGATGAATATCCACTGAAAAAATGGGTTTGCCTGAAAAACACAAAGGCTAACATGTTAACATCCGACTCAAATGGTCTTTAATTCACAGTTACAAACACAGGCAGCATCAGAAGAACATCCTAGCCTTTTGTCTTAATGGAAATTTTCCAGATAGTGTGTGATTTTAAACAGGTTTGTCAGAGAACGGGACGAGCTGAAACCGGTTCCTCCTCTGCTCTCCAATCTCCTCACGCCCGCTGTGCAATCTAGGACTTTCTTAGAAAGAAATCTGCTCCCGGTGAACCTTCTGGGTCGACTCCACCTCTGCCTCATGGATCTACATCTCTGTGTTAACGCACATTTACGCAGCTGTAACCTGAACAACCCTGTTAGTGTTTAGTTTTCTCTATTAATGCTAATAGAAATGGATACAAATGGAGCAGAAATGGGTGGTTTTATCCATTCATGAGTCAGTTTAGGTGCTGGTAATTTTCCAGGATGTTTAATCAAGCTGGAGCTGCAGGACAGTAACGAGCCCAGGAATGTGAGGAGTGTTAAAAGTATTTAGATGACAGAACAGGAAGAACAGAGGTGCAAAGTGAATACAGGTTAGATGTGGAAACACGATGTTCCTGCAGCTTTTCTGGTCTGTCACATTATTCTGTCTGCAATTATCCTGCATAAATTTGCAAGCTTTATTTTTTCAGGTGTTTTCAAACCAAAATGGACGTTTGAGATCATCTGGATCAGCATCTGGATCAGCAGAGTCAGATTCAACCCTAAACACCTCGGCGTTTATGACGACATGATAGCAGAAATACCACTTTTTATGCTGCATAACTGAAGCAAACCCCAAAGTTTTACTCTGTTCTTGGCAGAGAAATCACACCGGAAAGTGTCAGGTCTAAAAAAATAATAACTTAAACTAAAGTTATGACACATTAAGAGTGGTTCTGAGATTCTCGTGGCTTGATAACTGACAGTAAAAAAACCTGCAGAATCACAGTTCAACCCAGACACCCTGCAGGATGAGATTCAATTCGTGAAAATTATTTCGAATAGCAAAAAAACTGGGCAGCAACCAAGAACTTTAACTGTATTTAAAACCCTGTAATGTTGGGAAGAGACATAATTTGACTCAATTTCAAACTAGTGTGTGACCAAGAACACAATCATAACAATGAGATTGAAATGTATAATCCATACTTAGTTTAATATCGTATTGACAGCAAAAACACAACTGCACATGAATTCACATTAAGAGGGAAAAACTGTGGAACAACAGTTTAACTGTTTGGAGCGTCAACAGTTACGTGGAAAAATAACCCCAAGTTTCTGCAGCTTTTAAGGTGATGTAAATATCAGTTATGAGCTGCAGAGATTGAATATGTGATCTGCGATATTGTGGCTGTTAACAGCCCTGCTTAGGTGTTCAGTTTAACCCGATACCTGCAGCCGCAGCTCGGCGTTCAGGCCGTTTCCTTCAGCGGTTAACTTTCCAAAGTAACAACAGATGGAAGCTTCCTCCAGCTCACCCTGGAAACTGTCAGCAGTTTGAGAAAATGTCACTCGAAGCGGGAAAAATATTTAACAAAATGTCCAGTTTGACATATTAGTTGTGGACGTAGATAATTTTTTGGGTCGTTTAGCGTCGGGGCATCCGAGCTAGTCGGGGGGCTAACCAGCTAGCTGTGTTAGCTAATTTAAATCTATTCAACAGAGATAATATGTGTCCTAAAATAAAAACTATGGGGATGTTTTTATCCCATATTCGGGAATATTTGAGAACAGGAAAGTGAGTTAATAAAAAACAAGTGAGGACCACCATCATACCTCCTCAACTTGTTCCCACCTCCGACAACAAAAGCACAACTTGGTCCAACAGATTCCTGCACAAGCAGCTTACCGTTGTGGCTCACCCAGCTCGGCTTCAGCAGCTTCATCTTCACCGGGACTTTTGGATTTCTCTGTTATCGGTATAAAAAATGGGGAAAAAAACCCCGATCGGTGAGTTCAGGCGGCGAACTAACGCCAACCGCCCTCCCTTTGTTTCAAACTCCGTCCGTCACTTCGCTGTTTCTGCGGTTGAACTCCATCTCTGTCCGCGGCGCGGCAAGCAGCATCCCCGGCTATCAGAGCCGAGCAGCGGGCAGGCTGACAGCCAGCAGCGCGCCGGAACATAAACCGGGTGACACCAGCAGGCGCTTCGGGAGCGTTTCCGTTACATTTAACCGCGCACAGGAAGGAGCTCGTGCACCTAAAAGACTTCTCAATTAAAATTAAAACTTAAAATTTAAAAGTAATAATCGCAATCATGCTTTTCTTAGCTATATTTTTAGAATGTTTCTTCTATTTTTATTTAAAAAGTAAGACGAAGCGGTCATCAGGGTGATGAAGGTGAGAATTTTATTTTGAAATATTAAAAACAGAGCAAGTGCGCAAAGGCGGAAATTCGAACTACTTTAGGTACAATGAAGCTTTTAATACAAATTTATTGTTAAACATTGGAATAGGTATCCTCATAATTTTGCAATCATATAACGGATATAGAAATATTAAAATCTACTCATGTATTAAACACAATTTCTGTTTATTGTACGTTATTTGTTTTACAATAAAATGAAAATAAATATTTTTTAATGAAGCTTTAATGTATTTGATTGTAGAAGGTACCTTTTCTGCACTGCAGTCAAATTGTATTTTTTGACGTCAAAAATTTATAAATATAAAAACTATAAAATATCATCCAAATAATGATGATATTTTAACTTTTTACAAGTAAAAGTTAAGTATGTAACTTTTACCTACTTAATTACTTTTTAAGATAATTGTTAAGGATCCCACAGAAGCAATGGAATGAAATTAAAATGATGTTACCTATTTTTGCCGTTATGTTTAATTTTATTAAATACTTGTCCTACTTTAAAATCAACAAGTGATGATTATTCATTTTAATTTTATAATTTCCAGGTTAATAGTACAAAATCAAGTTTAAAATATACATTTTAAGTGTTTGCTCATCAAAGTGAAGATTTTGATGAAGTCCTCTGTTTGCTTTTTGGAAAAAGTTTAAATATTTTGTCAGAATCTGAATGGAATTGGAACCTTTCTGATTGGATTGATGGGAAAATTACTATTGTGAGTAAACCTAGTTGATCTGGTGTAAATGCATCTGAATGAGACTTTTAGTTTTGAAAAGTTGAACTCAATTCTTCTGTTTAAATCATCGCAATTTATTACTAATTGCATTTGTTTTTGTATTACTGGATTTGAGTTTATATAGTTTTTTAAAATCACAAATTCGATTTTTGATGAGAAAATGAATAATTTCTGCAACACAAATTACAAAGAAAGAATCACAAATTTTATTTTTTCAAAGATTCAACCAGGATCATTATGACAAGTAATTTTGAACATCATGACTTTACAAAACAGACAATTTTTTGTACCAAAGAAGGAGATGAATCAGCAAAACAATAGGACATAAAAATTACAAACTGTGAAGAAACAAAGGAAAACACAAGGCATCCATCTTTAAAACATTAAATCTATAAAACCATAAGAATAAAACACCGGTACAAACAGACGCATGTAGTTGTTACAGTTAACAGATGTCAGCTTTTTGAATAAAAATGCAGTTAGTGTAAACAGGAACTCCATCAGCTCATGATGCATTCACTTCCCACAATCTCTATAACATCGTATTCTTTCCTCGGCAAAAACTTACAGCAACAAGAGATTATTCTTTTCCACTGAAACGACGTCAAGCCAAGCAAAAACAGGAAGTGTTTTCAGGAAGTCTCGTTTCGCTTCACTTTAAGGATCATCAAAGCTGATTCCAGATTAAAATAAAATTTAAATTCAGCAGATATTTCAAAGGAAGAGCAAAACATACAAACGTCCTTCTGTTAATTTGCAACTTACTTGACAATGGATTCATATGAGAATAAAGAAACGGCCTGTTTGTTGAGGCGATTCAGCATTTTTATCAGACATAGAAATCAACCTCAAGCAGACAGTGACTGTGAGAAAGTTTAAGTCTTATTAATGATATTTTCTAACTGCACCAGAACTTTGTGGAAGAGAAAATGGAAAGTCATTGTGCTTACTGAGATTTATGTGTTAAATATGGTTAAAACGTCCCTTCAGCTGTGGAAGAAAAATTCAGAAAGAAAATACATACTGCTGGTGAAATTGAGCATTTATGGACTTTGATGCACAAATTAAAACTACAACCATGAAAATAGCTTAACTAAAATAGTTTCTGAATATTTAAAAGGCTCAAACTCAATCACTAGCCTGAACATTTTGTGGTAAAATCAAATTAAAAACTCCTAAATATTCACTGTGAATATTTAAAAACTGTGTATGACATCCAAATACCAACGCAGTCGGATAAAGTCCAACACCCGCCGACTCGTTTAAACTTCAAATAGTGTTTCTAATGTAAACTAATGAATATGTGGAGACTTTTTACATTTTTGTCCCGATCATGGCTTTTGTTTTTACATTTTTCCTGTATGAATATTCCTGACACTGAGCTTAAATCAGCAAACTGAAAATCATAACAGAAATGTAGCAAAAAGCAGCATAAAAACTCAGAAAGGGAAAAGTTTAAGTTCACGTTTTGCTGGAAGAGTTAAAGATTTTATCAACATAACAGCAAAAATCTGCTTTTTTATATATTATCACTTTTTTCTAAGTGGTAGAATATGGAAAATTCTGTGTGGACACACACAGACAGAAACTTAAGAAACTCTACAGACATATTTTTGCCTCAGTGAAGCTTTTGCATCGCAGAGCTGAAATCTTTAAAGAAGCCGTTAAAGTTTTGCCTCCTTCCCTCTGTGGCCTGCAGGGGGCAGCGAAGAGCAACAGGCGCCTCAGTTTTCTGACTGTTGATGTCAGATTATGATATTTTTCAGGAGCCAATATGTCCAACTTATCATCATCATCTCTGTTGGCAGTTTGGTTGCACCTCACTAATACAGTAATAAAATACAGTTGAGTTTTCACAAAACAGAAAAGAATCACTTAAAATATTCACCTGTTTTCTGTCATGAAAGAAAAGAGAGAAAAAGTTTGAGTTAGCTTCCTGTTCTTGGAGGATATTTTCTGAATGCCCACTTTCACAGTCTGTCCTGAGGTCTGATGGGCGAGGCTTTCATGGACCTGACGTCCCTCTGAAAAGGGTTTCGATCTGCTCCAGCGACTTGCCTTTGGTTTCCGGGACGAAGATGACGGTGAAGATGATGTTGAGGCCGCACATGCAGGCGAAGAGCCAGAAGGTCCCGGCGCTGGTCAGGAGGTTCTGGGAGGAGACGGAGAAACAGATTAGAGCTACAGAGAGGCTGTGAATGAACTGCAGGCAAATCAGATCGTTCACATCAACACCACTGGGATATTCTTAAAATATTGAAACATAAATAAATACAATAAAAAAATGTAAATAATAATAAAAATAATAAATATAAAAACATAACAAGCAAATAAATAAAGAGTAACAAAATCAAAATAATTAAAAATATGTTCAATGCATTAAAATTGGACTAAAAAGAATAAAAATAATTAAAAACACTAAATGCATAAAAGATAAAGATAATTAACAATTTTAAAATATGAAGTGCATAAAAATAAAAATCTAACAAAAATATTTTTAAAACACTACATAAAATAAAATATTAAATATTAAAAGTATGAAAATAAACAAAATTAAAACCAAACAAATAAATAAATACAAATAAAAATGATTAAAACCATAATAAATAAAATTAAAATAATAAAAAATATTAAAAGCATGAAAAAACAAAAAGCAAATAGTAAAAAATAATAATACGTTATAAGTACCTAAAATAAAAACAACAAAAACTTTTAAGAATGCAAATACTCAAAAATAAATTAAAAACATAATAATAATAATCTGATGTGAATCTACCAAACTACGTTAACTAACTCTATAGACTCTATAGACTCTATATTATGTAGCTGAAGGAAACAGCAGGAATATTACCATCATGTCCTGGAAGGTTTTGGTGACGACGAAGGCCATGCCCCAGTTACTGAGAACCACCGCCGCTCCAGCAAACCCTCTCACTCTGATGGGAATGACCTCCGACATGATCAGCCACGGGATGGGACCCCAGCCGATGGCAAAGCCTGAAAACCACACGCGTTACCAACGTCCTCCTTTAAGTCCTCCTGCTGACGTGAGCCTGAACTCACCTGCGATGAAGACGGCCATGCTGGCCAGAGCCAGCCAGGTGAGGTCAGCAGGGGGCGCCAGCGCTCCGCTGGGAACTTTGGGTGTCAAGTAGAAGTAGACGCCAAACGCCGTGGTGCTGAGCATCATGGCCACGCCTGGATTCAATCAGAGTCAACGTTAGCTCGTGCAATTAACCTGAAGATTTTAACATGTTAAAATCACATTAAAAAGGTTCATTAAACTCTTTATTTTGACCTAAAAGTGTCTGTCCTGTGGTAACCCTCACCCTAACCCTCACCCGACGACAACGAAAGATTAAAGGTTTCCAAGACAACAGACGGCAACAGAGGTTAAAAAGTTCAACTTTGTTGTGTTGCTAATTGGTGCATCAACGTTGCTTGGATGCACTGTAAAAACACAAAATACTACCAAGTATTTTTGGTCCAGTTTCTAGTGTAAATATCTCAGAACCCTTGAAATATGACAAAACCAACATATTAGTGACTATTCTGCAAGAATTAGGAGCTTGTTTGCGCTGATGCACTTTGCTGAAAATATGCCATATAAATAAAATTACCTTTACTTTGTTTTAAGTAAATAAATCCACTGGCAGTTTGGATGAGAACAAACAAGGAAATGAAAGGAGAGTTTATAAATTAATGCCTAAAACAATCTTTTTGAAACCTTCCTGAACATAAAAACCTGAAAAACCGAGATATGGGCAGTTGCCCAGGGCGGCATCAGAAAGGGATGAGAGAGGGTCTGTTGAGAGAACCTGAGATGACGAGCAGAACCTTCCTGCCGGCCCGGTCCATGATCACGGCCGCGATCCCAGTGAAGATAACCTGAATCAGAGCGACGATCACCGACGCCAGTTCACTCTCCTGAAAAACAGCAACAATCAGGAAGGGGAAGCGCCGCAGATCCAGTTTCCAAACTGAAATCTACTTCTGTCTGTGAAATAAATGAAATATTTCAGTTAAAATTCAGTAAAGCTGAACCATTTTCAAATTAAAACTCTCATCTGAGCCCACAGCATCACTCTTTTTACAACAGGAAGTCTCAAAATCAAAACCTCACCAGCTGAAAAGTAAAAGTGTTGCTTGTTTATTATTCAATCTGTTTCTTGATGCTGTGGAGCTGGAAGAATCCCAGAGGAGATGAAACAGAGACATTCAGATGGAGACATAAAGAGGTGTAGCAAAAGCAAATGAGGAGGATTAGCAGAGCTTGTTGGTGTGGAATATCGTCTCTGCTGCCTGGATGTTGAGCTGTTAGCATGTCATGAGGGTCATGAGACTGTCACACAGCAACAGCCTTCAGTCAGAGGCCTTTTCAGATTCGTTGGTAGCCTGACTGCTACTGGAGATCCTTCCTGCCCACATTCCAGTCCACAATACAACTTCCTCAGTGACCGTTTGAGGGCCGTTGGACGACACTTTATTCAACCAGAGGGGCGAATAAACTATAAAGTATTTTAAAATTTTAAATCACAGAAGAATAAAAAGTGCAGATTTTTGATTCTTAACGAGAGGAAAACATCTGGCTGTGTATCTGCAGCTGCAGAGTGTGTGTGTGTGCGTGTGTGTGTGTGTGTGTGTCTGGGTGTGTGTGTGTGTGTGTGTGTGTGTGTTACCTTGAAGTGCGCCTGTACGAATATGTCCTCAGCGTAGAACATGATGGCGTTGATCCCGGTCATCTGCTGAAACACCATCAGCAGGATGCTGATCAGCAGCGGCTTGAAGACTCCGGGGTCCTTCAGGTCGGACAGGTGGAACGTTGAACCCTGGAAGAAGACAGAATCCTAACGGACAAATCCTTCAAGCATTCAGACAGAGAACATCTCAGATCGATCCTTTAAAGGACTGAAAACAGTTTGTTTTTTGTAATTCCACCTGTTCGTTGCATGCGTCCTCGATGCGGGAGCACTCCCACTCGATGGGGGCGTCCGGCCCACGCAGGAAGCGTAAGGCCTCCTCAGCTTCCCGCCTCTTCCCCTTCGACAGCAGGAAGCGCGGCGTCTCGGGCATGAAGCACATGGCGACCATCAGCAGCGACGGCGGCAGCGAGCAGCAGATCGCCAGCCAGCGCCAGTCCACGAACAAACCTGCAGGACGGGTTCAGACACACGGCTGAAGCCTGGGAGGCGTTTCAGGAGGAAACTAAAACCATTCAGAACAAACTCAGCTGGACAATAAACTGTCCCAGAGTTTATTACGATAAACGATGATACTGTTGGTTTCAGACCATTTTTATCTAATATAGTAACACATTCTAAAACTTTAAATTCTAATGAACATTTAACTTTGGAACTGGAAAACATTGTAAATATCTAAAATAAATAAACAAAACAACAAATGAAATGAACTATGAAGACTCTTGTCCATTAAGAACATTTTTCTTTTAGTTTCTCAGTATGACGCAGGTTAGCTTAGGTCAGATTAGCTTAGCATCCTCTAAACTGAACTCTTTGTTTCACTGCTCATTTCCACAAAGACCATGAAAAGAAAGTTCTGGTTGTTTAAATCTTTGAAAAGATCCATGCTGCAAAAACAAAACAAGAAAACCAAGAAGGAAACAAAAGGAAGCTTGTTTTGATCATAATGAATCACTGGATCTTTTAGAAATCAGGAAATTTAATCATCAGAGATCACCAGATGGACTTTTTCTTAAGATCTAAAGAGAACAAGTGAGACCTTCAGAGGAAAATCTCTCAATTTACTGATCATTCTCTTTAACACAATAAAAAGGATCATTACATCATTTTTCTGGCTTAAAGCGTTTGGTAAACAATAAATGCTCAGAGAGGATAAATACATCCAAGAATAAAATAAATAAATTTATTTTATTTCATAATGTTCAAAGTGAAGCTTCCTTGTTATTAAATGCTGTGACATCAATAATTATATTTTAGTAAATATATTTTAGGTGTTTTCTTTCCAGCTGTAGTGAATGTCCATCTGTGTTCAAACTCCTCCAGAGAAACATTTAATCTAATCTAATTAGATTATTATTTCATTGCATTGTTTGCTTTTGGTCAGGAACGTATGATAGCATCTCACGGAAAGTTCTGAGCTGGAAAAGTTGGAAAATCTGCTAGAAAAGAAACAGACACTTTTAGATTAATCTCAGATTTTCTAGAAACAAAACAGACTCGGAAATTTTCTTATTAGCTCTGAAAAAATTCAGAGATTTTTTTTGTGGAAATTTACAGCTTTTTCCTTTCTATCTAAAGACTCTAATAAAGCACCGCAGGAATGTCTCCGGCTAAAACAAGCGAGCTTTCATGAGGTTGGTGCAAAGAAGAGAAACTTTAGTGTCTGGTTGGGTGTAATTCTGCTGTGCATGACGTCCACAGCGGTTTGGCTGTTAATTCAGCGTATAAAGTTAATGTGGTTATTTTAATCCAGGGGAGGCGTGTCGACCTGCTGGATGAGACAACGAGTTATTTCATGAACTCATCCTTCATGTTTGAAAGATTTAAGAGAAATTTCACTGAATCCGTTTCAGGAAAAAGGTCAAGATACCAAAATGACTTTCCTAGACATTACGCTTTTAACTACAGAGTAATGTAGATTCAATCGTTTTCCAGGTTTTCCAGGTTTTTCAGATCCAAATTCAGAATAATTTTTGTGTTGAGTGTCGAGGCCTCATGTCCCAGCACTGAGGTTTGTAAACAGTGTGGTGTCCAACTGTCCATAGATACAAACACGTTTTACATTCAGTTTTGATGAACAGCATTAACAAGAAATTTGGTGAAATCAAAATGAAATCTATAAAACAATCCAGAAGGTAGCATTGTTTATAGAAAATAATCCAGGATTGTTTATAGAAAATAATCCAGGATTGATTATAGAAAATAATCCAGGATTGATTATAGAAAATAATCCAGGATTGATTATAGAAAATAATCCAGGATTGTTTATAGAAAATAATCCAGGATTGTTTATAGAAAATAATCCAGGATTGTTTATAGAAAATAATCCAGGGTTGTTTATAGAAAATAATCCAGGGTTGTTTATAGAAAATAATCCAGGATTGTTTATAGAAAATAATCCAGGATTGTTTATAGAAAATAATCCAGGGTTGATTATAGAAAATAATCCAGGATTGTTTATAGAAAATAATCCAGGATTGTTTATAGAAAATAATCCAGGGTTGATTATAGAAAATAATCCAGGATTGTTTATAGAAAATAATCCAGGATTGTTTATAGAAAATAATCCAGGATTGTTTATAGAAAATAATCCAGGGTTGATTATAGAAAATAATCCAGGATTGTTTATAGAAAATAATCCAGGATTGTTTATAGAAAATAATCCAGGATTGTTTATAGAAAATAATCCAGGATTGTTTATAGAAAATAATCCAGGATTGTTTATAGAAAATAATCCAGGATTGTTTATAGAAAATAATCCAGGGTTGATTATAGAAAATAATCCAGGATTGTTTATAGAAAATAATCCAGGATTGTTTATAGAAAATAATCCAGGATTGTAGCTCCAGCCGTTGAGCCGTCAGCAGACAGAAGGTAAAGAACAGAAAGACGATGAACATGTTCACTTTAACACGTCCTGAAAAACTTTAACCCGGCAGAAAATTCACTTGTTTTGCACCTAATTTAGTAAAACAGAGGATTTTATCAATCACATTATATTAACTTGTTTATGATGAAGAAGCAGAATCCATAAAACACAGACTTATTCTAAATATCTCTGAAGATGAAGCAGATTTTTATCCTGTTTTATATTTCTGTGTTAAGCTCAGTATTTGATCTGGTAAAACATTGAACTGAAATATTACTTGGTTATCTGGTGTGCACTGTTGAACTTTTGCATTGCACCTTTAACCTAATTAGTGAGATAAATCTAATAAAAGTTCTTTAAAAGCAGATTCCAGATCTTAACTGTATTTATGTCAGAGTTCTGGTTGTGAATAAGAGTGAAAACAATAACAAAGAGCAGCTGAAACTTTGATTAAACTCTAACACAAACAGAACAAGATCCCTGAAATCAGGCAGCATCCATCATTTTATCCTTCTGAACTTGTGTTTTCTCTGTTAATAATCAACTTTTCTGCAAAGCCAGGCTGTCACGAGGCTGCCCACCTGACTGGACACTCCAGCTTTTATTTGGAAAACATGAGTGGCATGCAGCAGCCGGAGAAGATCCGATCTTATCAGAGCTGAGCTGCAGCTGCTCTCCTCTTCCTCCAAACATTTCAATCAAAGCTGCAAAGAAGCCTCAGATAAACCGTCACACTGCGACGGGACAGCCAGCCGGCCGTCAGATTACAGGCAGGAAGTCTCTCACTGATCAGAGGAATCCTTTGATCATTCAGAAATCTTCAGAAAGCAGCAGCAGCGCCGTACCTGCCAGGTAAACTCCCATGATCCCAGAGACCACCATGAGCTGAACGCAGGAGCCCAGCATCCCGCGGACTTTCTCATGCGCCGTCTCAGAAATATACAGCTGAGGAGGAAGAGGGAGGAAAACCGTTAATTATAGTCACATTCACAAGCAATTCAAAAGTTATTTACAGTTTCTTTCTAGTAAAAATAAAATACAATGCTGGTTTTAAACAAACCCTCCATGAACCATGAATCCCAGCAGAGTTTTTCTGTTGATCAAAATAAATATGCTAATATAGTATATTATTATACACAAATAAATAAACTATCACAGCTTTTTTTTCCCCATTAAAGCGATTTCTTTTTCACAATTTCACAACTTTCTTCTGGTAATTCATTTTTTCTCAAAATATCCTAACTTTACTCTACATGAAGGACATTTATAGTCGTAATGATTTTATTCTCACAATTAAAAATTTAATCTTAATCTGGCCCTAATGCTCTTCGTGTTGGACCAGGTGATGAATCGATTATTTCATTTTTCAGCCGCTCTGTTCCAGATTTCCTGGTGTTCCGGTTTAAAACCTGCAGGTTCTTCTTACCGGGACGACCAGCGAGGTGATGCCGCTGGCCATGCCGGTCAGCACCCGGCCCACGTACAGCATCCACACGTTCTGAGCGGCGATGATGATGGTGAAGCCGAAGACGAAGGGCAGCGTGCAGGACATCAGGGTCAGCTTCCTGCCGATCCGCTGCACCATCCAGCCGCCCAGCAGGCCGCCCACCGCCGCTCCCACCGTCACGATGGACTTTAGAAACAAAACGTGAAACCTCAGCGCTCTTCTGATTAACTCAATGCAATTATTCACTTTAAACAGAACTTATTCATATTAATAAATGAATTTTCAGCTAAAATGTATAATTTAATCTAAATCTTGGTCTTTGACTTCCACCAGGTTTGCATTGTCACTTTATTATGTACTTTGTTCTAAATGTAAATATGTTCAATTACGTCTCATCAGAGATAATATCTGAAAACCTTTTCCTTGTTAATGAATGAATTTGCATCTAATTAATCTAAATCTTCCTGTTTAAGTGTCTGGTTGGCTGTTTTTTGCTGCAATAAGTATTTTTTGCCAGCATGTGACGACATAAAGCTGCTGATGCAGCCCGAAGTCGGCCCTGCTTCCAGCCATGTGATGTTGCGTCATCGTACCCCAAACCAGGAGCCCTCCACTTCGCTGAGCCGCAGCCGAGGGTCGGCGATCCTGCTGAGCTCAGGGATGGCGGGGGAGCTGTAACCCAGCACGAACCCGAAGCTCATGGGACCCAGAACGGCGGCGAACGAGGCCAGGTACAACTTCCTGTTCTTCACTTTGCTGCGGACAAAACAAAAGAGGAAGCAGGTTGAATGAACCGTAAATGTCTGCAGTTTTATACGTTCATATCTGTTTTATTTAGGAACAACTTTCAAACTTTGTGTAAGAACCACTTTGTTTCAAGTCTTACCATAGTTTCTAAATTGTGTTTTGGTCTGGACTTTGACTAGGCCACTCTGACATATGAAAATGATCTAAGGCAGTGTTTTCCAAACGTTTTCTTCAACAATAAAGTAAACAGGAAAAGCTCTAAACAACAAGACAAAGGTGTCAGGTTTGTGTGAATCTCTTTAGAACCAAAAGTTAAATCTGGTTTTCCACTTATTCTTTATTAAAAGAAGTTTTGCAAATGCTTTTGGTCTTGACTTGGTAAAAAAGAGGAAAACATTGAATATTTTCACAGCAATAACAGGAATTTGGGGAACTCTTCTTCTAGAAATGCTCGCTGTATTTAGCCAACTTTAATAAATTAAATAAAAACTGATTTAGACGCAACAAAGTCTACTTTTCAGTGACAGTCACTGGACAGATGTGGTTTTGTTCAGCAGAAAATTAAAGAGAATCAAAGCAATGACATTAAAGGAGAAATGCTTTGTGCTGCAACCAACATTTTCCATTCTAGGGAGATTTAAACGAGTCAGAATCATTCTGACCAGAGTCTGGACGCACCTGGTCCTGTTTCAGGATGTTGTCTTACAGAAACCTCAAACAAGTTCAACTCCAACTCTGACCAACTTCCACGTCCCCACAGCATGATGCTGCCTCTACCAGAAACAATCCAGACCAGAGTGCCCATCATTCCAGTCAACTCTGGCCACTGGCATCCATTAATTTCACGTTTTCTTATTATGTATTAAAATCAACTCTAAAAGAAAACGAACCAATCAGAGCCAGGAGGAGGGCTTCAGCGCTGTCAATCACTCTGGTGCTCACATCCCTGCCCCTTACTCTCTGCTACACAGCAGCTGGTTCATGAATGATAAGGTTAGTTAGCATAGCTAGTTAGCATGACTATAGATTAGCAGAGTGAGTAGTATTGATACTAAAATGAACAAAATCAATACAAAGTCCTCAGGCTGAGAGAAGGATGTTTGTGTTCTTGGTTTGTGGATAAAGATGGAACATCTTCAATGCTTAAAAACCAAATGCTTCACAGCTGACACACACAGTCCGAGGCTGACACTGTGTCCATTTGTGTTCAACACATAAAGTAAAAATAAGTTGAGTAGGTTCACCAGACCCAGAAACAATGGCTGAGTAACCAGAATATGAACAGATTACAGATCAGGCAGTGGGGAGCAAGATGGAGGAAAACAAGATTTCTAAATGGAGAAAAACCTTTTGGGTATAAACTGTATTGCATTGGAGTGCAGGTAGGAAGCTGCAGCAGCCAATACAGTGTTTTTGTTGGAGTAGATGTGACTATAAATAGGAAACTTTTTAACCAGTTGATGATTCTCAATTTTCTGCATTTTACAATTTTATATTCCTGTAAACAGAAAACCTTTGACTTTGGATTTGATGATCAGACAAAACAAGCAAGTCCAACTCGTCATTTTGGACTTTGGAAACGCGTTATTTTATCTCAACCAACCATAACTACTATTTTATTTAACAGAGAGCAGAAACAGGTTAAGCTGAACGCAGCAGAATAATCTAGGTGGTTATTTCATGTAAATTGTTGGGTGTTTCCCTGCCTTGGTCCTCGGGGGTAAAAGGCTGTTTCTCTTTTCCAACAAACCTGATTTAAAACCAGATTCTGCAGAACTAGTTGACCAGCTCATCGCGCAACTCGAGCCTCAGATTTGTGTTTTTTAAAGCAGGCACACACCTGAAACACCCAGGTACGTGTCCACCAAAGAGAGCTGACAAACACTTTTTAGACTTTGTAAGTCCAGAAACCCCGTTTGAAAAGGTCAGATTGTCCTCTGATATTCTGGCTGCATAAAGTTTTAGGCAGGCTGACCTGAGATAAGCCTCCTGCTCGGACAGGAGTCCGGTAGGATCGTCATCTCCACCCTCCTCATCCAGCAGCCTCCGTCTCTCGGTCTGGATGTCCATGCTGAACGCAGCGATCCTTCCCCGGTGTTTACCTTCTGCTCTCGGTCGCCCTCAGCATGAATCCACCGACCGGAAAAGGCTGCAGTGGAGAAACAATAGCAGCTGCTTTAATAAACTCAGAAAAGAGAAAAATGAAAGCGGTGGGATCATATATGAGCTCCCAGCGGTTGTTACCTGGACACTGAGACGATCCGGTTGATCTCACCGGCTGACAACTTGCTTTAACATCAGAGTCAGCTGATCACCTCTACTGCCTGTTACACAACTTTCAAAATAAAAGTCTCAAACACAATCTATTACATGTTAGTACATATAATGACTTGGTTATAGTTGAGAGTTTCAATGTACACTTTTTAAAACATTTTCCGGTGACGTTTACATTAAAGAATTAGCAGGATGTGTTATAAACCAGCTTATTACCGTATAAACATACTTACATATTATCGAGCATACCTTAACATATGAAACCAAGATAAAACCATGGAAATTGTACAGCTAAAATTACTTTTTAACACCACTTTTAAATATCCAGTAAATTTTCTTTCTCTCTCTTATATCTCATTAACTACATGTTTAGCTAGCAACATGATGCTAGCAGTAAACAGAACAAAATAAGAATTAGAAATCAACAACTGTTCACTCTTACACGACTATGTATTTGAATTTAAAGTTTTACTATATTATGTTACATAACACAGGGCTTTTAGCAGCGAAATGACAGTTCGTGGATTTAATTTGACACTTCCGGATATTTTAAAACGTTACCGGAACAAAAAAGAACACAACTCTCGTTCAGCGTTCTTTGTTAAGAAAATAAAAGCCCTGGTGGTGTTTTTGGTTTCCTTGGAAACGTTCAGATTTAATGTTAAAGTTTAGAAACAGAAGCAGAAAGAAACAAAGCAGATGTTACAGCGGTTGAGTAACTCCCCTTTGGTAAACGAGTTTTTGCAAACAACATGGACACGTCCAAGAATATAAATGATCAAACAGTAAGTAAATTATTAACAAACAATGTAAATAAAGATAAATTAGCTTTTTTCAAGGTTCGATAACTGCTAAGTTTCGTAACTCAAACACTATAGTCAAATCAAGTCAAAACTTTTTAAATGAATCCTTCTGTTTTTTTCTTGGTTTATTTCATTTTTGTTTTTAATTTCAATCTAGTTTATTCTTGTTCCGTCATTTTTCATTTGGTTGCTTTTACTTTTATGCATTTATCTTATTTTCGTTTTAATTAATTTTATTTTCGATTATGATAAAACTAAACTAAATATAATATCAGTTTTATCTTTTCCATCCTAATTTTATTTATTTTAAATGAAAGGAGATTTTATAATAATATTTTAGTTTTGTTTTATTTTTGTCTAAGAGAAGCCTGGTTAGAAGGTGAAACAAAGAGGAAGCTAATTAAATATTGGGAAAATGTTTGTTTCTTGTCTTTATTTGTTTGCTATCTTTTCCAACCTCTGCTGTCTATCAGCATGAAGATGGACAAAGTGTGTTTTCCACCGCTGTGTCTGAGGAGATGCTGGAAAGGACCAAGAGAAGAAGCACCGTCGTGGACTTCAGTGATTGGCTTGTGGCAGTCAGAGACCAACGCTTTCTAAAACCAAAACTGGATCCGGACAAAATCATTCGGAGCAAAGCTGCAGAGCAGTGAGGACAAAATTAATTACTAACAAATAAATTCAACGCCAGAAAGTATCTACCATAGACAGATATCACAATTAAACCTGTGGATGATTTATACCAATCTGATGCTTTTAGGCAATAATTAAAGTTTTTCATTTCAGTTTTAGAAAAGGGAAAAAGGCAATGGAGAGGTTTGAGTATGAAGAGGCTTTGTTCTGGTTCTCCAAAGCCATCTACCTGCAGCCTCAACAGGTGCTGCGAGCAGAAAACTCACAAACAATGTTTGCTTTTGATTTGGTAAAGAAACGTTTAATATGCTTGAACTTTTCTGCTTCAGACTGAGCTGTATGTGAACCAGGGCGAGGCTTATATCCAGCTGTGTGACTTCCAGTCGGCAGCCGACTCTTATAATAAAGCCAATTTTCTGGACCCTGAAGCTTTCAACACTCGTCTGTCCTTCATCTACAACATGCAGGTAAAACGTCCTGATAAAATGATCGTATCCTTCCAACATCCCTCTAACCAAACGGTCAGGCAGAGATTTAAAGAGGCAAAAGCAAATGAGGTGGACTGGCAGTGTTCCCCCAGAAACTGAGCTGTTAGCATGTCATGACAGTCTTCAGTCAGAAGCTTCTACAGATTTGTTGGAAGCCTGACTGCTACAGGAGATCCTTCCAGTCCTCAGCATCACCATTCACAGCAATGCTTAGGACATTTTTTTTTTACCCCTCCAGGGTCTTTTGTGGTTTCTAGTGTCCCTTAAATGACAGTAGGCTGACAGGAAAGGGGGAAGGAGAGGAAGAAGACATGCAGCAAATATCGTTGGGCCCGGGAATCGAACCTGCGAGGACTCAAGGCCTCCAAATGTGGGTCGCACTATCCCCTACGCCACCGTGGCACACCCTTTGAAAATATTTTTATGATGATTTACAACATTTAACTCTTTAGGAAAATAAAGAAGCTTTGAATTTAAATTTTTTGCTGATCAGCTTGAATTTCCAAACTGAGGGAATAATTATTCTATTTTACTGTAAATAAATAAAACTGATGGTTTCTGACAGCTGGCATCTTGAACGGATCAGTCCAGTTAAGTCCAGTTCTGTTCTGACCTGAAGTTCTGCTGGTTCTGCTAGTTTTGACTTTTGTTTGCTATTTATTTGAGAGGGACAGAAAAATAAAATGAATTATAAAGTGAACAAAATGATCCTAATTGAGACCAGATTTATCATCCAGTTTTTGGTAGAAAGAGAAACGATAAATTATGCAAATGGAAATTATTGAGTTAGTTTTAATTAATTAATGACTCATTGGAACAGGCTGAATAATAAACACAATATTACATAAAGTGTATATGTTACAGTTTAATGTCAGTTATGGGCTTCAAATAACATGTTAATGAGTAATGTTTTGACCTGAAGTCCTGGTTCTGGTTCTGTTCACACTGAAGTCCTGGTTCTGGTTCTGTTCTGTTCAGACTGAAGTCCTGGTTCTGGTTCTGTTCTGTTCAGGCCCACTGTGTGTTCGACCGCGGTCTCTTCATGGAGGCCCTGGACCTGTTTGGAAAAGCTGCTGAGCTGAAGCCGGAGGCCGCCGGCGCCTTCAGAATGAAAAGGTCTGCACAATCTCCTCCTGGTTCTGATCCAACACCTCAGTCTCACTCTGCTGTAAATACGAGCAATTCAACAAAAAGAGAATCCAAAAACAAAAACCCTGATGGTAAACAGGGAGACATTTCAAGAATAAAAACTCATTTTATCTTTTAAATATTTTTACTGTATTTTAATCCAAAAGAACAACAAAACTTTGAGACTAAATGTTTTGTAGTTTATTTTGTTGCTTTCCAAAACTTTTTAATTTCCAGATTTCCCAGATGGAATGCTTTTTATTCTAAACATACTGGGAATGTGTCTGGTCTACTGGGATTAAACCCGCTGAACTGGCCTGGTGTCAGATTCACATTAACCATTTCTACTGCAGTGACTTTAAGCACAAACTGCAAAAACACTTAAATCTCACCAAGTATTTTGGTTCATTTTCTAGTGTAAACATCTTAGTACACTGGAGAAAAAACAAAACTAATTTACAAGTAACTTTTCAGGAAATTATTCCTTAATATTTATGAAAATTGCTAGATTATCTAATTTATAACCTGGGAAAATGTTTTGTTAAAATGGAAATGGGACTAGAACATTTTCATTGGTATTAATGAATTATTGACTAAAAACATTCCTGTATCTTATTTTAATTTAGTTTATTTCAAGTGTAGTAAAACATTTGTATTAGAAACTAAACCAAAGATATTTGGGTTTTGTGTTTTTGCAGTGTTAGTTGTTTGTTTGTACAGTTTTCCAGTCCTTCACTTCTTTTCCAGGCTTCCAAACTTCTGTGAAATTTAAAACTCATTTTATTTTTCACTCCAGAGTTTATTTCTGGTTTTTACCCGTCAGGTTAGTTTTTGTTTTCAGTCTTGGGAACGTTTCTCGTTCCAGCCTGGCCTGCCTGACAGCCGCAGGGCGACACGACGACTGTCTGAACGGACTGAACCAGGTCATCTCAGAGGGTCCGTCTGCAGAGCTTTACGTCTTCAGAGCCAAAGTTTACAAGGCCAAGAACCAGGTGAGACCGGAACCAGGTGAGACCGGAACCAGGTGAGACCGGAACCAGGTGAGACCGGAACCAGGTGAGACCGGAACCAGGTGAGACCGGAACCAGGTGAGACCGGAACCAGGTGAGACCGGAATCAGGTGAGACCGGAACCAGGTGAGACCGGAACCAGGTGAGACCGGAACCAGGTGAGACCGGAACCAGGTGAGACCGGAACCAGGTGAGACCGGAACCAGGTGAGACCGGAACCAGGTCAGACCAGCACTGCACAAACACTAAATCCTACCAAGTATTTCTGATCTGGGTTCTAGTGCAAATAACTTCGTACAATTTAAATAAGATGTGACTAACTTGTTTTAAGTAAATATTATTTTAATATTAATGATAAATTTCTGGTTCCACTATCAGATTACTTCACTAATAGCAAAACATGTTTCCCATGTTGTAGGTAAAATATGTTGAGGAATTATTTATTTAAAACAGGCTCCTATATTTTGCTGAAAAGTTACTTCTAAGTTCGTTTTATCTTTTTTCAAAGTGTGCTATAAATTAACGACACAGACTTGACAAAAACACTTGCTAAGAGTTTGTAGTTTTACAGTGTAGGTCTCACCAGGTTCTGGTCTCATTTGGTTACACTGTAAAAACACAAAGTTTTACCAAGTAGTTTTGATCTAGTTTCTAGGGTAAATGTCTCAGTACACCTGGAATAAGACAAAACTAACTTATGAGTCATTTTTCATCAAGATATAGAAAATAAAATTTTTATGTGCAAGATTTGTGCTGCCAAACTGCTGCATTTTGTCAGTGCTGCTCTGGTCATTTGAAACATGTCCACCATCACACATTCACACACTGCATGCAGATCACCTGCGTTGGTCAGAAGCACTGCTGGATTTGAACCCACAACCTTCTGACTTTAAGGTAACCAACCAGAAATGTGTTTTTTTCTGATATGTTTGCAATAATTTTCACCAAATTTCAGTCATTTTTGGCCAGAAGCTGAGGGGCAGATATGAGCTCACCACAGTTCACTACTTCCTGCTCAGTTTTTGTTTCATGTCGGGTTTTCCAGACGCTCAGTTCAGGTGTGATGAAGCTGGTTCAACAGGACGGTTAGGGACTATAATTAGTAACTGAAACCAAACCATTAGTCACATGAATCTGGAGGCCAGCTTTCATTTCTCCAACTCTTTGGGCGGCTTTACTTTACAGAGAGAATCAAAAAACACGACGAACATGTCAGTGACCATGGAAAATCCCAAACTAGCATTTATATCACAACAGGGACGTCAGTGTGTTAATTTAGATTAAATAATTACATAGCTTTAAGAAGTCCAAATTTATAACATAATGAATTACTATTTTTACATACATACGTCCCGGTACGTTTCTGGTACACCAGTAAATCCGACACACAAGCGGTTTCCGCTAGCATCTGCTAACAGCCATGCTAATGGCGATGGAAAGACGTTTTTCTCGTCCCACTAGGAATTAATTTCTGCTTTAAAACGATCTGATGGGACGCTGGAAAACATTATTGTTGTGTTCAAGTTGTGCTAGAAAGAGTTAGCCTTTCAGGGAAGGTATTCAAGCCTAAAATAGCATCTCAGTGCTAAACATGCTGCAGCAGCGCAGACGCTACTGTCAGTGTCCACAGTTCACATTTCTAAAAGCTCCTGAAACACCGGAGAGCTGATTGGATAGAATTACATTTTGCTCCAATCTGATGGTTGAATAACCTAAATAAGAGGTTAAAAATAATAAATACCTTTATTCTTGAGCTAAAGTGTTTATGTGTTCAATAATTTAGTAGTAAAGGGAGTTTCTATGTGAAATGTTGCTCATTTTATTGATATATAGTTGTCAATTATAATTAGATTGATTAATTAATTAACTAATTACAGACCCTGCATTTAATTTGATTTAAAAAGTGTAAACAAGTCCCATCGCTTATTTTTGTCTTTGTTTTCTACAGTTGAAGTTCAAAGCTGAACTTCCTGACAATGTTTCTCATGTTTTGTATAATTTTATTACAAAAACTGGGTTTGATTTAAAAAATCTTTTTTTTTTTTTTTTATTCAGTGATGTGAATATTTTCAGCCCTGACCTCAGGACTCTGCCTTTCGTCAGACAGTCAGTTGTCTCCGAGACATTCGGTCAGCGTTGCAGTTGGACCCGGAGTGCCAGGCGGCCAGAGCGCTGCAGCAGCACCTGATGGAGGCCAGTGAGGAGAACAGGCAGCAGGCGGTGCTCCGGTTGCTGTCAGGCCAACTGCAGGAGGCGCTCTGCCTGATCAACGCTGCCCTGGAGAGCAATCCGGATAATGGACAGCTCTACCTGTTCAGGTGGGATCATCTGGAACCAGAAGGTTTCTATTGGTGCATCATTCACCCCAGTCCAGTTCGCTTTAATCCAACTCCAGTCCGTTTGCCTAGAAAGTCCGGTTTGTTTGGGGAAGTGTGAATCTGCAGTCAAACCAAAAAAGCAAACTCTGGTCTGCCTACAAACGTAGGTTTCAGTTGGTCTGTTACAATAAGCAATATAGCGTTTGATCGCATGATAAATTGAAACAAACTCAATAGTTTTCATTTGCATAATTTATCGTTTTTCTGTTTTTTCTCTTTTTCCAAAAACTGGATGACAAAAGTCTCCAGTCTGCTGCTTTGGTCTCAACTAGCTGTTTTTTAAGGATAATTTTGTTTGCAGAAACCTTTTAACTTATTTAATTTGTTGTTTCTGTTGATTTGTTTTTTTATTGTTGATTTTTAAAATGTCTTCCACTTTCAGTGATAAATGTTCATTAGAATTTAAAGTTTATTGATCTCTCAGAATGTCTTCTTGCATTTTTATCTCATTACCATTGCAATACTAGAAAATTGCCTCAAATCAAACAGAATTATCTTCTAATTGCAATAACTTCTTGGATAATTTATCGTGGAAAACAATCTGATATCATGACAGGGCTTGGTTTGGATTAGGTTGAAGTGAACTCTGGCTCAGTTTGATTGCAGGAATTGTATTACAGAGCAAAGCATTCTGGGTAAATACAACTAAAACAAATGAGCGCTAACAGAAGAAATGACAGAACAGAAATCCTCCCACTCCCAAAAGAAGAAGGAAGTTGCACTCAGTGTCTTCAGAGGTTTTTGTGTTGCTTCCATGAGTGGTCCTTGATGCAGCGCCCCCACAGGTGAGGAGAGGAACAGGTTTTTCCAAAAGGTTTGTTTGGTTTGACTCAATGCGGTGAGAAAAAGATCCACAGCAGCTGGAAATGTAACAAATGTTTCAGTTTTAATCTCCAGTCGAACCGAGTCTACAGTGTGACCTCAGTCACCAAGGGGTGAAAACATCCTTATTCTTGGTTGTGTTTGAATCAGCTTGTCTCCCTGCAGAGGGACTCTGTACCGACGTCTGAAGGAGTTTATCTCGGCCATCGAGGATCTGGTCCAGGCTGCTGAGCTCTGCGAGCCGAAGGAGGAGGAGAGGAAGGAGAGCAGCTCTGTCCTGAAGGAGAGCAGCTCTGTCCTGAAGGAGGTGCAGCTCCAGCTGGCTCTCACCTACAATGACTTCGCTGTCCAGTGCTTCAGCAGAGGTCTCTACGACGAGGCGCTCCTGCTCCTGAACAAGGCCATCAAGGAGGACAAGAACCTGGGCGGCCTGTACCTGAACCGAGGAGGTGAGCTGGGACTGTCCAACTCTTTGTTCTGCAATCGATCAGGACCTGATACGACAGGATGGGATGTTTCCTGAAAACATCCCATCCTGAAGCAGAGAGCTGTTAGTTACTGAGCTGCTTGGCTGATTGGTGTCAAATCAGGCATCTCTTCTGATACCTAAATCATCTTTTGCACTTGATTTTATCCGTTTACCGCCTGTTCTTGCTGCCACAACTTCACCAAGTTTAACAGGAATCTGACTGACAGTCAGGAAATGACATCTTGGTACTTCTGTTCTCCAGATTAAAATCTGAAAGAGTCAAAACATTCAATTCAGTTCAAATTATTTCTATATTTTATTTATTAAACTAGTTTTTAAAGTTTCCTATCTAAGTAAACTCAGCCGTTTGCTTTAAGTCACTGACTTTTACTGCATTCAGTCTTCCTGGACGTAGCGACAGTCAGCGTTGAGTCACTAACTTTACAGTAATCCCTCATCGTTAGCATGCGCGTAGCGACAGTGGAGAGGAAAAACTCCCCTTTAACAGGAGGAGCCTGCAGCACAGTTTGACTTAAATGTTCCCACTGAGTCCTGAAGCTGTCAGAGCTGCTACCTGTCCAGGTAGGGACGGCTTGGCAGGAAGTCATGTGACTCTCAGCTGACAGGAAGAACCTGAGGAACCGGATCAGAGCGGATCCGGTTTCACTGCTCTCCACTCCAACGAGCAGAGTTACACTTCCAATAAATCAATTATTGTTTTAAAATGTAATTTGTTAAAATCTCATGACTTTTTTTTTTTTTTCCCCACCAGGGGGTCTTTTTGTGGCTCTAGTGTCCCTTTTATCACAGTAGGCTGACAGGAAGGGGGGAAGACATGCAGCAAATGTCGTCGGGTCCGGGAATCGAACTCGCAACGGCTGCGTCAAGGACTGAGGGCCTCCAAACGTGCGGCGCACTAACCTCTACGCCACCGGAGAGCACGCCCCCTCATGACGTTTTTTTACTTCAATGTTTGATAGTATTTATTCCACAACTGTGATACATTTAGTGTAACTCTGTTTGTTGCATTGTTTCAATAACAATAATAATAATAATAATAATAATAATAATAATAATAATAATAATAATAATAATAATTTAATCTAGTAGTGAAACTAACTATTATTTTAGTTATCAATTCATCTATCAATTATTCTGATCATTTAATCGGATAAAAAATTAGCTAAATTTTTCTTTTAAATATCTTTTTATTCAATATTAGACATACACTAAAAAATGCAAACAAACAAATCAATTTGTTTTTAAGAAAGAAAATCAACATTTTATTGTCTAAAATGTAAGTTGTGAACATTTGATCATCTGTAGCGAAAAAATACTTCTAATAATTGGATGCAAAAGGTACTTTAGAAATTTTATATTTTATTACAGAATTTGAACCGATTGAAGTTTGTTTTTGTCTTAAATGCAAAGTATATATATTGTTTGTTTGTTTGTTTGTTTGTTTTGGCTGAATTGCAGTGTTTTCTGAGCTTTCCTTCATGTTTCAATGTTATTCCATCATCAGAAACAAACCTGGAGGTTTGCCTTGATTCTTTCATCCACCTTTGAGAAATCCTTCTATCCTGTCCTCTAATCCTCCACTCCGCCCCTTCAAACTAGCCAGCAGCAATTAGCAAACAGCTGTTGGAACTGCCCTGCTGCTGAGCTCATTATAGGAGCTTCTTCTCAGAGCAACGCTGGGGAAAATGGAGTTGAAGGTATAATAGAGGAGCCATGTTGGGATGACTTCCTGAAGAAAGAGCAGGAGTTTCTTAAAGGGACAGAGACCCAATCTGAAGGCGTTAATTACAAAATGTATTGTTTTAGTCATATTTGATATAAATAGCCTTTCAATAATTGATTAATCACGATTATGCTGGGTTCTGCTGGGTTCTGCCGGGTTCTGCTGGGCTCTGCTGGGTTCTGCTGGCTCTGCCGGGTTCTGCCGGGTTCTGCTGGCTCTGCTGGGTTCTGCTGGGTTCTGCTGGCTCTGCTGGGTTCTGCCAGGTTCTGCTGGGCTCTGCTGGTTCTGCCGGGTTCTGCTGGGTTCTGCTGTGTTCTACTGGTTCTGCTGGGTTCTGCTGGGTTCTGCTGGGTTCTGCTGGGCTCTGCTGGGTTCTGCTGGGTTCTGCTGGGTTCTGCTGTGTTGTGCTGGGTTTCTGTGACCCGGTCTGTGTTTTGGTCAGA
Organism: Gambusia affinis; assembly: GCF_019740435.1. NCBI lineage: Eukaryota > Metazoa > Chordata > Actinopteri > Cyprinodontiformes > Poeciliidae > Gambusia > Gambusia affinis. The sequence goes on along the minus strand of NC_057870.1, from coordinate 30,931,983 downwards.
CTGTTTCTTCAAGCAGGCCGACTGGTGTTACGCTCTGCTGGACTACCAGCAGGCCGAGGAGATGCTGAGTCCCAACGAGCCGGCCCTGAGGCTCCGCCTGGCCGTCATTCACAGCACTCTGGGCTCCTTCTGCTTCCAGGACTGGTCAGAACCAGAACACCGGTACTCCCACAAGAACTCCCTCACAGGTTCAGTGACTGTGTGTTTGTATCTGCAGGTACTTCCAGGACGCAGCCGACATGTTTTCCATGGCCATCATGTACAACCCGACCGCCAGTCTGTACTATGAGTACCGGTCGAAGGCGCTGCGCCGGATCCAGAACCTGAGGGGCGCCAGAGAGGACCTGATCCGCCTTCTGATCCTGGACCCCGACAACGAGGAGGTCCGCAGCTGATCTTCAGATTTCAGTCAGGACACCTGATGACGCCGTCTCTGTCTGTGCAGATCCCCCCGATGATGATGAACCTGTTCCCCGGCAGCACCGTGTCCGAGGTTCTGTCCAGCACCAAGGGGCAGTCGCTCCGGGACGAGCTGAGGGAAACCATCCGGGTCTGGAATTCTTCTGATCCAGAGAAGAGGTTAGCAGATAAAACCTCCGAGAGATTAACCAGTGGTTTAGTAATGGATTACTCTGATGATTTATCAATTATTTTGATGCCTCATTATTATTCACACAATCAATCGATTACACTGATGATTAATCGATTATTCTGGTGATTAATAGGATTTTAAAAATTTGGCACCTTCTGCCAATTTTTCATTTAATGGTTTCATTTTTCTTAATATTAGAAATACATTAAAAGATGCAAATAAGCAAATAATTAATTTTAAATTAGAATAACCAAATTATTGCCTAAAATGCAACAACAAAACATTTGATCATTTGATGCATCTGCAGCTAAACCTTGTAACATGTCTTGTTATAAATGAAATAATCTGCCAGATAATCTGAACTTGTACTTTTTAAATCAATATTCAGGAATTATTTTGTTAAAACAAGCTCTTATATGTTGCTGAAAAGTATTTTATAAGTAAATATTATATACAAATTTATCTGCTCTACAAACTAGACCAAGAATACTGGGTACATAGTGAAATGTAAAATGTGTATATTTTCTGTAGTTCTGGTTTACTTATTGCTCAGAGTGTGTTGTTCTCTCAGCAAATTGCCTCTTTTGAGTTTTTAACCATTAACCAATTACAAAATTAGTTGACGATTATTTCAAGAATCGATGAATAGTTTCAGCGTTAGAGACGGGAACGTCTGCTCGGTTTGTCTATAGCCTGGAAGAAAGTCTGAGCAGTCTGACGGTGAGCGGTGAGACTCCAGAGGGCGAAGCGTTGAGCCTGTCTGAAGCTGCTCAGGAGCTCAGCCTGTGTGTGAGCAGGAAGGACCTGCAGAACGCAGCCAACACCCTCCTGCAGGTACGCGCACAAGTCAGGGTTACAAAACATGTTCGCTACATTTCTGGCACAAAATCATTCTTAGATAATGAGATCTTAGCGTGATGAGTTTATTTTAAATGTAAATCTTGCTGGCCACGCCCCTCACCTTAACGTTTACACTCACATGTGAAAATGCCTGAAAACAGATGTGCAATTATACAACTGTACATGTTGGAAAAGCAGAAGTGGAACCTCCTGCACAACCAATAAGAATCCAGCAAGTGGTTTCTGGATGTTAAGTCAGCAACAAAACACTTTTCCTTTCCGGCAACCATTGTACACACATCAGTAAAACCAGCTGACCAAATGTGCTGGAGCTCCACTTTAGTTGCTAGGTAACAGCGCAGTACTCATTGCGACTCAACAGTAGGAATGTTTTTATGAAAAAGCTCATTTTCCAGACACCAAAAATCATGAACTGATTGCCATAAAACGGCTCTGGATTTTTTAAACAGTTTTTAGAAGCAGCTGAGACTCAAACTGACGTACAAAAATATTCAACATGAGAATTTTTCATGATTGGTTTCCTTTGACGCTGCTGACCGTGTTGCTGTGTGTCCTGTGTTCAGGTGAAGGAGGCCGTGGAGTCGTACATCCCCGCCTGTCCGGTCCTGCGCCAGAGGAGCACCAGCCCCTCACAGTGTCTACCAACAGCAAGCGCATCTATTTTTCCACTTCCAGCAAATCTGAGCCGCCTGGGGTCAGAAAAATAACAGCAGCTTTCACGTCCACACCTCCTCCGTTGTTAGATTCTCTGTTTTAACGTTTCTACTTAAGATCAGTCAGTACTGTCACTGAGGCAATAAAACAACTGGAGTATTTTCCATTTTAGATAAATATATTTGAAAGTCTAATCCTACAGAAATTACAAAAAGTTCATTTGCATCAGCTTTTCTGAAGAGTCAATCAGGGGCCTCAAAATCATTCCAAGGGCCACAAATAGCCCCCGGGCCGCAGTTTGGACACCACTTTAGTAAATCTTCCATGAAAGAAAACACTTTTTAGTGAAAATGCTCTCATATTTATTAGATTTGCAGGACATAAAAATATGTATTCTCTTAGAAAAAAATATGATTCAGCATTTTTACTGAAAATAACAGAAAATTCAGCAAAACATTTCAGGTGTGAAAGGTGCTAATGTCTCCAATCGTTTAGTTTTTATTTTTACAAAATAACTGAGTTTGACACCAAACAGACACGAGCAGCCAAAAAAAAAAAAAGAAAAGAAAAAAAGTCAAATAATGTAGTGAGAAAAACCTCCAGCAACGAAGAAACGCCATTTCTGACTCCAGCTGTAATGTAGCATTTAGTCCAGCAGGTGGCAGCAGAGCCACACTTTGAGCCGGTTAGCTCTAATTTTATTGTTTTATTTATTCTGTTTTATTTAACCTGGAGATTGAATTTAAAACTGTTCTGCTCAACATGGCTTTATAAAAACACACTAAAATTAACCCATTATGAAATAAAAAGGTAAATTATTCAAAAATATTAAAATAATAATCAGACTGTTGAGAAAAGTCCTCCAAAAAACCTTAAAATAAAGCAAGTTTTGACTGAAGCTTCTAGTCAAAACTAGAAGCTAAAAACACAGAAGCAAAACACTCTAAAAAGTGTGTAAAAGTCCAGCCTCTGGACTGTTAATATGAAACAAAAGCTCATTTTTCTGTCACTTTTTAAAATAGGAAAGACAAGAAAACATGTAAGTAAAGTAAATCTAAGAGCTGAGTAATATTTAAAAAGTTTAAAACCAGGAAGGATGAGGAGCCATGTGCATTTATATTCCATCCCTTTAATAAATATGGTGGAAGTAAAAAAATCTCTTCCTCTTTGTTCTTTTCTTAAAGATAAAATCCCAGCAGTGGTTTCATCCTGGGAACCAGTTTCAGCAGCGCAGACATGTTGTGGCTGCAGCTGCGTGAGGCGGCTGACCTGCAGCATTAACAGCAGCTGTTTCAACAGCTGACACACACACACACACACACACACACACACACACACACACACACACACACACACACACACACACACACACACACACACCCGGTCGGAGCAGGAGCTGCGGCACACCGGCTACCACCGCGCAGTGAAAGCACAAACATGCCACACATACCAGAGAGCGTCGCCGCTCTGAGCTCTGAGGACTTTCAGGTCCAATATCTGAGGAAGATCTCTGCAGGACACAACTTTTATAAAACATTTGTTCTGACATATTTGCTTGTCACCATGTCATGACAGTTTGGTATAAGACAACCTGTGGAAAATATCAAGCTGCTCTGCTTTCTCCTTGTGCGAACTAGAAACAACCAATCAGAGCCTGGAGGCGGGACTTAGTGCTGTCACTCAAGCCTCTGTGTAGCCACATAGCCTGTTGTGAATGCTAAGGCTAGTTAGGATGGCCAAGTTGGTAGAACTTATGATGTATAAATTTCAACATTAAAGGTCAAAAATTGTAATTCTGAAATTAAAGAGGTTTGTGTCAGTGAACGCATCACATCCCCGTCCCACCACTCCAGCATACAGGAAGCAGCTGCAGCCTTGCAGAAGGTGTCCAGTCCTCCCAGTTTGGTCCCAGTCCTGGCTGCGTGTGGGCAGACGGCGGCCGTAAAGGAGCCGCTTTTCACACCGAGCGGGGCAATAAAAGGCTCGCCTTACCGTCCTGTCAGGGCCCAGACACAAACACCTCTCTGAGGGCGCGGAGCCGGCGGTTTGGCCCCCGGTCAACGCATTCCCTGACGGGGCCGGGCGGGGGGCGCTCTCGCCGCGGACGCAGACTGTTTGGTCTGAGATAAGCCGGACGGGTTTGTAGACTTTGGGTCGGGTTCAGGACAGGTGACGTGCGGCGCGCTCAGCTCCCACTGAAACCCGGTATGTTCCTGTTCAATTAGATTAGAGTCTGTGGACTGAAGTATGCGGCGTCGGAGCATTTCTCAGAGAAACAGAGACGTTAAAAGCTGCTACACTTCGGTAAAATATCAGTTTATTAAAAAAAAATACACAAACATCAGAACAAAATGAAATAAATACCTCATCACAAGGAGAGACGTAGGACCGAGTGTTAGGGCCACAATAAGAAAAATAAAGTAATAATACAAGAATAAATTCATAATATTGCAAGAATGAAGTTGTAGTATAACGAGAATACATTTGTAAAGAGTAAATCTGTAGTATTAAGAGCATATTTTGTGATTTTCTGACTTTATTTTTTGTAATTTTTTGACTTTATTGTAGTAATTTTCTGTCATATTTTTCGTAGCCAAGCAGAGACAGATGACAGCAGGAGTCCACCTGCTCCTCCAGAAGACATTAAGACGCCAGAGACAGACTGATGTCCTCATGACGTCTCTGGCACCTGCAGGACGATGAAACGCCTCGCTGTGCTTTACAGTCTAATAACTCTCAGAAGCCGCGTGCTTCCTCTCTAGGAGGGATGGAAAGGAGAAGGAAGAGGCGAGCAGACCGCCGTTTCCCCCAGAGGAACATCTCTAAACACAATTTATCCATTTTGGAGAGATAAACCATCTGCTGGTCTGATCATCTCATAAATCACGCTGTCAGTTTTACAGGCTCGTCTCGGCCGTCTGTCTCGCGCGACCCGGGTTCTGATCTGACGTCTAATTCACCTCAGAGTTTTACATCGGGTCACTTTTGTTTGTTTATCATCTGGCTTCCAGTCGCTGGCGGATTCCTCAGATGGCTGCTTAAACAGAAAACCAGCCAGGTCGCAGTTTCTGGGTAGGAAGGAAAATCCTGATGCGGGCCGGTTTCCTGAGTCCTGACAGCCGCTTGGTGCCGGTCCAGCGCCGCCGGCCCGTCCGGCTGACTGCGGCTTCACTTCCAGCCGTTCAGCTCCTTCAGCTTGCTGACGCTCGTCCCTTTGACCGGGGGAGAGGGCGGGGGGGCGCAGACCGGCAGGGTGGGGGTGCCGGACCCTCGGGGCCACAGCTTCTCCGTGGGGAGTCGCCACACCGACCGAGACGACTTCTTCTTCTGTGGTTTGTTCGTCTTTTCTTTGGAAGAACCCGGCGACATTGTCTGGAGAGCAAACAGAGCAGAGATAAAGAAACACAGAAACTACTAAAGTATTCACACCCATTACACATTAAAATGCTTCAACCTCAAACTGAATGTCGCTGCGATTTCATCACTTTTACTGTTGATGCAGGAGCGGCCATTTTGAAACATGATTCCTTTTGATTTTCTGACCAGGAATTTGGAGTTTCTGAGTTCCGACTTCAAATGAAATGGATCATTAGCCGTTAGCACTTAGCATTAACTTATGCTCAAACTCTGTTCTGGAAGTGATCCGCGCCATCTTGGTAGGCAACGCAGCACAAAGCATAGATGAGCCATGGCTTCCAGACCATAAAATATAAAAAGTATATATTAACAAAATGGCTGCTGTTGAAATCGACTGGTATGAGACGGAGAATGAAAACCTGTCAGACGATGTGGACAAGCTGCCTCTGACTGACATCGTTCACCACTGCTACCATGAACAGATTTCAACAGATTGGTAAAGGACCAGTCGCCAAAACGAGCTTCTGGCGACTGGTAGAGTAAGTATATGCAGTAACAAACATGTAGGCTACATGTCTGTCTTAGCTAGCAAGTAAAAGCTACATTAGCTAATCTAGTTTTGCTAGTTCGGCAGTAAGTTTTACAGTAAATGTCACTGATATTTATCTTTAGTATCACACACAGGTGGGTAAAGTTCTCAGAAATTATGATACAGTAATAGTTTCAATGTGTTATGTTGTTTATAAGTTAGATAGGAACAAGACAAGAGCTAGTGCTAAGCTTGTGGCTTGTTTATTGTTGTCATAGCAATTCCATAGCAACTGCCATGACAATTATTTACAGATACCTACCAAGATGGCTGTCAGCCACAAAGTTCCTGGAAGTGTGATGTCACATCAGAGCTATGTGTTACCATGGTGGCGTAATGTTTATGATTAGCGTGTTAGCGTCAGCCATGTTTTATATTTTCTTTTCTTTTTGCTACCATTTCCTGTGGTTGCAGAATTTTCCTTTTGCAATGTTTTTTTTGTGTGTTTCTTTGTGTTGTTTAGTTTTTGCAACCTGCCAACATGTGAACAGCTTCCTGGGGTGTGAATACTTGTGCAGGCTCTGAGTATAGTTGTGAATGTGACATACACAGCAGCAGAGCGTCAAGCAGGTGATCTTTGCAGCGTTTTCTCCCGTCCCGGCGTAGCGGTTCTTCTTGGGCAGCAGCAGCACGAAGGACACGGCCAGAGACAGATGGTAGAAGCTGTGGACGTAGGCGTAGTCCCAGTCCTGCAGGCCAAAACAAGACAGCCAGACTGTAATTAAAACCCAAACAATCGACTCGCAGATGAGCGGCAGACATTTATCTTCTGGGCTGGGCTTTGTTTTCACGATGAGGCACCTCAAAGTAGAAGCGCAGCATCAGAGCGAGGGCGCCGAAGCAGCAGCCTGGACCGACCTGCTGCGTGTAAACGCTCTTCTCCGGGTAGACGGCTCTCAGCTGCTTCATCTTCTGCAGCTGGAACAGCAGAACAACATCAACCAGACAATAACAAACCCGGCCGACTGGAAGCAGCACTATCAAAATAAAAGCTTCTTCAAATGCAGATCATGGAGCGAAAGCTGGAAAGGAAGAACTCAGAAAATCAGGAGAGTTTCTTCAGTCGTTACACAGTCAGAAATTAATACAATTATTTGAGTTATTTAGAGAATAAAGTAGAAGTTAACTTTTCAAAAGCATATTGTAATTATAATATTCATTCTTTATAAATGTCACGGTTTCAACTAATTGTTTGGTTTACCAAATAAATATTTAGTTAGGGAGTTAAATATTTAGCTATTGTGGCCACGCCCCCTGTGAGGTCACGTCTTGTCTTATGACCACGCCCCTTTTACGGACCCGTTATACGGCCACGCCTCGCCCGGTGGCCACGCCCCCTGCACAAGCCCTTCCCCTTCAGTTTGTTCGGCTTCCATGAACAAACTGGAAACAGTTAGTTTGAAATTAAATATTTCAATATTTCTATGAAGCCATTCTGAGACTCTTCAGGACATTTAAGAGGATTTTTAGTCAGCAGGTTAAATTAAATATATTATATATTTATCTTCCAACTAAACATTCAGCTTCAAACTAAATATTTTTATCAGTTATCATGTTATTAATATATTCACACTAAAGTGACATTTATAAATACATAAGTAACATGGTGAAAATTGTTTTCCTCTAATGACAATCTAAATAACCCAAATTATTTCTGTTAATTTTTAGCTGTTATCTTTACAAATGGTGGCCCGGATCACTCACCCATTTGATGGTGATGATGAAGACGGCTGATCCGATTGGTCCAGAGTAGATCCCGTAGCCCCAGCGGTCCTGGTAGATCCTCACGGCGATGGTCAGCACGCCAAACATGGATATGGTGGAGCGCTGCGGCTCGTCAAAGTCTCCCAGAGCTGGAGAGACGAGACGGAGACGGAGGCAGGTCTTTACTGGACGCTACACCCAGTCACACCAGTGGCTGGACGCTACACCCAGTCACACCAGTGGCTGGACGCTACACCCAGTCACACCAGTTGGGTTAACATTCAGGATCAATAAGGTGAAATTAAGAGCAAATCTAAATGAACACTGCAGAAATATAAGACCAAATATTTTTGGTCTAGTTTCTAGTACACTTAAATATTCAAAAGTAACTTTAAAAGTAACTATTCAGCAAGAAATAGGAGCTTGTTTTAAATCAATATTTGTGAAAAAGTTCTGGTTCCATTGGTAGATTATTTCAATAAGTAAAATAACCAGCCAATGGAATAAGTATTTTTAATATCAATATTATGGAATTATTGACGTAAAACAAGCTCCTGCATCTTAAATTTACTTTCATCTTATTTCCAGTGTACTGAGATATTTGCACTAGAAGTTAAACTACAAAATACTTTGCAAGATTTTGTGTTTTTGCAGTGAATCAATCAGAAGCTGGGATTTAATGTCATTTAATTCCAGATTAATTCTGATTGGAGCCCCAGCCAGCACAATGTTGCACATTTTAAAGATATTTTTAGGGACATATTTGATACAAGCGAAAGACCCAGGGACCAATCAGAGGACTCAGACCTTTGACATTTGGCACATCATTTGCTGCAGAGGCTCAGTGAGACGCAGGCGGAGCAAATCGTTTGCTTCAGAGCAGTGAGAACGCCCGAGTGTTCAGAAATCAAAGACGCAGCAAATGTTGCAGCAACTGCAGCAGGCCAGGAGGTTTTGAACCTGAGTGAGGCGCTGTCCGTCGTTCCAAGCAGCATAAATATGGTTTTACCTACGAGCGTGACCCACATGGAGAGCGCCGTGCCGTAAACGCTGAAGTACTCCAGGATGTCGTATCTCATAAAACAGAGGATGGAGAGGCCTGGACCGTCGCACGCATGATAAATCTGCAGAGTCACAGAGTCACATGGTAAACCACTGGACCAATCCAAGGCCCTTCATATTAAAGTTACAGCAACATCAAATTTTCATTCAGTGATTCATTGCAAAAATTAAGTCAATTTTTTTACATTAAAACTTCTAAACAAAATATTTTAAAATGCAAAAACAATTTAAAAATAATTTAAACAATGATTGCCAATGAGAAATTAACAACTATAATTACCAAAATAGCTCAAATACACAATAACAGGAATTTTAAAATGAACCCTTTATCAGATTAATATTACATCAATAATAACTTTTATATTTCATTGTGATTTTAGATTTTTCCTTTTACATTTTTGATGTTTTACTATTTTGATTGTTGATTTACTTTGTTTATTTCAGTAACATTTTAAAGTATTTAACTGCTAATTTAATAATAATAATAATAACTATTAACTGATTTTTAATAATAGTCATTTAATTAGTAAGTATTTGGTTAATACATAAGAAATTAAAGTAACATTATTTAAATGTATGTATTTTTTGAACCAATCAAATCAAATTTAACATAAAAATAAAAAGCAGTAAAAGTCACCAACAGAGTCACAAACATTATATTTTGTTGCTAACTCATCTAAATCATCCAGACACATCAAATATGTTGATCAATGTTCCAATAATTATGGCTCAAGAACAGGAATGAACAGGTGAGTTTTTGGTCCTGATTTAAAGGAACTCAGGGTTTCAGCTGTTTTGCAGTTTTCTGGAAGTTTGTTCCAGATTATGGAAACAAACGTTTTTGATACAAGCTGATAAACTTTTGATAAACTAAGCTTAATGTTAGCAGTAATGAATGACAGACAGACGGTGGGATTTACTGGCCGTCCTTTACGCTGCAGGCAAGTGAAAAGATTTGGATTCTCACCGCGGTGAAGAACATGGTGAAGAAGTAGACCATGGCCTCGGTGTGGAAGCCCCTCTTGGCCGCCACGCTGGCGGCCGGCAGGAACACCAGGCTGCTGGCGGTGGGGAGCAGCATCTTGGCGATGAAGGCGCCCATGGCTGATCAGACTGAGGCGGTGAAGCTTTCACAGCAGAACATTTCTGACCTGCTCCTCTCCTCTCTGTCGACAGCAGACAGCTGTCCACCGAGGCCATTTAAAGTTTAAACGTCCCTCAGATGACGGGGCCGTGTGGGCTCTGGGGCCACGTGGGCTCTGGGGCCGTGTTATTGGTGACCAGCTGTCTGCATACCAGCAACTTGACGCAGGGCGAGGACCAACATGGCCGACTGTTTCTGTGAACGGCTGCAGGTTGAGGTGAAGCATCTGTTTCTGTTAGAACGACTCATGTTGGATTCTTCTCTTCCTGCTCCAACTGCTCCTGACTTTATCATTAAACCTTCTGTGGATAATTTCTTCCACGTTGAGGTCGACGTCAGCTGTGTTTCCATTTACCACAAAGTAGCACAAATTGAACTGATTATTTACAGAAGTAGGAAGCTCAGAGCTGCTCCGTCTCCCTTTCGACTCGATCAAAAAGCCGACTGCCTGAATTCAAACCACATGATTTATTTATAAGCTGCGTTTCTTCTGACACCAAAGCAAAACCCAAAAATTGTTGCAGAAGTGGAAAACTGTCTCAAGACAGACTCACAATATGTTTATAAAAACCATGGACATGTATAGATGGACGGCGTCTCCTTTCTTCTCCTCTGTGTTCACGACTGGGACACAGACACCAGTTTATGGAGCCCCACTGGTGTATCAAACACCCACTTCAGGAGCAATTAATTACCACTGAGCAGGAATAAGTTTGGTGATATTTTGGTTTCTATGAAGCCATTCTGAGACTCTTCAGGACATTTAAGAGGATTTTTAGCCATTAAACCTTTTCCAATGAGCCTCAGCCTTCTTGGATTAGAAGGAGAAACTGTTAATTCATTGAATTTAAAAAACGTTTCTCTGCAGTCGAACCTTCAGTGCCATTCTCCAGCACAGCTCTGAGGCCAGTCTGATGATTTGTGTGGACGGGAGAGGAGAGTAAGAAATGCAGAGTGAGTCCAGCTTTCTGCTGCTTGGAGGGAATCTGTAGTTTTATTTGTCACTTCCTGTCGGGGAGAAGATTTTATAGCCGGCTTCGCTGTGCGGTTGCTGGTCACGAGGCTGTATGTCTTCATTACGGGGTTTATAAGTGTTGAGCTGGAATCCTGCTGAGTTACGCCCATTTAAGTGCAGCAACCAGCTGGGAGCTCTGCTGAAATCCTCCGCTGCTCCAGCTGGGGAGGAGAAACCTGTCGCACAAACATCAAGACCAGAAAGGTTTTGGTTTTGGTTGATTTTTATTTTTTGTCTCGTTTTGATCTGTTTTATAATTTATTGCAGCATTTGCTTTTGCAAAAACTTGATTCAGATAAATAAAAACATTTCTGTTCATTATTAGGATAACATAACTAGATCGATTAATAATGGATAAACTGATCAAATATTTACTTTTAAACGTGTTAAAGTAGCGCCACAGTGAGTCACAAACTGCAGAAGATATGGAAACAGTAAGAAAAACCGAGTCGTGGAGTTGGTTTAAATGTTTCCCAGTTTTAGGACAGAAGCTGCTGTCAGACCAGAAAACAAAAAACAGACACACTTCAGCTAATGCGCCGATAAGTTTAGCGGTCTAGTTTTGAAAACATACTTGGCTTCTCCTAAATGAAATTTTCAGAATAAATTCCAAAGTGCTAATTTATTTGGATGTTTGTTAAACTTTCACTTAAAGTTCTGATTGTTCGCTAACAGCAGAGCTAAACAAACACAACTTTTCATTTGTCCAGTTTAGAGCAACACTGACTGTAGATGCACTCTTATAAGTGTGACTTATAAATAAGCAGGTTTCCACCGTGGCTTGCTGCTGTTGATGCAGAGCGGCCATATTGAAACGTAAAGACAGCTTGGCGGCGTTCCAGCTGATTTTTACGACTGGAAAGTTGGAATTTCCAACTACAAACAGATTAGTGTGTTAGCAATAGCTTCTGCTAATTACCATGGTGGTATAGCACTTAGCATTAGCAGAGTGAATGTCTATTATTACTGAATCAGGTTTAATGAAAAATCTAATGAAGAAATTCAGCCTTTATGTTCTGCACGTCTACCAGATATTTTTCTATATATATGTCAAATTAAACAACTTCTGGATTCAGGGTTCTATATGAGAAAATATCTGAGCATCCTCTCACCAGCTAATACAAGCTAACATGAAGCTGTAAGGCTACTTTGACTGAAACAGCTGAACCGTCAACCATCATATACTGGACATCCACTTTTAACCCAACTGGACCAAAACCAGTTCAGCCCTATGATGGTCAAACTGTGTGAATGTAAACAAACCCCATGTAGCACATCAAGCTAATCATCAGGCTAATCTGGGTTTGCCTCCCAGAGGAACCTGATTTGACTCTGAAGGATGTCTGAAGACGGCGTGGCAGCAGTTGGCTCTGCTGCTCCCCTCTCAGCTGTTGCACCTGCTCAAAGGCTCGAGGCAGCAGCACAAAGGGTGCAGTATCACAGAGCACTCGCACCACATGCCTCTGATTCCCAGGGAGTTTTATCAACCAGAGCAGGCAGAGGACGGGGAGGCTAAACCACACCATCTGCCGGGAATCAGCTGCAAATACGACGCAAACAAACCTGTTGGCAACTCTGCCAGACTCTGAACTAAATAAAACAAAACATTCCTTTCAGCTTGGTGTTTTGAATTAACTCCTGTATTTTATTTGTAGTTGGTTTTACTGGTTTTATTTATTCTACTTTTCCCTGAATCCTCTTCCTTCTGTTTATTCTGCCATTTTAACCATCTTATGTCCCTGTGTTTGGATTTTCAATAAATATCAACACTTCACATCTTCTTTGACTGATATTTTTTCCAACTGAATAATATAAAAGGCCAACTTTTTCCTAATTATTGTAGGAATTATTATTGCAGGCCTGTTTAATCGCTTTCATCCAAATCCAGTCCGTTTGTCTAGAAAGTCCAGTTGGTTTGGGGAGGTATGACTGAAAACAAACTGGGCCGCCTACAGTTCTGTAGTGTATATATGAACGCCAAACGAAAATCAGGAAGCAGACTACAGCGCAAGGCATTCTGGGTAAATATAATCAAAACAAACATGCTAGCCTAGCACTAGCCAGAGAAATGACTTATAGGAGCAACTTCATGACCTATTTTATGACTAATGTGTTCAATATTACTCGAGACATGAACCAAGGGTTAAACATTCCCCTCTGCAGCCATGAGGAAAGCCCTGGAAGTCGCCAAGGAGGCGAATATGAATGACTGTGCAGGTGTTACTGCTTCTCTATCACCCCAGATACACCGCATGCGTCTCCGCTGCGCACTTCACCATACCTGACCCGGCTGGTTCAGAGCACAGATATCTGCTCATCAGAAATTGCCAGTAGACTTCGGAGTCAACATTGACCGTTTCTGTGTTTTTTGAAAGCACGATGTGTCACCAGATCACATCAACACTGAACAATTTCCAAATAAATGCAACTTAAGCTCCAGTGTATCTTGTATGTTTTTTCCTTTTCATGTCACGTTTTTTGACTAATGGTTTGTTGTAAAAGTAGAAATCCCATAAAGTTTCATTGAATTCAATGCTACAACTTTTATTTTGAAGGCCACTGCTTTCCTAATGTCATCAGTGCCTTAATTTGGCTCAGCAAATGTGTTAACAGCCCTTCAAGAAGTTTTTTGCCCTTAAATATGTCAGCTAGCGTCAAAGAGGAAAAAGTGATGCAGAATGCAGAGTTTATAAAAATAATTGCCACCCCTGACGTGGATCCAAATACCACCGTTCCTTCAGAGTTTCAAGCTGTGGATGCTACTAAATGATTTTTAAGAAATGAGAAGTAGAGGTCATTTAGTCCAATAATTCATCTTAAACATCTACATTATTTTTCTTTTAACTGTGTTTTATCTAACATCCAATAACTGAGCAAGGCCACTTTTCTTCCTCTGAACATTTCTCACTGCGGTTCCGTTTATGACACTTTAAATTGCTCTTTGTCTGCAGGCTCTAACCCTAATGACTCCCAACACTTTGCATGCTGCTAATGGGCACGCTCCAAAACACACACACACACACACACACACACACCCGTGGGAGTGTTTCTTACATTCACTCAGCAGCCTTTATTAAACTCTCACATCAAGGTGGCGCGCTTGAATTACTGGTGGGACCGTATTGCTCTGGTCTGGCAGACGGTGTGAACTGCCTCCATCAGCAGGGAGCTAACGCTAAAGAACAGGACCTCAGCAGCACACGTCAGGTCCAACAGCGGTGCTTGAATGTTGCCTGTTTTTTATTATAGTTATTATTCAAGCTGTTTGGCTGCAGAGAAGTTGCTAAACATGTTTGCCTTTTATTTTATTTTGAAGTGTTTATTTTTGCCTGCTTGCAATGTCAGCCAAACTTCATCTTGTAAAAATCCTAGAGGGTTTTTGTGGACTGGAAAGTGTCCATAAAAGGTCTCCGTCCACATGTCCCTCCATCCATTCGTCAACTTATAATTGTTTTCTAAATAACTGAATCTGAACCAACTATGACCTGTAATGTTGGATAAATAAACTGTGGTGTATTCTAACTGGTTAATGAAGTAGAGAAGAAGTCGATCTGACCAGGAAGCAAACAGACGATTGAGAGGACGCTCTGGTCACAGGAGGTAAGTTCTCAGACCTGAAAGTAAGACCATGAAACATGGAATGACACAGAAGAAGTTCAGCACAGTGAAAAGACAGCTGTACCAACAGAGGAGCGACTGAGCGAGGTAGAGAGGAAGAGGGAGTGGCGAGGAATAACAGCAGAGGGAAAGATACAGGAGACGAGCTGAAATCATAATAAAACATGAAGAACTGAGACAGACAGGGGAAAAAAGGACAGGAAGACAGGATTAGAAAGACACGGTGGTCCTCAGACGTCTCTGCTTCACATCCTTCACCTGGATCTTCTGGGCTCACCTGACGGTTCCTGGTGTCCAGAAAGAAGGAGATCCATGAGCCAGTTCAGATGAACAGAAAAGAAACAAACAAATCACCGCAGGAAATTAAAAGAAAGAAACAGACACAGAGATGCATTTAGGTTTACAAAGAGGCTATGAACCTGCTGCTGAATCAGGGAAAGTTCTGGGAACAATCCCACAAACCAAAACATTTAAAGAAATGACAGATTTCTTGAACTTTACTAAGATCTAAAAATTGGACCTAGTTGCTCCGGTTAGAAACTGAGACAAAAACTTTTTCTTTCTTGCTGTCTGACATTAAATCGGACTAATCCTTTCTGTTAGGACCACATCTGCTACAAAAAGTAGACAAAACCCCCAAAATTCCCAAAACGGAGACCCTCCTCTCCATGACCACGCCTTGGCATCTTGTCCAGGAACAACACAAACAGGAGGGAGACACAAGCAGGTAAAGGTCCATGCTGCCCCTGGAAACCTGCAAACGGTTTCACCATGGCATTGGGTCCATTGTGCCAAAGTGAGGATGCTTCTCCAATTGAATCCCACTTTTTAACCTCATGGATAACATGGATAAGGTCTGACCACAACCAGCAGGGAAAGCAGGTTAACTGTCTTGCCCAAGGACACAAGTGAGACGGACAGATTGGGAGAACCAATCAGTTAAAAGTTGAACTCTCACCTTCTGAGCCATTATGAATTAACTGATCCACTTCTGACTCCCTGAGGGTTCAAATGATCAAGACTCTGCCATCATGACGGAACCACCTTATAGCTCAGACTCCACAAAGAACATGGTGACCAGACTGAGCAGATCTGCAAAGTGCTCTTACCAACAATATCATCAGTCCTGGTCAGTATCAAACCAAACACAGCCGGGGAAAGTCCTGCTTTCCTTTAGGTCAACAAGAAGTCTTTTTCAACAACCTCCTCAAATTCCTTCCTTTCCGGAGCGTTTGTTTCTGCAACCGAAGAAGCTGCAGACCTTCTGGCTGCCTGGTTCCTGTCTGCTTAAGGTCAAGCCCTAAAGCCAAAGTGCAACTTGAAGGGTTTCATCACTGGCAACCACCAGTGGGTCCTCTGGTTGCTGTCAATGCGGGTACCAAAGACGTCCTGGACATGGCCCATTCAGACTTTATGTTTCCAACTAACCTCAGAACATGAGAGATGTTGTCCCAGAGGTTTGAACCATATAATTGTTTCCTTAAAATACAAAGGAACCTAATGTGGTCAGAAAAAAGCACTAAAAATGAGCAAACATGGAGCAAAACATGTTACTTTAGGCTTTGCAAGGTACCAATCAACCAGAATGTGATGGATCTAATCAATGTCTGCTTTGGTAGATGTTTGCAGTGACACTGAAGATGAAGGAAGGGGTGAAAGACTCTTACAATCCAAGGAAGGAGGAGCAGAGGAAGAGGAAGAGGAAGAGGAAGAGGTGATCGATCACTGAGTCAGAGTCCATCAGGGCGTTAGTGCTGATCGAGTGATTGTTCTCCTGGGTTAGGGATCCCTCATCCTTCATCCAAAACCAAACAGTTGACGTGAGGTCATGTGGTTGCAAGATGTCTTTTAAGCAACACTTAAATAGTAATTGGCCTGTAGCAAAGTTTTAACCAAAACTTTCTGGTTGCTATGGACCAATGTAGCAGTGCTAAGTAGTGTCAGGTAGAAAGTTGATTCAGAGCTGCAGTCAAAGTACCTTAAGGACTCAAGTAAGAAGATGTGAAGTTGAGACTAATGAACTGATTACTAAAAACAAAATCAGTCAGAAAGCAGAGCAGTCAGCCAGACTCCTCTGGTCCTCCCACCTCCTCCTCCTCCAGCCCAGACAGAGGAGGAGGAGGAGGAGGAAGAAGAGGGATGCAGGGAAAGCACACCTTACCTCCCTCCCTTTCTTCATCCCTCTTTCTATCCCTCCTCACTCCACATTGACAGCAGCTCTCATCACAACTCAACACTGCTGTCGCCGGCAGGCTGAAGCACATTCAGGCACACACACACGTTAGATCACACTCACTGACGCTGAGTGGCATCTTCAGCACACACCAAGACGCCCTCGGACTGCTGCAGGCGAGGTGAGTAAATATTTGGGAACTCCTCTGAGTGTGTTGCTGCTGTGCAGTTTGTGTGATTTCTGTGGTGGCTCTTTGGACGCCTGCATGTGCAGTTGTGGTTTCCCCTCTGCTCTACGTGTGTGTTTGTGTGTTTATGAGGCACACTAGAGCCAATGGGAATTGTGTTTTGCACCAGACCAAAACAAATGCACAAAATAATGCTGACTCGCTCTCAGAGGAGTGTGTGTTCCTGTGCAGGCATGCGTGCATGTGTATTCCTGGAGAGGCCCGAAGTCTGACTGGAAACTTGTCAGCTGTTGGGAGATGTGAGTGTAAACTGGTGAGGTAGAGGCTCACTGTGGGTCCAGAACGGCTTGTCTGGGGAGTTGAAGGGATAGAAATCCTACACTGAACTTTTTCAACCAAGTGTTTTCTGCTTGATCCAGAAAATGTTTGCTTTCAAAAAATGGGCTCATGCTGTTTAGAGAAAAACATGTTGCTGGTGTTAACGGAGACTTGGTTTAATTAGAGACCAAAATGGCAGCATTTGGTACATTTCAGCTGCTGCGGTTTGCTTTCACACTGCACTGTCAAACAATCCAAAGTTTGAGCAACCTGTTCATCTCCTCGTATGTGGGGAAACTGCATCAAGAACCACTGAGGGAAACGACACAAAAACCTCTGAAGAAGACAATGATCACAACTTCCTTCTTCACAAAATGTAAACTAAAATGGAGTGGCATTATATTTTAACAATTGGAGGATTTCTCCTCCAACTTAACCATTTCTCCCACTGGAGCTAGACATGCTAGTCTGTTTTAGTTGTATTTACCCAGCATGCCCTGCGACAGACTGGCAACCTGTCCAGGGTGACCCCACCTCTCACCCGGAACGCAGCTGGAGAGGAACCAGCAACCCTCCCAACCCCATTAGGGACAAGGCTGAACAGAAAATGGATGGATGGATGGATGCCCTACTCTGTAGTCCACTTCCTGCTTTTGGAGTGGTTTCTAGTCCGCTTGGTGTTCACATCTGCATTCAAACCTCAGCAGAGATCACCTAAACCAAACCAAGATTGAGGTTTGTAGGCGGACTAGAGTTCACTTCTTTGGTCCGCATCAGAGTTTGATTACACATTCACACCTCCACAAACAAACCAGACTTTCTGGGCAAACAAACTAAATTCCCAATCAAAGTATTAGGTAAACTCTCCTAAGTTAGTCATAATGTCATATTGTTCACTCTTTAGCTGGGTAGTATAAGTGAAGAAAGAAAAAGCTGAGAATTCACAGTATAATAGAAATAGATTTGAGCTCTGCACACGTTACAAAGCGCTTTGATGTGTTATGCAGTTTTAATGCAGACCATCTGATAAGTTCTTTAGCCATGTATTGTAAATTAAAGCCATTAATCATGTGAGGAAGTCAAGTCAACACGGATCAGAGCAACAACATCTGAACCGACTCTTTTGTTCCTGATCCAAGCAGTAAAGGTTTTGTGGAGAGAAGCTGCAGTAAATATTTCTGAGTACAGAGTTTAATCTGCAACTTAATCACAGTAAATGTGTGTGATCTATAATTTTATTAGATCAATTACGCTGCCTTCTCAAGTCTCTGCATTGAAACCCTCCAGCTCTTCTTTTCAAATCCAGAGGAGCTGAACATAGCTGCGTTCCTGGAAATCCTGGCTCTGAAGAACTTCACAAAGAGCCTTCCTCCCTCCGGCTCCTTCCTCCCGTCTCTGATCCGATCCCTTTCTCAGTCATCATTCCTGTGAGACGAGACCGCGGAATGAGTCCGTTTCTCGACAAGCAGCCACCCACAACCAGCCTCTTGCCTCCCAGCGCCTGACCGATGCTGGGGTTTGTCTAATTACCAACGTGTCATTCGGCTTTTCGTCGCTAAGAAATGATCAGAATGCAGCGGTCGCCTTTCCAACGCTCAGTGGCTGCTTCCTGTAGCTCTCTAAGTTCCTGGATTGGGTATCGCCAAAGATCCACAGGTGACGTTTACCTCAACCTTTTCTCCTACAGCCAATTGGGAATCCTATTTTTAAGACAGAAACATAGATGAGAATTGATCCATCCTGGTTGATACTTGCTGTTGATGTTACCCAACACACAGCTGGGATGAAGTGAGTGAAATGACCCAGAAAGATTCAAGCAGCAGCCATGATAAGATATCAAAGTTCAACAATGTCTCTGGTGCTTCCTTTACTGCGTTTCATTTGATGGTTTTCTTCACGATGACTCAAAGTCAGGAATTATCTGAATTCATCTGAGATCAGGATGTGTGAACAGCAGGTTTTCTGATCACTGCCTTTGTCTTTACGACCTGTATCTGAATTTACAGGTCGTAAAATACTTTTAATGATTTGCTACAAATCATTAAAAGTACTTTAATGCACTTCTCAGGCGGTAGTGGTTCAGGTTGGCACAGCAAGTTGGTCGTAGACCTGCAGGTGAACCCCATGTCCTTCATCCCGCAAGATAACAGAAAGGTGTTAGGCTGGTGAGAACATCTGACGCCAAGTCTGTGTGCACGCAGCTGTAGAGTAGAAAGAACTTTCTGTCAGGATTCTCAGATTGTTCTTCCATAGGAATCCTTCTTAAGTCATCATAAAAACAAGAGTCACCTTTCACCCAATTTCACCACCATTAGTATGTGAAGGAGTGTAAGGAGAATGCAGACGTCACCACAGAGACGACGGCATCTTCTGCTGATGAGGAGTTTGTCTTTTGACTCAGAGCAACATAATTTCTCAGGTTGCATTCACACCACGCTAATCCACATCTAGTTTGCTTGCCTAGACAGTCTGGTTCATCTGGGAAGGTGAGAATACGTAATCAAACTCTGGTCCGCCTAAAACCTCAGTCTCAGTTTGGTTGTAGTGAACTCTGGTGCGGCTCGAATACGTATGTGAACACCAAGTGGACTGGAGACCAATCTAAATCTAGGAAGACCCAAACAACCAAAACAAAATCTATTGTTTGAATCTATTGCTAGCGGGAGAAATGTCTTGAGGTCTTTAGCCAAAGACAAACGAGAAATTGTCCAACTGCTAAAATCTGACGTCACTCCAGTTTAGATGAAATTTCATAAAAAATCGAAGTTGCGCTCAGTGTCTTCAGAAGTTTTGTGTTGTTTCCTTCAGTGGTTATTGGTACAGCGCCCCCACAGGTGAGGAGGGGAACATGCTGCTCAAAGGGTTTAGTTCACTTGACACAGTGCAGTGAGAAAAAGAAGCTGAAAATGTCAGAAATATTGCAGTTTTGGTTCCCAGTTGAACTGAGTCTACCATCAGTAGGAGTCAGTTGAAGTTGTTTGAGCATCTCATTTGTTGAAGGTTTTAAAAGGATGCACCAGTTAGTAGAGACTTTTAGGCAGACTCAGAAGATGAGATGTCTTTTGACTGAGTTAGTCATCCTTTCACTGTGGAAAGGGATGATGGGTCTCCCTCCTGCTGCCTCTCTGAACCAATCTCAGGAACATAAATAGAAGGATGGAAAGCAGAGAGAACAACTCCTGGTGATTGTTCACTTAGACTTCTCTTCTTTCAAATGCCTGTTGGCCGTCTGAGCATCACTGTGACTTACAGGACTTGTCTGTTTGTTAGAGCAATAAAAGATGTGGATGTAAATAACCCTGAAAACCTCAGAAACAGAAAACCTATTTGAAGATTGGAAATCTTGAATCAGAACATTAATCCTGGATGGATGAATAAAACGCTCAAAGCTTTATGTTCCACCCCAGTTAAATACATTCTGCTCATGATTTATACATTTAATTAAACCTTAAACTGTTGGATTATTTCAGGTCTTCCTGTAAAACATCTTCATTTAAAAGACGATATTCGTATAACAGGTGTTGGGAAGCGTGATCAGCTCCAGTCCGGCGTCCTGGGGGACAGACCTCTGCTGTCCGTCTGTCTGCTAAGGTTTCCACGACTACAAAAACAAGACGGAGAGGCGAGGGGCCCCAGGGGTCCATCAGGGTGGGGGGAGAGTTCGGGAGCAGGGAAGACGAGGGAACTGTGTTTACTTTTGTCTTCTTTTTTTTGTCTGCCCTGCTTGGCTGCTGGGAAACGACAGCAGAGTGAAGAAGGAGAGAGGAAGACTCTGTCTGGACGGCTGCAGGCCGACTGCAACCTGCAAGGAGAAACCTGGGACTGGTTTCCTGTAGCAGCTCAGTCCCAGCTCTACGTGATCATATCTTTCATCCTAACGTTGTAGAAACTAAAGAGCGCTTTGCTACACTGAGGACAGATGGTCCTCTTTACTGAAGGAAAACAATCATTATGTTTTATTGTTCAGTTCAGCTTGTACAACCAACCGAGAAACAAACTTCATCTCAAAGCAATCTGAAGCACAAAAGTACAAAAATATATATAATTCTGTTTAATTTGCTCCAAATTCAGGTAAAGCAATTAAACACAACATGACTAACATAATGTCTAGTTCACACGGAAACAGTTTTATCCGGATTTTTCCCTTCCAATCTTAGGAACGCTCTGAGTATCTGGATGGCTCTGAAAGTAAACTTAGAAGTTATTCCTGCCTTTCTGCTCCGCTTGGAAAGACGTTGGGACTGCTTCGATCTAAAATCGGGGCATATTTAGGAGAACACAGCCTGTTAAAGGCAACGTGTAGCCAATCAGAAAGCAAGGTGACGAAGA
Source organism: Gambusia affinis (assembly GCF_019740435.1). NCBI lineage: Eukaryota > Metazoa > Chordata > Actinopteri > Cyprinodontiformes > Poeciliidae > Gambusia > Gambusia affinis. The sequence goes on along the minus strand of NC_057870.1, from coordinate 30,910,380 downwards.
ACCTAAAATACTGAAGACAAAACAACGGAAAGTGTGATGGACATCAGAGATTTGTTTCGTTTTCTCTATTATTCCTGAAACTACCACCATTGGTTTTATTAGATTTCTGACCCAACATCTAAGCTTTAGTGAGAGAAATGTGTTTGTGTGTGGCTTGTTGTCTTTAATTTTATTTTTTATCGTCGTTGTGTGAGGTCTCTCAGGTTTTGAAAACCTTGGTTTAACTCCAGTTGTCTAAGATACCAACTGCTGGAAGGTTATCTAAGGAAGACCAATCAGATACATTGAATCTGGACTTTCCTGCACCTCCTGCTCCTGAGCAAGCATGTGGCGACGGTGGAGAGGAATTATTTCCTTTCAACAGGAGGAGACTTCCAGCAGAACTGAGGACAGACAGAAACATTCATCCTGCAGCTTGGTTACTTTGGTCTGAATGAGTCCAAGAGTTTTGGTTTCTTTTCACGCAGAGAAAACCCAAAGCAAACAAGAACTGGAACATTTGGTCAGTTTATGGGTCAGTTGGTCCGGGCCGGCAGAACCAGATGTACACAGGAAGCAGATGGTGTGAAATCACATCATTGGTGTTTCTGGAAACTAACTCAGGTCAAATACAGACTGATTATGAAAAGACGTCTAAAGCGTCGAACTTTATGCTCTATGAAAAAAACCTGCGTCCCAAAATGCAACGCCAACCTGGCCACAGGAAGGGATTTGGCCAACTAATTTTAACTAAACAAAATTTCTAAAACAAGTAAAATATAAATATAAATAATACATAGTAGGATAGCTCAAAATGGAATATCTCGGATGAGTTGAATAATCCTGAAGAAGTTTAGCTTTAATAAGTTAATAAATCCCAGAAATGAAGGATCAAGATTAAAATTCTTAATTCAATTCAGCTTAAATAGTGCAGAAATCCATTTTTACAGTGTGCAGTACATAATGACATGATGAATGAGTGAATGAATGAACTGAGGGAAAGTTCAAAGGTCTAGTCATGAAAAAATGGCAGTAAAGACTTATAAAGACTATCAAGGGCCACACACTGTAGAAAAAAACATAAATAAAAAAGTGATTTCAGAAGGGCACTTTGTCCAGAGGAAAAGAGCAGGCACTCTAGCACCACCTAGTGTCTGTCTGTGAAAGTGCCTGTGCTCATTTATTATTAAGTAATTACTCATTTTCTATGATTTAACAATAATATTTTATGTTTCTTTCTATTGTTTCTGTTTTTTGGTCTCTATGGGAAACGACTTTTGGCAAATGGCGTTCAAAGTAAAACAAGTTTTCAAATAAAAGTTTTAAATAGAATAACTTCAACCTGACTTCAGAGATAAAATATTTCATCTGCAGAAAGAGAAAACTTTTCAGCTGTGGTTTCTTGGCCGGCTGGTTCACACCATCCTCCTGAGGATGACGGTCGTTTTTAATCCAGTTGGAGGTTTTGCTCCTGCTGAGGCCTGCAGGGTGAGAACATGCAGAACGATGATGAAGGTGCTTCCCTCAGCGGGGGACGCTGTACACGGAGAACATTTGCTGGAAATTTAGCATTTTGGCCAAATTTCCCCAATAAAGTTTGTACGCAAACGCAAAACGCTGAGCTCAAAGTCAGAATCCGCTCCATCGTTACTAATGTGTGTGTCTGTAAACAGCAGAGGTGGAGTAAGACGTGCCTGTGTGTGTTTGGGATACCTGTGTGTGAGCTCCAGCGTGCACAGAGCCGCAGTGTGTGCCGGCGCTGAGTCATGCCACTGGCTGAGTGTGTGTGCACGTGTATCCGTGTCGGACAAAGCGTCCGTCTCCTCCATGAGTGTGTGTCTGGCAGCTGGCCGCGCTCCAGCTGCGTCTGGTTGGATAATGAAGTCCAGGTGTTTCTGCGGCTGCTTCAAGACACCTGCCACCAATATTTAACGCAGAGAAAGCCAGACTGCAGAGGGTGAGACCAGCTGCTTGCTTATTTTATTTAGACTTGTTCTAAAACTGGGGGTTCAGGGATCAATGAGCCTGTGCTGGTAATCAGCGTCCTCCTCTGACGAGCCTCTTCAGTTTGGATCAAACATGCTCATGCAGGGAGGCTGGAAGCACATTCTTCATACAGTTAAAACCCAAATTAAAACATTCAGGAGAGAAATTTATAGGGAACAGTTTGAGCGAAAATACCCAAAGGAGAAACAACAATGGCAGATAATTAACGGCAGAGATAATGGCCGACAATTAACCTGCGAAAGTTCAGGAGATGTTCTCAGAACATCAACAAGAAGTTCATTAGTGATCGCTTTTTCCTTCTGCAGCGAAACGTGACTGTGGTAGAAACTGTGACTAGAAATGTTGAGACGAACGTGGAGGCGGTGGCTGAGCTGCATTCGGTACAGGTCAAAGGTCAACAAGTCAGATTCAGAAGGTGAAGGACAATGTAAAATCCACAAAAGTCAAAGAAGAGTGGACTGATAGACCAACGCAAATCATTTCAGTCCAGCATTCAGCTTCTATGCACCACAAACTTCCAGTAAACTGTAAACCAGCTGAAACACTGAGATCCTTTAAAACCAAGATGGAAACGCAGCTGGTTAGAGTTTGATGCTCAGTAACTGGAACATTTCTGATGACTAATTGCTGGATGATTTTGATATTTAACTAAATGTAATGTTTATCGCTCCTTTCTTAATTGATGACTGTATGACGTTATTATCATGTAACACACTCCAACTGCCTTGTCGCTGAAATGTACTATAGAACTAAACTTCACCTAATATTATGTAAAATACAAAAGTTTTTTAACCAGATAATAACTCAAAAAACGGATTAATTGAATTTTTTCAGTGACATTTCCTCTTAAGTCTTTGAGACTTCACTGAATCCTTGACTTTCAGGAAACTCCTTAGAGAAGCCTCCTTTTCCTGAGTCTGTGTCTGTTCCTGCCAGCCTTTACATACAGACATGTACATTTCCTTATGGTCTGTGGAGCTAAACAAAGGCCTACCTGTGTAGCAGAGAAGGGAAACTTCCCTTCCTCCTTCCAGCGCTTTAGGGCGTGTTTGGCTTTTTAAAGTCCAGCTCACCCATCTGCACCACCTGTGGCCTCTCGGCAGCCCATCTGCGTCACGCTCCACCTGCCAGCAGCCGTCTGCGCGGACCGCCAGCCGGTCTGCACGGCCCAGAAAACAGATGTTACTTTGTGATGTGGCTGCTTGGAATTGGCTTGTATTCAGACGCATTGAGTTTAGATCGAAGCTTCGTGTTATGCAGGTAATTCTGAATATTCACATGAATTAAAGGGAGGCAAGTTATCGATTAATGAGTTGATCGATCGTCTTTTTTTAAAAAATCTGAGTTTTCTCTTGCATCAAGTGGGCTGATCATCTTTCAAAGAACTTCATTTTCCATAATATGCAGATAAAAAAAACATCATTAATTTTTAACATTATTTTGTGTTAAAAATAACTGTATAAAAGCTGCATCACGTATGTAGTGTTTTACATATCAGTTTATGGTATAAGAGATACTTTTCTTCCAGTGCTATCTAGAAACAAACAAAGGCAGAAGGAAGGTCTTAGCGCTGTCAATTACCACTCCATGTGGCGCTGCTCACTCCCCTATCTTTGATATGATATCGCTTCTCCCCTATCTTTTCATAGATTATATGTCACATATTATACTGTCACAACATGGTGACAGTTTTAACAAATATGTAAATAAAACATTGTTTTTCAATAAAAGTTACATACTGCACCGTTATACTGACCGAATAAACAGAAAACTGTGGTTTTCTCACATTATTAAACTTAGGCAAATTTATAATATATAAAAAGAAAGGAACCTCTTCAGTTGTTGGATAGAAAAATAAATATGTGAAGAATAAAATGTGAAACAATTCATTCCCCATAAGCAGAGATGTTCATACTATATAAGTTAAGATAGTCTTCAAAATCAACCTTGCTTATTAGCGTCATGTCTTTTTCTATCACCTAACATTATTTCTCGTTTTAGCTCCTTCGCTTCTCTAACATTTTCCTCACCTTCATGGAAAATCTGTAATAATTGCTTTAGAAGTTATCTCTGCTCCGTTTTGCAGCTCGGCTGAATGAAGCGCCATTGAGGTGAAACGTAAAGAGCTTGTCGAGTGTTTATGTATCGAAACAAAAGCGCATAAAGTGCATTTCGCATCTCAAACCGGACTCAGCTCTGACCTTTCCCTTTCCCGGTTCTGTTTTGACCGCCATCTTTACTCCTGGCTAGGTTTAAGAATGACCAGCGGCGCCCTCTGCTGGATGGCGGCCAAACTACAACAATAATAGGCTGTCCAACTGGACGTTAATAGAAAATCGATTGGAACTCATTTAAATCTAATTAACCATTAATCAACAATTAGTAGTAAGTCGATTGATTGTATATCTATATCTAAAGTTAAACCGTTCCAGGATAATCCCAGTAAGTCTACTGTCTGCTTGGAAATGTTGGCTTAGCTTTATGCTAGCTACTCAAACCGCTACAGTTGTGTTTCAGAAAGCGATATCGCTGCAGTCAGAGAGGAAATATTAAGGCTCTTAATGTGTTCTCTGTGCTTGAAGCAGCCGAGACTCTTGTGTGGTTTTGGAAGCTGAGAAGCCTCAAATTGGAGTTGAAAAAACCACCCACATGTCTCGACTGAAAGCTTTCATCCGCAGCTCATGTAGCTGCCGCAGGAACTCATTAGCGGTGGCGATGCTTCCCTCCAGACCCCTCGGTCTGTGTCAAGCAATCATCGCTTTGCCGTTTTTATCCAGAAACACATGGAGGTCTGCGGCCCGAATGCTGATAACAACCCCTGCATGCATGTTCTGAATGTTTCGGTTCTGCTGGAGACAAACATGCAGATCCGTATAGAGATGATGATGTTTTTTCCTTTCCTCTGTGCAGGATGAGGGTGTGGTCATGGGAGCAGTTTGGGGAGACAGGTGTGGTCCTCCTCGGCTTCCTGACACTGGCCATGTCTGTGGGAAACCTGTCCTCCAGAGGCCTGCAGGTACACGCCACTGCAGGAGAATACTGCAAAAACACAAAATCTTACCAAGTATTTCCATCTACTTTCTACTGCAAATATCATAACACAAGGGAAATAAGACAAATCTAACTTACAAGTAGCTTTTCAGCAAAAGAGGAGCTTGCTTTAAGTCTATAATACTTTAATATTGCAGTATAATATTAATATTTTCTTATTTGTTGAAACAGTCTATGTCATGTCAGTTTGGTGTGAGATTATCTGTGAAAAATCGAGTTTTTCAATCAGAGCCCGGAGGCGGGTCTTAGCGCTGTCAATCACAAACTGTTTGGCTTCTCATCCTTTCTCCACATCGCCTCTACGCACTTTACTATACTGCAGCTAGTATAGCTTGTTGTGAATACGCAGTCTGGTTTCTTGTAATGTTGAGTTGTTAATCCATTTGTTAAGCATCAACTACACGAGGTTGATTGACAGCGCTAAACCCCGCCTCCTTAAACTTTTCCATATTTTGTCCCACTCTTTTTATATTTTTTATTTGGGTTTTGTGATGACCAACACAATGTAGAGGGAAAATTACTGATTCAATTTTTTTACTAAAACAATCTGAAAAGTGTGGTGTGCATTTATACACGGAGGCTGAAATCTTTGAAAGTTTTTTTGGGGGGAAACAGCTCCATTTCACTCAGCTCAGATGGAAAACGTCTGCATCATAGTTACTTCAATAATCTCTGTTATATTCCTCACTTATGGAGGTCATCATTTTTACACCTGTGCAATGCATGCTGGGCCTTTGCTGGGGTTTTTTCTTGACAGAAACTTTTCCACTTAGCGCTTGTTATGATAACTTGAGGTACAAAGCTGCTTCATGAATTTGACAATCAGCCAATCAGAAAAATGAAATGACATTCAATAAGTTACTTTAGACAGAATAAAACAGAAATATCCTTTATTGTCCCATAGTGGGGTTATAACTGCTGTTATAACTTAGTTATAACAGCAGCATCAAGCAGGTACAAAGAAAAAGTGTTTTCAAAAATATTTAAAAAATAAGGTTAATGACAAAAAATTAAATCTTCAATAGTGCACATCTATTGGACTGAAGTCTTTTTAAAAATTTTATTTTATAATTTTAACTTATCTTTCATAATTATTGTGATGTGTAATTAATGTGTTATTTAAAGGAACTTGGTTGATTGATAATTATGATTGAAAACAGATTAGATTTTTTTTTAAATAAAAAAAATAAAAAATGTAGAATAAAAAAATAAATTTGATCCATTCTTGTCTTTCATGGGCGGGCCAAGAGAGTGAAGGAGAGCCACATTATAGGAATTATCATCAGTAAAACATTTTGAAAGCGATATTTCATCTTCCTTCACAAATATGAGCTGAGATGTTCCATCAAATCCCAATAAAACACATTCTAGAACGTTTGGAGTAAAGAGTCTCAAATCTTCTAGCTCAGCGCTCGTTCAGGTGTTTAAACTCCCTGAGAAACAAAGAGAGGTTGATAATCTGGATGTCGGCCGCCGGCCTCATAAATCTGGACTCTCCTCTGGACTCTGTCGCTCCGTGTCTCTCAGTCTGTCTGGTATTTGCTGAGTTTCCCTCACAGCTGCGCTGCCTCACACCTTTACAAGGAGCTCAGCGCACATTCCAGCGACCTCTGGGACGGATCTGTTTGAATAAATGGATGCTGCCTTCAGCCCGGCCTAATGCTGCTAATCCACGCCAGGAATGTGGGAAGCGCACCGAAGCCTCCGTACAAAAACATGGTGGCCGTCACTTCGCGGGCCGGGATTTGTTCTGGTTCCTGACGCACGCTCCCGTGACGGTCCAACAATCCTACAGCTGTTGTTGTTACTGTCAGGAGCTTAGGTTCTCTACACACAACACGGGCCATCGGCAAAACAAACCGGTTCTGCTGCGCCTGCACCTGAACACACCAGAACCGACCCGGGTTCTGCTTCATCGCATTGCTTTAGGAGCATTTTTATTCCAAGAGAAGTGATGATTATTTATGGGAGACCAATAAAAAAAGAATAATAACTTTTTCTATGAATTATTGCTTTTTTTAAAGAAATTAAAATTAATTTTGATCATGAAAGATTAAAGTCAGAATTCTGAGAAAAATGTCAAAATTTTCAGGAAAAAACGATGGTAATTTCTGAGCTTGAAGAGTTGAAAATTTGGTAGAAAAAAAATCAGCCATTTTGATATTCATGTCAGAAATTTTCTAGACAAAAGGTGGAAATTTGGTGGAGTTTCAGAAGTTAATTAAAATTCTGAAAATTTTCAAAAATTTAATTTTTTTGATATTTGAAACACATAAATTTCTTTACTGTACAAAATTTCAGAGCTTAATCTTAAAATTTCTCAGTTTTTCTAGCAAATTCTCAACTTTTCAAAATCAGGAATTTCTGGTTTGTTTCTAGAATATTTATGAGATTAATCTGAAAAATGTTCTTGCAAATATTTGACTTTTCAATCAGAGAAATTTTAACCTGAACATTACGGAATTTGTTGTAGCCAATGTTTGACTTCTCAAATTCAGAAACTTTAATGGTTTGCCAACCCTAGAAAACTTCTGAGTTCAATCTCAACATTTTTGAGGTTTTTGGCAGAAGACTTTCTATTTTTCTGTCTCCAGTGGCCCAGCATGGAGCTGTGAGAAAGAAAGTCAGAATTTAGTTTTCAGTGGTCCAAATCCTCTTAATCACGTTCATCCTGTGTGTTGTAATTCTCCATTTCACCAGGAGGAGGGCGCTGCGTCCAACAGCCTGGAGGACCAGCAGGAGGTCACCACCTACTGGTGGGGCGAGTGGGCCAAGTGGACGGCCTGCACCCGGACCTGCGGCGGGGGGGTGATGTCCCAGGAGCGCCACTGCCTCAAACAGAGGTCAGTGGGTCGGTGGGTCAGTCGGTCGGTGGGTCGGTGGGTCGGTCAGTCCAGCCCAAACACGATGAGCCACCCGGTTCAGTTTGCTGGTGACCCGGTTTTATCAGCTCTTAAACAGTGGAGAAAACCAAAGAGATTCCACAATGTCATTATTTACTAAATAAAGATGAAAAACTGCAGCGTGAGGTCACAGTTGCTGCATGCCAGGGCAGAAAGACATCAGAAATAATTTCTAGGAGTTCAAAACATAAAAGAAATGACCAAAAACCCAAGAGTTAAAAATAACAGAACCAGAGTTCTGCAGCGATGTGCTATGAACGACAACAGACTGTTAGGTCCAGACTAAGATCATTTTTATTTTTAACACACGAAAAAAGTCAAAATACTAGCAGAATAAAGACACAGTATTAATATTTTCTTACATATGTAAAATATAATGGAGATGAGAAATAAGGAAAAAAAAAACTCTGGAAGAAAGAGAAAGAAAATAAACAGAGAACCCAGAAACCATAGTGACAAACATTTTTAATGTTGGTCGCAGTTGGTAGAGCTGTTGCCTTGCAGCAAGAAGGTCCTGGGTTCAATTCCCGGCCCGGGGTCTTTCTGCATGGAGTTTGCATGTTCTCCCTGTGCATGGTGGGTTCTCTCCGGGTTCTCCGGCTTCCTCCCACAGTCCAAAAACATGACTGTCAGGTTAATTGGTCTCTCTAAATTCTCCCTAGGTGTGAGTGTGTGTGTGAATGGTTGTTTGTCTCTGTGTGTCTCTGTGTTGCCCTGCGACAGACTGGTGACCTGTCCAGGGTGACCCCGTGACCCCGCCTCTCGCCCAGAACATAGCTGGAGAGGAACCAGCAACCCTCCAGACCCCATTAGGGATAAAGGGTGAACAGAAAATGGATGGATGGATAATAACAAAACTTAGAAAATACTAGACGATACGAGATGCATTTACTGGCAAACACACTTAGTGTAACTTAAACAACTGGATCGAAACATTTCTGTGTTTAAATGTGTTATTAATCAGTGGAATCATCTTTTAGTTGGATTTCTGGTTGATTGGGAGCTTTAACCTAATCCAACAGATTGCTATGTGTGTTTTCTCATCTTCTCAGCCTGATCTTTGGCTTTAATGCGCCGCCGTTTCTCCAAACGTTTGTTTTCTGTCCAAAGAAAGAAAGTTGCTGCTGGAAAGGACAACATGACCTGCACAGGAACATCCAAGAAATACCATCTGTGCAACACCGTAGTGAGTCTCAAACTTCCTCCTCATCACTTCACGTCTTGACAAAAACAAACATGGCCGCTCCAGCTGTCAGCAGGAACAGATTCAAACTGTCTTCACAAAGAGAAACAAAGGCATTTCCAAAACAAACTGTAAAACCAGAGGACCGTTACTAAAATATCAGAGGCTTTTTGTCATTAATAAAAAAGGTTTTCTTTTTTTATTTAAAATATTGTACATTGAATTCATTAAAGTATTATAGAAATTAATATATGCTGTACATTTATGTTTATATGTCCCAAATACATTTTAAATATTTCTTAAAATTAATATTTTAAAAATTAAAAGACTACTTTACTGTTGTTATATTGCTATACTGTTATTGTTTTACTGTTTTAAAAATGTTTTCCGTCTTTGAATTTGGACAGCTCTGCATTACGCAGCAGAATGTTTTATCTTCAGCCGTCTCTCCTGTAATCCTGGATCATTAAGTTTCAGGGAGGAGACAGGGAGGAGACGTGTCTCACTGTCCTCTGGTGTCTCTGTCCACCAGGACTGTCCCGCCTCTGGGAGGAGCTTCAGGGAGGAGCAGTGCTGGTCCTTTAACTCACAGCGTTACAGTGGGAGGAACTACCAGTGGAAACCTCTCTACCCGGGTAATAATACCCCAAAAACACTCAGACCACAGCCGGCCCAAGGCAGGAGCAAACTAAACCAAACTTCTGTTTGTTTGAGAAACAAAGACTTATTAAAGTAACTTTTATAAAAAATATGTTTTTTACATATTTGTTAAAATTATCGCCATGTTGTAACATGAGACAGATAATCTGATAATCTCCTATTGCCGTCTGAAGAAATGGACAACTCTTGATCAAAAACAACCAATCAGAGCCAGGAGGCGGGTCTTAGTTTGGGGCCCAAAGGTGAATTCTGCCGGAGGCCCCGTTAAACCTTGGTCCGGCCCTGACCCGATTCATTTTTACATAATTAAACAGGCAGGATGTGAGTTAGAGCTGCAGCAACTCCAAAATCTTATACTGGACCTTCTTCACCGTCTGGTTTCAGAATTTATATTAAAAACAACTTAGAACTAAAACAAAAGGTAATAATTATTAATATATAAATGTTTCTGTTTTTAATTTTTTTCATTTTATCTCTTTTCTTTTATTCAATGTCCATGTCTTTTCATGTTGTTTGTGCTATTATTTTGGTTGTATTGATATATTTGTGTAGTTTACTGTATAAATCTGAAAAATCTAAATAAATAGCATTTTTTTTATTTAGTTTTAAATGTATAAAATATTAAAGTAAAACTGGATAAGTAAAAAAAAACATTGAATTAGAAAACATGTACAAAAAATATTAAACAGAACAAAATACAAATTATTTTGTTTTTGGAAAATAAAAACATTCATTTAGAAAAAATAATCGACGACCAAAAATAAATATAAAACAAACATGATTAAGATAAACAAACCATGAATTTTCTCCAATTTTTCATCCAAAAAGCACCAAACCTGGGCTGCAGGTATCTGGGTCTGACTGGGCATTTAAGGTCAGAGGTCACTAACCCTTCAACATTTGGGTTGTTTCACCTTAATGACCCAAACTGTAAAACCATCATGGCCGCCCTGTAGGAGTTGGACATTGAAACCAGAGATCATATCGGTTTCGTTTCCTTCACGTCTTCCTGTTCAAACCGTTCAAACCGTTCAAACCGTTCAAACCGTTCAAACAGTTCAAACCGTTCAAACTGTTCAAACCGTTCAAACCGTTCAAACCGTTCAAACCCGTTCAAACCGTTCAAACCGTTCAAACCCGTTCAAACCCGTTCAAACCGTCCAAACTGTTCAAACCGTTCAAACCCGTTCAAACTGTTCAAACCGTCCAAACTGTTCAAACTGTTCAAACCGTTCAAACCCGTTCAAACCGTTCAAACCGTTCGAACCGTTCAAACCGTTCGAACCGTTCAAACCGTTCAAACAGTTCCAACAGTTCAAACCGTTCAAACCGTTCAAACCGTTCGAACCGTTCCAACAGTTCAAACCGTTCAAACCGTTCAAACCGTTCAAACCGTTCGAACCGTTCCAACAGTTCGAACCGTTCGAACCGTTCCAACAGTTCAAACTGTTCAAACCGTTCCAACAGTTCGAACCGTTCAAACCGTTCAAACCGTTCGAACCGTTCCAACAGTTCAAACCGTTCGAACCGTTCCAACAGTTCAAACTGTTCAAACCATTCGAACCGTTCAAACTGTTCTCTCTGCCAGCTCAGGATGTGAATAAATTGGTTCTGTTGATGAGATTTCTCTGACCAAAGCTTCGTTCAGAACTGAGGAAGTGTTTTTGGATGAGAAATGAAACATCTTTAAGAATCAGGAGAAGAAGTCCAGTTCTTTCCTGCACTTCAAAATGAGTCAGTAATGAGTTAGTGAAAGGGAATCGTGCTCTGACCCGTCTCCTCCTCCTTGTCTTCAGATGATTATGTTCATATCTCCAGCAACCCCTGTGACCTCCACTGCACCACGACCGACGGCCAGCGGCAGCTCATGGTGACGGCGCGAGACGGCACTTCCTGCAAGTACAGCAGCTACCGCGGCGTGTGCGTGGACGGGACGTGTGAGGTGATTCTGACCCGTTTCAGCTGTCTCCGGCTGAATGACGCCGGATTTTAGCTCCATGTTTACGGGAATTCTTGAGCTTTTCCCCGAAGTGCATGTGTGAGGTCAGACACTGATGTTGGCTGAAAAGGTCCTGTTCTCTGCAAGGTTATTAAGGTTCACTAAAACTAACAAAACAACAAAAATATTTTTGTTAACTGATATAAATAGAAATGGTAATTAATGGGTAGAAACTAAACCTAATTGGAACTATATTGTGCATTTATAACTAAAACATACTGAAATAATAGATATAAAACCCTTTGTCTTTGTGTTTGTGAATCTATTTATCAGCTTTTTGAACTGTTGTGAAATTGATTTTTTCATGTCAGCTGTCAGCTAAGTTATGGCACTTATGCTACTCCGTAAAATGGCGACAGCAAAAGTTTTGCAAAAACTCCAGGCAGTTGGTTGTTTAACAGTAATTAAATACGTTATTAGAGAATTTTAGAAAGTATGTTCTGTTCAGTATTCATTACCCAAAGTTCAATACTTTGACCTTTTTGAATTCTGCATCTAAAAATGAACCAAAGTATGAAAACCTAAAACAACTACTGTCACTAATAAAAACTAATCTGAAACTAAATATTTCATGAATTTAGCAACAAAAACAGTTCATGTTTTACTTCCTGCTTTGGTTTGCAGCCGATCGGATGTGACGGGGTTCTGTTTTCCTCCAACACGCTGGATAAGTGCGGCGTTTGCCAGGGAGACGGCAGCAGCTGCAGCAGAGTCACCGGAAACTTCCGGCGTGGAGCCACAACGCTGGGTGAGCCTGCCGGGCTTTGACTAGACCCCAAAATACAAACATCCACACGCTCAGGATGTCTGTACTCCGTCTGGTTCAGGTTATTCTTTCATCACACAAATCCCTGAAGGATCCTGGGATATCCAGATCATAGAGAGGAAGAAATCAGCCGATGTTCTCGGTACGTTCTCTGGGCTTTTATTTAACAGAACAGTCGATAAAAAGTGAATCAGCTGAGTTCCCATCTTTTTGCGTTCCAGCTGTGACCGACCAGGCAGGAAACTTCTTCTTTAACGGCGCCTACAAGTTGGACAGTCCGCAGAACTTCCACGCCGCAGGAACCATCTTTAAGTACCGGCGGCCCATGGACGTTTACGAGACCGGGATCGAGTACGTCGTCGCCAAAGGCCCCATCGACCAGGCCATCAATATCCTGGTACAGACGGATCACAAAGTTCTTTTATTTCTTCTGAAACGGTTACCGTTGAGTTGCCAGATTGGGCAGATTTTCACCCATTTGGCAGGTTTTCAGAAACCATTCAAATAATTTTCATTGTGTGGCAGAAAAATACAAAATGCTCTAAAAAATTCTGCGATTGCATTTATGCATTTACCTTATTAGTTAATTTATTTTGAAATGCAAGAATCTGTCAAACATGACATCATCATTATCTGCGTTTGCATTACAAACATGCAAAAATTTTTGTAGATTTTCTTCTAATGTTGAACAAACACCATGTTGGTGTTTCCATTGAATAACAAATGATGTTAAAATCACAAATAATAAGTTTGTTCCCATAATAAGTGATTTAAAAACATCCTCCAAATACTTCTGTTAAAAAATGTTTTAGTCGACATTAAAATAAACAAATCTGGAGAAGCAGCTGCTGCATTATTTTGTAAAACAAGATGACAGTGTGACTCAGCCTGACGAAATAAGCAATAAATAAATAAATTGTATGATGAATTAAAACAAACTTAATCATTTTAATTAGCATAATTTATGTTTTTTTTTCTCTTTGGTGTTTTGGCCTCAACTTGCCCGTTTTTTTGAAGAAAAAGTTTATTTAGAGACTTCATAATTTATTTTATTTGTTTATTTATTTATTTATTTTTGAAATTTAAAATGTCTTCCAGCTCCAGTGTTAAAAGTTCAATATAATTAAAAGTTTTGTACCATCATATAACTTGGAAATGGTTTCAAAACAACAATCTGGTTGTTTATTGCAATAACTTTTGGGATAATTTATCATCCAGAAAAACTTTCATTAGAGGTTGAGATTTGTAATTTTGTATTTTTTAAGTTGGGCAGGTTTTGCTTTGTGTTTGGGTGGAAACTGTCAGTCAGATCTGGCAACCCGGGTCCAGGATCATCTGTAAAAGCCTCTGTTGGTTCAGGTGTGGAACCAGAACGGCCGGACGCCGTACATCACCTACGAATACACGGTCCTGCGGGACTCCCTGCCCCCCGTCCCGCCGCCGCCGGTCTACACCGGCTCGGAAACGTCCGCCGCCGAGGTGTCTGTGGAGGAGGACGGCCTGGCGTCGCCCAACGGCAGCGTCTACCAGCAGAAGGTTCCCGGGGGCCCGCTGGAGGCGGGCGGGGCCGACGGGCCGAAGGGCCAGGAGACCAACGAGGTGTTTGAGGAGACGACGGCCATCGACTGCGACGAGGACGAAGCCGGGCTGCCGAAACTCACAGGTGAGGACAAAACCAGACACTTCCACCTGCGTTCCTCACAAAAAGGGGAAATATTTGATTAATTTATCTTCATTGCTGATATAAAAACCTAAAAAATAACTAAAGTCTTAATATTATGACTAGATTACAAGAAAATTCTTGTATTACTTTACTTTGTTCTCATAATATTTAGACTTTATTTTCAGAATATTACGACTTAATGTTTGTATTATTTCAACATATTGTACAATTTTATTCTCGCAATATGGTTTTATTGTTATAATTTAATTAATTTTCTTCTTAGTATGGCTGTAATACTCTATCATATTTTTTTGTTAAATACTACTATTTTAAATATTTAAAATAAAAACCTGAGTTGAACTCAAAATGCTCAGATAATTAGTTATAAAAATGTGAAACAAAGACAGTTTAATATCAGTGATTCTCCATGCAGAGTAAACAGATCCTCTCTACTGTAAGTCAAATATAAATCTGAGTTTCTCTTTTTGTTGGCCGGGAGCCGATGGGTCCAGTTTCACTGAGATTCTGTCATGCTCCATTTTCTGCATGTGTGCGAGATGGCCCTTCAGGCTCTGCATTATTCAGAGAACAGACACATAAAGAAAACCAGCAGTTGATGAAAAATTCAGAATTTTGTGGCGTTTTTGTCTTTTAAAAATGGCCGCATCAGAAGCATGAGCACTAATGGCTTTGCTGCGGCGTCTCGGCTCACTGCGCCGGCTGCAGGACTGACGGCATGTTGACGTTTCCACGACGACCCAGGGTCCTCGTTCCAGTTTTGGCTCCTTTGTTTGTATTATTTCTTACTGTAAGTAATTACAGTTAAATGCTGACAGTCATATTTTGTACTGGAATTGGTTTCTATTACACTGAACATCTTAAAAATGGACGTGTGACTTCTCCGTTTCTGTTGCTGTTTGAGAAACTCTGTCTTCGCCCACAACATTCACTCACATCCTGAACACATGATTCACATTTAGCAAGTTTTTTGTTTCCATTTGTGTCTGAACTATTTCTAACAACAACCCAAAGCCTTAAGAAAAAATAAGTAGGCTTTTCTAAAACCTTCAGTCACAATTAACGGGTACTGGCTGTTACCTAGCAACCTAAGCTGAGTTCCTCCCCATTACCTAGCAACCCGAGCTGAACTCCGCCCCGTTACCTAGCAACCCGAGCTGAGCTCCAGCTGGTTTTAGCTCAGTTTTCACAGTACAATGGCTGCTGGAAAAGACGATTGTTTTATTGCTGACTTTCCATCCAGAAACCACTTGCTGCATTCTTTTTGGTTGTGCAGGAGGCTCCCCTTCTGCTTTTCAAACATGTACAATTGTATAGTCGCACAGCTATTTTCATGTGTGAGTCGGGGGCGGGGCCAGCAGCTGCTTATTGACATTTGAAGTGACGCACATCCTAAAATGGGTCAAAGAGCAGAACTGAGCAGAATAAAATCTCGTCATCTAGGAATTATTTAAAACTGAAGTGAAGATGTTTTGTAGAAACCTAACTTGTTCAAGGAAGCAGAATAGGAGACCTTTAAAGCCAGTGGCACCGCTGATCAAAGCTAATAATCTCTGATCCGGGTCAAGGGAACAGCAGCCAAACTCACGGCACCGCCAAGCCTCCCCCTGATGATGCCGCCCTGGACTCGGCACCGGACTCCACCAACCTGATCTGGCGGGTTCTGCTGGACGGACGGATGGGTCCGGACGAGCTGCTGATCAACATCTCCACCAACCAGCTGCTGACGGAGGGCGACGCCCTGTTCCCCCCCGAGGCGGGCCTGAGCGACCCGGAGCGGCCGGCCGGCCCGCTGGACCTCAACGACACGCTGGAGTTCGCTCTGGGCCACAAAGGCAACGACAGCGGGGACAACCAGAACCGCACGGCCCAGACCGGCGCCGGCCGCTCCAACAGAACCAGGTGAGATCGAACGGAACCGAACAATAATTCTATGATTCATGTTGGTTTCACCTGTTCAGCAGCCAGGAGGGAAAAAACAGAGAAAATGGAAAGAAAACAGAAAAAACACAAATGATCCAATAATATGTAATAAGTTTAAATAAAACACCTGGCAGAGCCATAAATTACAAATTATGAGCATTAAAACGGGAAATAAATTCAGAAATAACTGATTTAAAAATAGAATTAATTATTTGCTTGAATTAAATGAAATGATTTCAGTGTCATGACTAGTTAGAGTGAACTTACTGATATCAAAATGTTATGTAATGTTATTTAAAACTGACGTTTTGAAATTTCAATAAAACAATAAAAAAATAATATTTTTAAAAGATGCTCTATTGTCAGCGTGGGAACAGCTTTCAGCTTCTCTAAGCTGTTTTTTAAGTTTAATGTGTTTCTTTTTTCCACTTTGTTCCATTTTCTTACAGTTTTGTTCATGAAACTCAAATATTTTGCAGGCGACTGTTTGGACGGCTGAGTGGCAGCAGATGGACGTTTACGCACAAGTCTTGATTCAGCGATCAGAAAATGTTACTTTGATTTGTCATAATTATTTTTCCAGACGTCTTGAGCTGTTTATGGATATCTGACCCGTCAAATGACGAATCCGGTGACATCATTTCAAAGATCCGGAAAGGAAATGTGCTGCTGACCGTCTCTGTGTTCACCAGGGGGAATCAGAGGTTCTTCCAGAAGAATCTGAAGCTGAGCGCTGCAGACATGTACCGCTGGAAACTTTCCTCCCAGGAGCCGTGCAGCATGACCTGCTCCATAGGTAACGCTGCGACCCGACAGCTTCAGTCCGTCTGGAACCAGAACTTCTTCACTCTCACATGAAGCTCCTTTTAGTTTTCACAGAGGAGGGTGGCAGCAATCACAGCTAAAAGTGTTTCTGTGTTTCTGTTATTTTTAAAGGTTAGCATGTTTCACAGAAACATTAACATTTACAAGTCAGTCAGTCAGTATTTACAGAACCAGTTAAATAAAACATTATGTAATTTATTCAGTATTTCACCTTAAACTGAGGGAAATAATTTAATTTACTAAAACAATCTTAGTTATCTCTCTATTATTTCTCTTTTATTGATATACAACTACAGCAAATAATCTGCTGCAAATATTACAAACAGTCATTGTATCATCTCTGAATTCACTTTTCTAATTACAAAATTTTTCGAATTAAAAATTAGATTGAGACTGTCTGCATTTTCTAAGAAATTGTTCAGAGGAGTGCATTTTTATATCTCATTAAATAATAATAATAATAATAATAATAATAATAATAATAATAATAATAATAATAATAATAATAATAATAATAATAATAATAATAATAATAATAATGTATCTCATTAAAACAAATTTTCGAGATATGAGACTCGTCTCGTTAAAAGGAGAAAGTTTCTCATTATAACCAGAATCATGATGATTTAAAACACGTTTTATTTTTTGTTTTGCATTTTGTTATAAAAGTATGCAGCAAGTTAAATTTCTCTTTAGAATGAGACGCAAAACTTAGTAAAATGGAAAATTTTCTTGTTTCAATAAAACATTTATGATAATTATAAAGAGGTAAAGTTTTATACGTTGTGATAAAGTTTGTATCCCTTAATGACGAGAGATAAAACTCATAAAGTTAAAGTCATAATGAACTCATCTTTTGTTGTGCATCTCATTATAACAAGAACTTTCTCTTTAGAACAAAAAGTTATTCAAATGAGAAATCTTTTCATTTTAATGTGAAATTTATAGTTGTTACAAGACAAAATTTTACATGTCGTTGTAATGAGACATAAAACTCGACCTCGTTAGAGTGAATCTCATTTAACGAGAAATTAGGAGAGTTTAGTGAATACTGACTGGAGGAGAGGTGGAACATTTAAGGAATAACTTTAATCTCGTCCATCTGGGTCCAGGTGTGTCCAAGTCCTTCGTCACGTGTGTTCGCTACGACGGGGTGGAGGTCCACGACATGTACTGTGATGCTCTGACGAGGCCAGAACCGGTCCACGACTTCTGCATCGGCAGAGAGTGTCAGCCGAGGTAGAGTCGGTTAAAACGTCTCCTCCCGTCACGTCCCAGTCTGTCCCAGTTTGTCCCAGTTTGTCCCAGTCTGTCCCAGTTTGTCACAGTCTTTCCCAGTTTGTCCCAGTCTGTCCCAGTTTGTCCCAGTCTGTCCCAGTTTGTCACAGTCTTTCCCAGTTTGTCCCAGTCTGTCCCAGTTTGTCCCAGTCTGTCCCAGTCTGTCCCACTTTGTCACAGTCTTTCCCAGTTTGTCCCAGTCTGTCCCAGTTTGTCCCAGTTTGTCCCAGTCTGTCCCACTTTGTCACAGTCTGTCCCAGTTTGTCCCAGTCTGTCCCAGTTTGTCCCAGTTTGTCCCAGTCTGTCCCAGTCTGTCCCACTTTGTCACAGTCTGTCCCAGTTTGTCCCAGTCTGTCCCAGTTTGTCCTAGTCTGTCCCAGTTTGTCCCAGTCTGTCCCAGTTTGTCCCAGTCTGTCCCAGTCTCTCCCAGTTTGTCCTAGTCTGTCCCAGTGTGTCCCAGTCTGTCCCAGTCTGTCCCAGTTTGTCCCAGTCTCTCCCAGTTTGTCCCAGTCTGTCCCAGTTTGTCCCAGTTTGTCCCAGTCTCTCCCAGTTTGTCCCAGTCTGTCCCAGTTTGTCCCAGTTTGTCCCAGTCTCTCCCAGTTTGTCCCAGTCTGTCCCAGTCTGTCCCAGTCTGTCCCAGTTTGGCCCAGTTTGAGGTGGGTGTGGGTTTTCCAGGTGGGAGGCGAGCAGCTGGAATAGTCTCAAACTAGAGCTTCCAGTTTTGTAACTTCAGAGACCGCTGCTGGAAGATGTTGTCTCCAGGGCTGGACAGCTCCGTCTACAGTGACCTCTGCACCATGGCCGACCTGGAGAAATTATTTGCGCCTGCAGGATCTAAATCCTGCAGATGTGGGAGGTGGCGGAGTGGGCGGAGGTGAGGCGCCGCACTCAGGATTCATCATGTCGGTTTGTAGAAACAAACTCCTTCCACTCTGGATCCAAACCTCGACACGTTTTTGTTTTATTTTCAAGTGAATTTTGTTTTCAGGAACCTCTAAGCTGTTGTCGAGGGTCAGGGCCGGTCCAGGGCTTCTTGGGGCCCTGAGCAGATTTTCATTTGGGGCCCCCCATTCCAAAATATCGAGACCAGATTATTTTGGTCTCAATTTGATCTTTTTTTAAAGACAATTAGGTTTACAGAGATTTTATGATTAATTTCATTTCTTGTTTCTATTTATTTTGGATATTTAAAATGTCTTCCAGTGTTAAATGTTCAAATTCAAAACAGTTCAAAGTTGATTGAACTTTGGGAATGTCTTCTTGCATTAAAAAGCCTATTACCATTATATTACATGAAAATAGTCTCAAACTAGAGTATTATAAGTTTTGTAACTTCAGAGACAATTTATCGTTCAGGCCGGTTAATATACCTACTAACTTACATCATACAGTCTTATTATAGCTGTCTCAGGATCTAAATCTCTGCAGATGTTTTATTTTCTTGCATTTTGTCCTCAGTAATCTGTAACATTTGGGATGACAGTGGCTGTCTCTGCTGCAGTGTCCGGCTAAATGCGGCCGTAAAGCTCAGGTGACGCGAGACGTCCGCTGCTCCGATGAGACTCGACCCTGTGACCCCATGACCCAGCCGCCAAACGTGAAGAACTGCACGGGGCCGCCCTGCGAGCGCCACTGGACCGTGTCGGAGTGGGGCCCTGTGAGTGTTTCCGCCTGCAGCCGCTCTGCTTCACATGGATTTGGTTTTTCATTTACAATTACAGAAACGAGCAGAAACCCCTCGTTTTATTTATTGTTTTTGGTTGTTGTGTTTTATTTTGGATATTTAAAATACCTGCCAGTTCCAGAGTGAAATGTTCTTTATTAAATTAAAGTTTATTGGTTTTTCAGAGGATGAACTCATAATGCCATTATTACTCGAGAATGGTCTCAAAACAACAGTATTATTGTTAATCATAATAATAACTGGGACATAATTATCGTAATCGGGTGTCTGATGTGTTGTTGTGTCGTTGTGTCTCCGTTGTTCATTGCAGTGCTCCGGGTCGTGTGGCCACGGCCGGATGGTCCGACATGTTTACTGTAAGACCCCTGAGGGCCGCGTGGTTCCTGAACACCAGTGTTCCCTGGAGAACAAGCCTCTGGCCATCCACCCCTGTGGAGAGAGGGACTGCGCTCCACACTGGCTGAGCCAGGACTGGGAGCGGGTGAGTCCAGCCCCGGCACGGCGAACCTTCACCTGGTTTATCTCTAGCAACAAACCTAGCTGAGCGAGTTTAGGAAGCCGGTAAACTCTGGATGGTTGCGTTTCTGTCTGCAGTGCAACACGACCTGCGGCCGCGGAGTGAAGCGGCGGATCGTCCTCTGCGCCGGCGTCAGCGGAGGAAAGTTCCAGATGTTTGATGAAGAGGCGTGTGGAGGCGGCGAGAAGCCAGAGGATGAAGCTACGTGTTTCGAGAGGCCGTGCTTCAAATGGTACACCACGCCCTGGTCCGAGGTACGTCACTCTGAGTTTATTATATGAGGCGCCTTTTTGTTTGTTTTATTAGCTTAATTTAGGCTTAGGTGTTAAATCACATTAATTTTTTTTATTATCTTTCTATTTTCAATTGTTCAGTTTCTGTCACAACATTGGGTCAATCAAAGAACTTTTAGAAAAAGATATTGATTGGTTTGGTTGGTTGGTTGGATAGTTGGTTGGTTGGATGGATGGATGGATGGATGGATGGATGGATGGATGGATGGATGGATGGATGGGTTGGTTGGTTGGATAGTTGGTTGGATGGTTAGGTTGGTTGGTTGGATGGATGGATGGATGGATGGATGGATGGATGGATGGATGGATGGATGGATGGATGGATGGGTTGGTTGGGTTGGTTGGTTGGTTGGTTGGTTGGTTGGTTGGTTGGTTGGATGCCAGTCAGCTGCCATCCATTACTAGACATTCAGGTGCAGGTTTTAAGGTTTATAGATCAGAGAATGGAGTTGATTGTCAACCGTCTCCTCCAGTTAGAGTCCAGGACTTGTCATCCAGTGGTGGCAGCCATCTTTTTGTCTCTGTATGTCCTCAGTGCACAAAGACATGCGGCGTTGGCGTGAGGATGCGGGACGTGAAGTGCTACCAGGGCAGGGAGCTGGTCCGGGGCTGCGACCCGCTCACCAAGCCGGTAGCCAAGCAGACGTGCACATTGCAGGCCTGCCCCACCGAGCCTCCAGGTAGGAGAAGGTGTGGAACACAGAGCCACTCCAACATGTCCGCCACCTCCAACATGTCCGCCACCTCCAACATGTCCGCCACCTCCAACATGTCCGCCACCTCCAACATGTCCGCCACCTCCAACATGTCCGCCACCTCCAACATGTCCGCCACCTCCAACATGTCCGCCACCTCCAACATGTCCGCCTCGCCCAACATGTCTTCCCATCAATACACAATATAGCCTACATAAATATAACAGGATTCAAAATGACGCTGAGCTCAATTCTTTAAAATATTGAAAACCAATTAAAAAATCACTGACTCTCCTTATTAGAATGAGATTAAAATATTAAAATAAGAGACTGATAGCGTTAACATTTTATAACACGTTAAAACCTATGTAATTAAAAATTAACTCTTGTCAAAACACATAGTGCAGGCAATCTGGTACTGATAAAAGGTAAAGTTAATTTATTCTACTTTAAAAACAGCCAAAGATGAAAAAGCCAACAGTGGTCAACAAATATTACAAAAAGAGAGGAGAAAAGTATAAAATGCATCTAGATAATTAAATACGTTAAATCACATTTATTGTGATTGAGCGTGTTTGTTGGATTCTTTTTTTCTCTAATTTTCCAGGATGTTTTTCCAGCCTGTGTGCTTTGAGTAGCTTCATTTGCTGCTGTTTTTGCTGATTGTTTTCCAGATGAGAGCTGTCAGGACCGACCCTCCACCAACTGTCTGCTGGCTCTGAAGGTGAACCTGTGCAGCCACTGGTACTACAGCAAGGCCTGCTGCCACTCCTGCCGAGCCGTTCGGCCATGACGGACCGGGACGCCGCAACTGCAGCGTCGCTCCAGCGCTCTTCATAAAAACACACAAACATCTCCGCCGTTTCCCTCGTCTGGTCAAATTTCTATTGACCTGTTCAGCTTTTTAGTTAAAACCACCAGTGATTAGCTTAGATTGTTCTAAATTAAAAATGTAGAATTTGGAGGGCCGTTTGTAAAGTTACAGTCAAAAAGGAACAGAAATAATTTGGGTTATTTAGCCTGTAATAATAGAAAACAATGGGGGTTAATTTTACAGACATATTTTCATCAGGTTTTTTCTTAATTCATAAATGTCACAGATTCAAGCTACATAGTCAGCTAGCAAGCTAAATACTTAAATCCCAACTAAATATTTAGATATATTTAGCTTGTAGCTAAATATTTAATTTGAAGCTAAATATTTAGCTTAATAGCTAAATATGAATTTTTGTAACCAAATATTTAGTTAGGTCCACACTAAATATTTGGCTTGCTAGTTAAATATTTAATCTAGTTAAAGATGTAGCTTTTGGAACAAAAGATTTAGTTAGCTTAACACTAACTATTTTACTTGATATCTAAATATCTAATTTAGCCATCTAGTTAGGTTGTTTCCTAAATATTGCTAAGTAAAAGTATTGCTAGCTAAATTCTTAGTATGGAGCCAAATATTTATTTGCCAAGATAAATATTTGACTCTAAGCTTAATAATTAGCTTGCTAAATAAATACCTCGTTTGAAATTTGACATTTAGAAATAAGTGACTTTGAAAAACTGACTGGATAACTTTACAAACAGCACTCAATAGTAGTGACCATGTTTCACCCTCTTGTTTTCATCCTTAAATTGAAACTCATCGCCCCCTACTGGCGTGGCAGGCTTACTTCAGCACTGTTTGGATTCTTTTCCAGATTCTTGAGATATTTTTGTTCGGATAATATCCGGGACAGTCCAATCGAGGCCTTTTGTTTTTAAAGCAGCTACTGTGAATAATGAGGAAATGTTTTTAAAAAGCAGAACTTTATTACATGATTTTGTTTCCTTTTTGCTACACAGACTGTAAGTCCTTTAGTATCAGTTGTTATTGATTACTTATCAGTTATCAGTTCTGCTGCTGAGCCGAAGATGAAGATGATTTTACACCTTGTGTCATGTTCTTCGCTGCAGCAAAAATCCTAAATTATTTCCCAGCTGAATATCCTGCATGAGTTTATTACAGAAATGTTGATATTTAATGTGGTTCTGGTGTCCGGCTCGCTGCAGCACCATGTCAGAAACATTCCCGCTGGACCCGCTGGACCCGCCTGCACCGTGCCGGAGCGTATTTATTAGTCGTAGCACATTTTCATTTATCGTGACGGTCCCGACGCCAGCTGACGGTTCTCAGTCGGGTCAACTGATGCCAGTTCTGGTCTGGTTCTCTGGAGCGCAGACAGACAGACAGATTCCTGACACTTGAAGTATGGCTGAAATGTACTCAGATGTGTATTTTAAACTGTGGCGTACTGTGTGTTTTTATATAACTGATACCTCTTTGTACAAAACTGAAGTATGAACATTGTGTACTGTTAATATTAGCTGAAAACGTGAAGGTACTTTAATTTCCATTAAATAACAGTTCAAATGAAAATGTTTTCTTTTTTGATATTTTCTCAATTTATAAATAACACATCCAGATGTGAGATTGTGACTCATTTTTATATATTTTTAAAATCTGTATCCGTGTCTCTGTTCTCTCTCTGACTCAAACTACTTTACTGAAATTACTTCTGATTTTCCATTTTAAAGTTTAAACAAAGATCAAAAATTCCCAGCTTGGCTTCCAAACTTATGAGGGAGTTTAGAGGCCACATTAAGGTAAGAAAAAAAATAAAGTGACGTGAATAAAGTAATAAAATTACAAGAATCAAATTGTAATACTCCAACTCCATTCTGGTATTTTTTGGACTTTATTCTCATAACAGACAATTTCTACAAAAGTTTCACTTCATTTGTAATTGTTTTTGTGTGTAAAGTTTATGGTCTGTTATTATTCATATCAGTCCCTCATTCTGTCTCTGAAAAACAGTTTCATTTACAGTAATATTTATTAGATTAATAAATGTTTTCTGATCCTGGAACATTAAAAGGCAGTATGCTGAGGACCACATGAATCTACATTTTTATTTTTATGAGTTTAAGTGATAAACACCAAGTGAAATGTGTGCTAATATTAATATTTAAACAGTGGATCTCCATCACTTACAGGAAAAACACAAAGAAGCTAAACTTACATTATAATAAGTTTTTTATCTGAGAATTGAATCTATTTACCAATTTATATGAAACATTATCAGAATTATTTTGTTTCCTTAAACTGAATAAAATCTGTTAAAATATGTAACTTTTATTTTTCAAAGTTTGATTTTTACATATATGTTAAAACTATCATTATGTTGTGATAGTATAAGACAGATCATCTAAAGAGCTCCTTTGCTTTCTCCCTGTGGTCCTACTGCCACCTGCATAAATCCACTGTTCTTGGCGCTGTCAATCATCCTCCTGTATGCAGCGCTCACGTCCTCCCCTTTCTCTCTGCTGTCACAGCTCCTTTTCTACAGCCTGTCATGAATGCTAAGGCTAGTTAGCATAGCCATGGATGAACAGTGAGTTGCTTCTGCACATTGAGCAGCACATACATGTGGTGATTGCCAGCGCTAAGACCCTCCTCCTGGCTCTGATTGGTTGTTTTTGTTTCATTTCTGCAGACAGAAGTTGGAGATCGATTTATTTCACAGATTATCTGCTTCATATGGTGACAGTTTTAACAAATATGTAAAGAACAGATTTTTCTAAAGTTACTTACTGCAGCTTTAAATCTACTCTATGTTTTTATTTAAATTCACAAAGAAACATCAGTGAGTCTCACGTGGCGGTCTAGCTACCACAGATTCAGATATATTGGTTATAAATGATCGTTTTGATGCTAACAGACAGAATCTGTTCAGAAACAGTTCTCAGCTGCAGGCGGTTCATCAGATGGAAGAAAGGAGTCGTTTTGGATGTTGAAACTCAGAAATCTCTTTTCCCCTGGAAATTTACAACTTTTCAAATTCAGAAATCATTTGCTTATCTACAATATTTCTGAAATTAATATAAAAATTTCCACTGATTTTTCTCAGAAATTTAGTTTTTCTACAAAATGTGAGCTTTTTCCTGCAAATTTTTGACTTTCAAATCCAGAAATTGCGTTTTTTTTTTCCTCATAAAATTCAGATTAATCTTAAGACTTCTGTGCATTTTGTCAGAACTTTCTCCACCGGCCCTCATCCTGTCGGCAGCTACACGTCGGTGCTCACGCTGTGGTTCACCACCTCCTTCATGGTGTAGGAGCGGATCAGTTTCTGGTAGAAGCTGTCCAGGTCGGCGGGCAGCTCCAGGTCCTGCTGCTGCACAGTCCGGTAGCTGATCCTGCGGCCGCCGTTGCACAGCCGCTCCGGATGCTGCAGGTAGAAGGGCAGCGAGCAGCGGGCGCAGGACGGGCAGAAGGCGTGGACCCGCTGGCCCCGGCGAAGCGGCGGCGGCGGCGGCGGCGGGGGGGAGTAGCTGCAGGGCCCGTTGGCCTCGGTGAGGAAGGTGGGCGGGTACGACTCGGGCTCGTCGCTGTAATTCTCCGGCGTGGGAGGCGTGGGCGGAGCGCACAGAGCCAGGGGCCGAGAGGGCGACATGGTGGACAGTTCCGGTTCCTCGTCGTCCCCCTTGTCAGACTCCTCCGGCTTGCAGCAGTAATACTGCACAGCAGCACAGAAAGGTTTTACTTTCTCACGTTTCAATTAATAAAACACCTTCTGTTCCTTTGAGGTGTCAAACTCAAGGCTCCGGGGCCAAATCCGTCTGTGATAATAACGTTATGTTGTGACGGTAGGAGGCGCTGTTGCAAGAAAAACATTAAACACTTAAGTCGTAAAGTTTAGTGTTTTTCTGTAAGTTACAGCGCGGTGACAATATCTGTCTATATTTCCAAAATAATCACAATATTACTGTTCAAATGTTAGCTTTGATTAGACTTTTTACAACAGCGCCTCCTACTGTCACATATACTGTTGTCACAGAATCTGGTGTAACACCGACCTGCCACAGATTTTATTTGCCTCTCTAGACACCAGGTGAAATCAATCCCTCCAGTTTCTCCTGATTTCGCGATCACACAAACTCAACACTCCCTATATTTTTCACTCTTATGCTAGTAATAGTGACTGGGCTTAAGTGATGCTAACTCCCACCTGCAGGTGGCAGTAGTCCACATATAAACATTGAACACACTCTCTGTCAACAAGCTGTTTGCCAGTTTCTGGTAGTGGAGAAAATACTCAAACACTTTACTTAAGTAAAAGCACAAGTAAGTAGATAAAATGTACTCTAGTAAAAGTAAAAGTCCACACTGACTAAATGTACATTCACATTTTAATTTTAGATCGTATGCAATCTGTATTGTAAATGAAAAGTCTTTAAAGTGACGAACCTGCAGCCTACATAAACACAACACAGCGACGATGGTCAGTAAGATGACTGTAGCCAGAATTCCTCCTGCGATGACCACTGTCCCGGCTGACATCCGAAATCCTCCCCATCAACCAGCTGCAGGCGGCCAAACAGGAGAGACGGCAGGACGGACAACAAGGTCAAACAGGAGAGACGGCAGGACGGACAACAAGGTCAAACAGGAGAGACGGCAGGATGGACAACAAGGTCAAACAGGAGAGACGGCAGGACGGACAACAAGGTCAAACAGGAGAGACGGCAGGACGGACAACAAGGTCAAACAGGAGAGGGATGACAGAGAAACCAGCAGATGGAGGGGAGGACAAATGGGAACATGGTAGAAAGAGGAGATGAAGGATTATGAGAGGGAAGGTTAATGTGTTGAAGTCGTGACAAGAAAGAGAAACAAGCAAAGTTTAGAGGAAAGTAAAACCTCTACATTGATTTTGTGTTTATTCTGAACAGTTCTGGTTGAAAAAAAAAAGAATATTTTCCAATCATTTGTGCATTTATTGGGAAGAAAACATGAAGTTCCTCAAAGTTAAAGGCCCTAAACTTTTAATTTATACATGTAGCATCTAAAAATCATCATCAGGAGACGTGCTGTTACAGACTGATTACATCGCAGGTTCCACTGGTTTTACCAAAATCAGACGTTTCCATGATGTTTTAGACATTCAGTTATTAGAGAGAAAACTGTAAAGGATTATTATTTACCAAGTTTTTCAGCCAGATTTAATGCAGTCAGCCTGTCACACACTTCTGCTTCAAAGAACCGCGTGTAGTTCACACTTCAACCTCTAGACTGGAGTCAAAGCTCTTTTAATAATAGCATTAGTATTAAATATGTATGTATGGACCAACATCTGTATTCATGCTTCTGTTCGGCTGCATTCACAGTGAAAAGGATGCAAAGCTAATTAGCTTCACTGGTCCGTAAAGGGTTAACAGAGAGTTTCTCTTTTCCTGATCTGAAGGAGTAAAACATTAATAAGACAAAGATCTATTGATGAGGAAGTAAAAATAAACCAGAAACAAAAAAACTGACTGGTTTATATGAAGAACAGGGGAACAAATTTCAAAATAAAAGAAGAAAACCACACAGTGCAAAAGGCCAAGCAGTTCAAGTTACATAACAAAACATTTATTTATTCCCTGTCAACTTCCAAACCTGAATTAAATGGGAATTAAAACCCAGAAAGGCCCCTGCAGGCCTCTGACTCACGCTCCGCTGCTGCCTCAACAGCTACATTCATTTATTCAACGTTCCTTCAGTGTTTCTACAATGAAGCCAGAAAAACAAATGACTTTATTCAGCGTCCCACTTTTCTGGGTTCAAGTTTGTGTTTTCGGGTACGGATGTCTTATTTGATCTGAGCCTCTGGGTCCGATGAGGCGTGAAATGTAAATCTGGGAAGAGTTTAAAATACATTTTAATAAACTGGACAGAAACATTTCAGTCCAGGTGGATCAGTGATGGTCAACACGCCTCAGTGGAAATGTGGTTGTTACAGAAACAGTTATTCTGTTGAAATAATGTGGCATTTTATAGTTTTTATTCAGCTCTGAATGTTTAGATTATTGTTTATTGCAATAAACAATCTTAAAATGTTTCTTTTAAAAAGAAGAACAATTATTCCAGAGTTAAATCTTCAGTACAGGCAAATTTGTGAAATAATCAATCTGAAATTATTCTTAATCTAATCTGAAGACTGGATTATAAAGAGAGATGAGATGAGAGCCTTGGCTGCAGGATGCCAGAATGGTGCTGCCACCAGTGCAGAGCTTATAAAACCTGGCAGCAGGTATTGATCCAGTGAGGAGAAAACATTTGGAAACAAAGGAACCAAAACCCCAGAAACCAACATGAAGTCCTGGATCCAGAGACGAGTCAGAGTTCATGTTTAAAGACATTTTGGATTTAAAGCCACTCAAATATCCAGTGATGAATCCTGAGGAAGCGATAAACACGTTTCTTTTGAGCAAACAAATTAAAAAACTCAAATAAACCACCTAAATGAAGATGTTCTCCCTGTAAAGCAGCTTCACCTGGACAGTTTCTACCCATGAAAACTAAACCAACTGATGAAGCTCCAGAAGCAGAAACCAGTTCAGATTTTCTGAAAACCAAATGGATCAGACTCACCCAGTGAAACGTCGTCCAGCTGTTTGGAAATATAATTATCCTTTAAATGTTTACAGTGTATAAATAAGGATTTCTTTTTTTTTTATTATAATTTTATCAACCAAAAGACTCCAGAAACCTCAGATCAAAGGTGACAGGATGCTTTTAAAGAAATAAAAACCGAATTAAGTTTTTAGTTATTTTTTTATCTGATGTTATATAAGCATACAAATAATTGACCTCGAATAATTAAGATCCAAAAAGATTCATCCTCTCCATTTCTATTCCATTTTACGCATTTGCAGCGCTTTTTACGCATGAATCTAACTCCTGTAGAGACTCCCCACCTCGCTGCAGCCGCAGATTCATCCCACAAACACTCCGCTCTTACCCGTCACTTCAGTGTTTGGGTGGTCTCATGTCTCCGCCGCTTCAGGGCGCAGCGGGAGGCGGGCAGAGGTGGAACCGAGCGCCAGACTCCGAACTGGACCCAACCGATTTATCCACAGGCCGGGATCTGAGAGAACCAGAGGCAGAAACACGCACAACCAGGAGTCACCGTGGACGTGACTGAAAAGAACCGTTCTTCAGAGATGAACGGACTGTCTGTGGAAAAGTCCCGTCAGTTAAAATGTCCAGATGTTGATGGAAACAGGCAGAGCGCGGCTGACTGCAGGTCAGATCACTGATCACTGACTGCGCGCGCTGTGCGCAGAGGATCCGGTCTCATCCTGTCCGTGATGCTGCGTGGATGAGGCAGTGCGTCACAACAAACAGCAGAGGAAATGATCCCGCAGCATCACATTTAAAACCCAGAAATCTAAAGAGGCATCAGAGGAAATCTGCTCCAGCGAACCGACCGGAACCGAAACTTTAAACTTTGATTTTTCTTCTCTCGTTTCCGGAACTGACGCTGATTGTAACTGAACTGTTAGATTTGGTTGATTAAAGGAAGAACGTGACTCTGAAGCTGATCTACAAATAAATGAATAAAAAATTTAAGTAAAATAATCCAACTGAATTTCACGCTGAAAATGTTTGAAAATTTATTCCTTATAGTTTAATGGAAACTAAACAATTCTGAAATAATTTTTCCTACATCAGCGTAAAGATGCCATAGTTTGACACATTTTAACGGAAATCCCACAGAGTTCAGGTCTGAGATTCAGATTTAGTGCCTGTTGAATCATTTCTGTTGGTTTATCGTGACTCCATGATGACCAGTAGAGGTTTACCGGAAATGTCCTGACATTTCAAAGAGTTCCTGAAGATTTCAAATCGGTAAACTGTAGAGAAGTTTTTCTACCATCCTGACAGGAAGGAATCACAAACTGCATTTTCACTACACAATACAAAATGTTCCACTAATGTCGAAAAAACAAAGCTTTGCAGTTGCAGTGGTTCAAATAAGTAAGAAAGGCAATTAAAATTAAAATCCCACGTGAGGAGGTTTGCTTAAGCAGTCGGTCGTTAAGAAATATTCCGCTCCATCATGATTTCCTGTTGTCTTCTTCGTGGTTTACACCAGTGGAAACATCCGGTTGTTGATCTTGTGATTCGTGGCACAAAAAAAAGCTTCAAAGTGCTTTTATAAATTGAAAAACAGGAGATTTTTAAAAAATTGTTTTTATTAAGAGGATTTATTTCTGAAATGTCAAACTGCAGTTATATGGTGAACGAGACGCAGCCAATCAGAGCAGCTGCAGCTTCTGGGGAGAGAAAAAACAAAGTTAACAGTAGAAATAATATCAGATTATGCAAATTAGAGAGTAGTAGGAGAAGAAAGTGAGTGAAAGTGGTGAGTCAGTCAACATAAATGCTAAAAGTTTAAAGGAAATCAGATTCATGTTTTCACGTTTCCAGAGTGAATATTTGAGTCGAGATGCATCCCAGTCTAAATATGTCCACCAAGACCAAAGGGAATCATCGTTATTCTAACAATAATAACAATTTTTACTCCTAAGTTAAGCTGTTTTAAAGTGATGACCCAGATGAAATGTGGATTTCCAGAACCTCTGGATGCTTTGAAACGTTTTTCCTGAACCAGTGAAGAAACCTTCAGTTTCTCTCCGACTCCTCTGCGCCGCTCGCTCCCAGAAAAGACGAGGAAAAGGAAGGGAGGATTTTATAGTGTGAATTATTTAACAGGCTGAGATTCTCCTGTATTGTGCAGACAAGAGTTTGTAATATTAATGGAGATGAGAAGTTAGAGGTTCTTTTCCTGCTTCCTGTTTCTGATGCTGACATTCAACACTTCAGCTGCTCCCAACGGACCACAAATACTGAAGACTGTAAAACTCACAATCCAGATTATTAATCTTTATCTGGGAACAGATGAAACCATCACAGGAAAGAACAATTAATCTGGATTATTTACTACAAAAACACTGCAGCTGTGACAGTTTCTCCAATTCTTTAGTTTTAAGCTCATAATTACCAAAATAACTACAAAAAAAGTCATAACTACAACTTACAACGTCATAATTAAAAGTGAAATAGTTGTAGAGCTGCAGCACCAAGAGCAGCGACGTGATAAAAATGTCTGATTGTTGTGAATCTGGACCGAATGATGAAAACAGGAAATATTTTCAGTTTAATTTCAGAAATTTTCTAGAAAAAAAACCTTGAAATTTCTGAGTTTGAAGTCTAAATTGTTTTTAGGAAAAATCTTGGAGGTTTCTGAGTTTCCAAAGTTGCAAATTTTCAACTTTTGAAATTCATAAATTTTCAACATATAGAAAAAAATTTTACTTTTGAAACTCAGAGTTTGAAAAGTTTACAATTTTCATGGACAAATTGTTTCTGAGTCTCCAAAACTGAAAATTCTGAATCTTCGAAACCCACAAATTTCCAAAAATCAAAAATATTCGACTTCTTAAACTCACATTTTCAAGTTTTTTCTGTAACATTTCTGAGATTAACCTTTTTTTTTCTGGCATTTTTGTAGCTTTTCAAACTTTAGAACATTTTTGAGATTAATCTAAACGTCCTGATATTTTTCACAGACCGTTCCGTTCTGTCATGGCCCTGCACGCCGTCGCAGCGCGGCGATCGGACCCTGTGGAAGGAGCTGCAGGTTTCTGACCGGGTTCTGTCTGTCAGAGCGCCGTTCCTCCTCAGTTTGTTGTTTTTCTGTCATCCAGCCTCCAGAGGAACGTCCAGATCTTCCCTCTGCGGTCAGGCCGAGCTGCAGGCCGAGCTGCAGGCCGAGCTGCAGGCGGGTCGCTCTCTGACCTTCCCTCTGCTTTCCCTCCTAACCTCAGAGTTCATCAGACGCCTGAGGTTTTCCTCAGGTTTCGCTGCGTGATGTCAGCCGTCGTCGCTCTGCGTCACGGCAGCAGAAACACAATCCAAACAGAGGAAGGACCGGATCAGAACCAGATCTGCTGCTCCACTGTCTTTGATTTGTTTGGATGAAGGCGTTTAATTTGATTTTAAAAGAAAACTCAAACCCCATTAAGGTTTTCTGTAGCTTGGCCGTCAGGTTGAGTCGGTTACATTTGAAATCTTACTCATGTTCTCAGTCTGGTTCAGTCAAATCCTCCGTTTGATGGATGTCACAGAAACAGCTAAACTCTAAACACGCTTCACATTTTCACTCGTTTTCATGACGTGTGTTGGAAAAACTCTAAGTTTTGTTTTTGGAGGTTTGTTTGGAGACTTGATGCTTTCATGCAGCCGTTTGTCAGTCAGTGGAGGATCGGCTGAAACAATCAGTCCGATTATCCGGAGGCCAGTGGGAGCAGAGAACCTGTCCAAACGATTTCACCGCAACTCATGAAGTTAATCTGAAGGTACAGAGAGATTCTGACCCTCATCTGTAGAACAAATATTACTGTTAATAAAGACAAAGCTGCATGAACAATGTCTCTGTTTCAAGATGATTTATGAAAGAGATTTAGGAAACGATTAATCAGTTTGATTGTAATTAATTGATTATTGACAGATTTGTCAACTAATTTAGTAATTGGATAATGGCTGCAGTGTACAGACTCTAAAGATTCATTTGATGAAAGAACAACAAACTCAGAGCTGTAATTAAAAAAACAAAAAACATAAAAATCTTCTTCAAACTTCTAAAGAGGAAGTTTAACTTTTAACCAGATCAAATCCTGTAAAATAAATCTTAAGCAACTTTTCATCCATGTATGAATAACTTAATATAAAAATAATAATCAGATGAGTCCTACACTGCACTGATGTTCAGGGAAACAAAACCAAAGGAATTGCAGCTAAAGAAAGGATTTCCATTCACTGCTGATAAAATGGACTCAATAACTAAACAATAGAACATTTATGTTTAACCTAAATAGAATCAGGACTTTGAGGTTTGCAGGTGGTTCTGGTCCAGATCCAACACAGACAGCTGCTGTGTTGCTTTAACCTTGGCGCCCTCTTTAGCGTGGCGCCCAAATGTTTAGCTAATTGTTCAGCCGTCGGTTCGGTTGAAGTGAAATCTGGTTCGGTTTGAATCCCAGCGGTTTCTGGTCCAACCGCTGGGAACTCAGGCAGGAAACGCTGGAGGAACCAAAATAAGACATTCATGAATTCAGACATTTTACAGTCTTGATTTTATATTAAAATGCAATAATTATTTTTGTCTTTCCCTTTCACTTTTTTTTTTACCCTTCTCCATTTTTTATCTTTTGTTTCTATTTTTTCCTTTTTCCAAAATAAGTGTTTCTTTTCTCTCTTTTTTTCTTTTTTGGAGACACTCAAAGGGGAGGAAAACAACTAAAGTGCAGGGCATTCTGGGTAAATACAATCAAAGCTAACATGCTAGTTTAGCGCTAGCAGCAGAAATGTCTCCTGGTCTTTAGCCAAAAACTAAAGACAAATCCTCCAACCACTAAAATCTGACGCCTCCATCTTGTTTCCATCTGGTGAAGAAGGAAGTTACGCTCAGAGGTTTTTGTGTCGTTTTCTTCAGTGGTTCTTGGTGCAGCGCCCCCACAGGCCAGGAGGGGAACAGGCTGGTTTGACTCAGCAGAGAGAAAGAGAACCACATGGAACCAATGTTGCAGTTTTTGTCCCAGTAGAACCGGATCTACCGGATTCTCTGGTGTGGAAACATCCAGGCTCTCCTCATGTCCGCCTCATACCTGCTCCAGCCGGTTGCTGGTTCCCCTCCTCTCTGCTCCGGAGCTCAGAACAGAACCAGCATTAATAATGAAACACAAAGATCTCTAGTTTATGCTCCGACCCTCTGCGACGCTCTGACCCCACTTTTAGAAAAAACAGAGCAGCTTCTTTTAAAAGATACTTGAGCTCATCTCCAGTGAAGCGCGTTGAGAGCATCTCTGTTCCAGGCTTTTACTGCACACAGCCTGAGAGCGGGAGTCCGTCCGTCCGTCCGTCTGTCCGCACCGCGCCCCGCCGGCCTCTTAAAGCCCACAAACACCACAGCCGCTGGTTCACACACCCAGCTGTCAGGGGAGGCAGCACCAACGCTGCTGCTCCACACAAACATCGACTTCACTGCAGCACCAATAACTTATTAATCTGATGCTTTCAGCTGCTTAAAGATTATTTTCCTTATTAAACAAACTGGAAGACTGAAGAGGAGAGCTTGTAGAAAATAAACATTACTTGCTGCTGTTGCACTTTTCAGTCTCTGCATCTGTTTTTGCTGTTTGTGCACAAAACCAAAAAATCTATTTTTTTTGTAAGATGATTCTCTGTTCAGTGCTCACTATTGTTATTATTTTTCAGTCTTTTGTGCACAAAAATGAGTTAAAACCTAAAGACTGTTTTCAAATTTTGCACAAGAAACAAAAGAAAATCTCTACAAACATTCAGAAAACGACATTTGTATAAGACTACTTAGCTAAAGAGCTGCACTTTCTGCACATTTCTGAAAATTAGAACTGAGAATCAGCACTTTAAGGATGGAAA
Source organism: Gambusia affinis (assembly GCF_019740435.1). Taxonomy (NCBI): domain Eukaryota; kingdom Metazoa; phylum Chordata; class Actinopteri; order Cyprinodontiformes; family Poeciliidae; genus Gambusia; species Gambusia affinis. The sequence goes on along the minus strand of NC_057870.1, from coordinate 30,875,615 downwards.
CCATCGATCCGCACTGATGGAGAAGAAACTGTGGATGAAGATTCATTTAGAAGCTTCATTCATTATTAGATAACAACCAGACTGGAAATGTGATCTTTGAATTAATGAGTTTAAAACTTCTCCATGTCGGGTGTTTATGGTATGCAGAGGAAATGCAGGGAAAAACTCAGTGTGTGTAATTTCCTTAACAAGCCAAGCATGAAGAGGAAGGTCAAGAAAACGACCGGAGCGTCTCACCGACACGACTTCCTGTCAGCAGAGCTTCACAGCTTCACAGCCGACTTACATGATCTCAAATACAAACAAAAAACATCAAAATAACGAGACACAAGTTTACTGATGGATACAAATATCTGCAGCTGGTAGAGATGTATGATAATATTTGAGCCTGTATGTAAGACTTTATTCTTATTTCCAAAAACACTGCAGATACAAACAGACTAAAAAGGGGGAAAATTTAATATATATATATATATATATATATATATATATATATATATATATATATATATATATATATATATATATATATATATATATTATATAAAAGAATTACGGAAAAATATTGTAGTTGCGAAAAAATAGAAAAAAAATGAAAAAAATGGTGAAAAAAAGGAAGTAAGAAAATAAGGAATAAAGCGTCAAAGAAAACTAACACAAAAACTGGAAAAAAATGGAAAAAAGATTAAAAAAGAGACCAGAAAAAAACCACTTACAATTACTTGAAAGGAAGAAAAATGAAAAGCAAAAAAGAAAAAGAATAGAAAACAATATGTTGGTGGAGAACAAAGAAAATTTGGAAAAATTGAAAAAAGAAATAATAACTAAAGGTAATTAGAAAAGTTGGAATAAAAGAAAAATAAAAATAAAAAAAGTTGCATTTGAGAAAAATAAAAAAAGAAAGAGAAAAATAGAAAAAAACATGCAGTTTAGTAAAAATGTGAAAAAAAATCTAAAAAGAAAAAAGGAAACAAAAAAATATTTATTGCATTTGAGTTTTCTAAAATCAAGCCCTTAAGAATTCATTAACGTCTTATTTTGGTTGCTCCAAAGTTTCCTGACACGACTCCGAGTTCCCAGCTGTCTCCCTCCAGCTCATGAATATTCAGAGCCTTTATTAGCCTTTATTAGCATATTGCTGAAGATATTTGTGACAGAAACGTCAGGCGCAGAGGAAGCGCTGAATCAGAGGACGCTCAGAGAGAAACAGATGGTCCAGCAGCTGAACGGGACGGGAAGCGCTGACAGGAAGGTGGAGCCAAGGAGAAACTAAACAAAGATCCACTTTCAACTAGTCTGGCTTCATTACAGAGACGCTGAACTTTGAGGAAATAACAACACAGACGTAATGTCTGAGTGAAATTTAAGAAGATATTCGACGGGAATATTCTGTTCCATCAAACTGTTTTACATTTTCACTGTAAAAACTGTATTAAATAAGGATTAATGTCTGATTTTACACTGATGGACTGTTTAAAGTTAAAGTATTTTTAATTTCTGTTTTTTTATCAGTCTTTCTTTAAGGCACTAACTAACGTTATTGCAGATCTCCTCCAGCAGCTGTCAGATGTAACATCACTGCTCCAGATAAAACATGTTAACATCCCTGCTGGCATTTAGTTATTGCAGATTTTCACTCATTTTTAATAACATTTCTGCTGATTGCACGTCTGTTTCTCTGCACCCAAATACTGCACTGTAAATAGTCAGTTCTGATTTGACATTTTATAAAATTCATCCGACCCATTTCCACATAGATATTTCTATTCCAATAATGTCAGGATTTTTTAAATTATAATTACAGCATGATCTTATTGCTATTATTGTTCTTATTCTCAAGCTTGATTTTTCTAACATTTGGAGATTTTTCCGTGAACCTACATATCCTGATGCTGCTGTTACACCTACATTTCCTAAAGTCTAAATGTATTTCTATGAAACGCTTGGAAGCATCATTAGCCACATTTCCATACAAACATGCACAAAACTCCAATTTAAATATTCAGCTAAGGTCACACAATTTTGCAATTGCAGTGTTTCCATTAAATAAGAAGCAATTAAAAAAACAGCAGCCATCATCCTCCAACTACTTCCTGTCTTCTTCTTCTTCGTGTGTTGCTCCAAAGGCAACATCTGGTTACAACTTGCGTGATGAAAGAAATATACCAATTTCGATATTGTGAATTTCTTTTCAAAATGTCAAATTGCTCGAAGGAAACGCAGCTAGTGTTTACTTTATGCTCCTGTTAGCTCCCGCCATGTTTTAACAGGAAATCGACCAATAAACCATAAACTTTAATCTATCCGCTCTCCTTCCTGTTAAAACCAGGTCCGTCGGTCCGACATTACATGAGGTTTTTCTCATTTATCTCCGTGTCAGTGGAATGAGGAATGAACTCGTTTCCAGAGTCTCGTTGCAGCAGCTATCACCTGGTCCGTAACGATCTGAGATCCGGGCCCGAACAGAACCGCTCTATCAGCTCAAACCAGGCTGGATTTGACCTCCGGTGACCCGGTAAAGTGCGGGCTCACCTGAAACTCAGCGCTTTCCCCTCTGTGACCTTCTGCTGCACAAACTGCTGAAAGCGCATCGATATCCTGATTGATCCTGTTTGAACTTCACCAAATCCACCAGGGGGAGCTATTGCACCGGAGAGCAGCTGCTTGTACAGACTTCAGAGATCCTGATTGCAGACTCCTCTGCTTGAAGAAGGCCCCTTAAGCACCAATAAGGGTTTTAATTGTGTGGTTCGGTTTAATTAAGGTTTGCTCGACTCTGAAGGTCCACAGCATTTCAATCAGTTTGGAGTTTGTTTCTTTTTCAGCCGCACTGTTCAGATCTGCTGCTGTGTTTGGCATCACAGCCTTTAGAAAGCTGCTTATAGTTTCTGATCATTTTCAAAGGGTTAGGGTAGAAACTTTGGAATTAAGATCAGGATCCCAATTTATTTATGTGTAGGAAAATGTCAGACAGATCTAGATGAACATTAAGAACTTAAAACAATGCTAATTTATCAATACAATACAATCTCTCAAACGCTTTAACGCTAATCTTTGTCTGTGCGCTGCTGCCCCCTGCTGGATCTTTTTTGTAGCTGCTTTTCGCCAGCCCGTACTGAGCCACGTTCTGCTCTGTAGATGCAAATGAGGCTTGAAGGTTTGCTGTTGCATCAATATCGCAATGGCGATGAATTTCCCAGTCTTTAAAGAATACACAAATAAACAACTTGGAATGAAACAAGACCCCATTTTCATTTTTTCATTGCTAATAATCTTTATTAATGACAAATAAAGAGCTTGTAAATCACAATGACTGAGAAACAATAAACTTTAGGGAGTTCACTGGATTTAGATCAACTTTAATGCTAATCTTAATAATCCCAAGGGAAGATTTGGTTTCAATGAATAAAATTGTCTAAAATTCAATTGTCTGATCATAAAATCATAGTTTGGTTGCAAATAGTAAACCAAGGAAGACATAAGATAAGACAATGCAAAAATCAGAAAGCATAAATGGAAGCTGCAGTTGGACACTGTTTTGAGGCAAGGCTTGGGATTGGATGGACTCACTCTGACCCATCTGGACCCCGTGGTAAACCCCGGAGATGGCGGCTGATCTGGACACTCCGTCCTCATAGGAGCGGCTGAGCCGGGCGGTGTACAGGATGTCCATCTTGAACATAAAACCAACCATTTCAATTCTGCAGCGGTGGTTTGGCGGCATGGTGACTCGTATGGTGACAGAGTGCTGCTCCTCCTTTATCAAAGTTTCTCCGTTAGAGCTGTGAAATGAGCGCTCGGTGGTGGCATCAAAATTTCCCTCCATGATGATCGGGATTCCTGCCCTGAATGCTGTTCTCTCTCTGGACCTGAAGAGGGAGCTGGTGTCCCACTGCCGCTTATCTGTCGTTTTTTTCCTCAACGTGACTCTTTTTGACGCCGGCCTGCATGAATAGTTGTCGATGACGGAAATTCTTAAGGTCTTCAGAGACTCTTATGATTTTTGCAGGATCTGGGTTATATACTGACCTTACCAAGCTCCGCCCACAACCGACCCACGTGACCGCAAGACACAAACAAAGCCTGGCGGCGTTGTTTCTATGGAAACATGACTCCATTAGCGCTTCATTTCTACCGGATTTTCACAATATATCAGCTACTAGAATGGACAGAGGAACTAACAAGTTCATGTCATCAACTGGGAAGAGGTTACTGGTTTCTCAGTCACAAACTGGTTGCAAACCTGAGGCCAGCAGGTGTCAGTCAGTTATGGTAGAGCTGAACTTTGACCTCAATATGAGAAGCTACAGACTGATAGGAGGAACCAAAGAACTCTAGAAAGGTAAAGGCAAATCTTCTGAAGCTGGGATATAATTCAGCTTATTATCATAAACACTGATAAATTACACTGCAAACTTACATTCAACAGTCATAACAAGCACTGCTGCAGGAATTACATCCTAACATGACTATGAAACCCATATCAACATCATGCATTAAACATCTTTTTCTGCATCTTTTATCTCATTAAACTTTGCATTTCTAAATTCTTTATTCTAAAAATGTAACTTAGAAAGTGGAAACTGTGGCTGCAAAAAGATATGCAAAAAGAAAAAAATGTACAACCCTACACAGAAGTGTAATAAACTACATTTTAAACATTTAACATCATGTTGGTTTGGACTTTTCAGTTCACTCTTGTTGTCTAAAATAACCTGAAGATCATCATCTCCCTGCAAAGGAATGAATCGATGTTCCTCTTTTCTGATGTCTAAACGGTGATGGAAACTCAACACATGAAGGTTAAACAAACACAGAACAATGTTTGAAGAGGCCTGACTAGTTTATGATACACTTAATATATTTTAAATAGTTTTGAATCAAGTAGTCGCAGCTAAAACCTGTTAGATGTATTCTGTAAGTCTGCAGGTGTTTCAGAGGATCTGGTATCCAGTCGCCATCAATCTGTCTGACCTTAGATTGATTCTGGTTGGTTAAAAGTTAAACAAACCAACACAAAATATTCAACTTTAATACCTTAATACTTTCTGTGTAATTTCCTAGTAAACATCACCAGAGACATCCAGAAACTTTTTATCAAAAGTAACCCTGCTTGCACCACAATCTGCATTTGATTTATTGAATCTGCTTAAATACAGAACAAATGTTTCAAAGAGAAAATGTTTTATTCTGAATGCTTTACAAACTCAAAAATGACTAAATATTGCAGTGCAGTTTCACCACATTCTGGGGGAGCATCACTGGAGAAGAAAAGGTTTTTTATTTAGTATAAACTAAAATCTGATTCTGCATTTTTTTTTTCAGACAGTCTGGAGATCTGGTTTGTTCTGATTTGTAAGATTTTGGACTTTTAGTTTCATTTATGTTTCTGTTTTAGTCTTTTTCTATGTCGCTATGTTTCCACTAATACACACTGGAGTTATGACGCAACCAACCAGTTTGAGCGGAAATCGTGTTGCTGCCCCCTGCTGAGAAACTGGGGGAATTACCAGAAGCTCTCAGATTTAATATTGTCTGGTTAAAAATTCAGTGTCTGGCAAAAATGTGTGTAGAATAAAACCAAAACTTAAAAATGGTTGGACAGAATGGGGCTGTTAGAGAACCTGTCAGAAACGAGTGGGAACATTTTGGGTAAAATAAGTGAATCCAAGAAATCAGTAAAAGCTACAAAAATGAACAATAAAGTAAACTTGGCAGGGCGTTTCTGAAAATACTAAACAACACATAAAATATATAGAAAAACATAAAGAAACACAAACATCAATGGATTATGACACAAACGTTTTAAAAACGCATCAAAAATGTTTGGCATAATTTTATTATCTCAGTATTTAAAGCAGCTTTTGTAACAGAATGAGTTTAATCTGAGAGGGCAGGAGATTATATGAGACTAAAATAAATCTAATACTAAACAATAACTAGACAGAGGAAACACAATAAACTAAGATCACTGAAGAAGAACTGAATTTAAGAATATGAGCATAAAGAATATGAATTAAAAGCATAAATGAAGCTGGAGCTCTATATCAAAAGCCTGGTAAAGATGCTAACCACACATTAGCAGCTATTCAACACTCCAGATGTTCTACATGTCTTTAGAAAAGCGTTTGGAGTCGGACAGAGGTTTACATCTTTCCACTTCAGCCCCAATATCTCCAACTTGGACTCCATGATAATTTCCAGAGATGATGGCTGATCTGGTCTCTCCGTCTTCATAGATGTGACTCAGGCGTGCGGTGAAGGGAATGTCCATTCTGTACCGATAACCAACCATCTTTACCGTGCAGCTGTGGTTTGGTGGTACGGTGAGCTCTAAAGTGACAGAGTGGGAGATTTCTTCTGTCCAGGTTTTTCCATATGAGAATGCAAGAGATATCTCTGCACTGACTTCAACATGTCCTTCTGCAAGGAGGGGAATTCCTGCCTTGATGTTCATTTTTATACCAACTGCGATGGAGGAGCTGATTTCCCACCGTCTCTCCTCTGTGGTTGTCTTACTCAGAGAAACCGTCTTCATCACATCCCTGCTGCTATAGTTAGTGACAGTAGAGCTTTGCATGGTTTTTGGAGGTTCTTTGAAAATCTTGTCTTTCTTTAGGTGATATTTGACATCAGTGATTAAATCTTCTTCAGGCTTCATGTGGGTCAGAACCTTATAGCTCTTCTGGTACCAATATGCCTTGTCCTCCCAGGGGAGATAGAAACATTTACCTTTCGGATCAACCTTCCCCAATCCGTACTTGTTCTTCCCTACATACATTTCCTCACTGGAGCAGGTTCTGACTGCATTCTGTGGAACAGAACCATAAGAACCTTCCTTCCACTCCAGGATCTCAAAATTATCTTCATTCACAAGGATTTGAAAAGAGGAGGAACAATGCTCTTCCTTTTTATTGGGGTAGTGGCAGTAAGAACCCATGCTGGGGTTGTAAAAACCAGAATTGCATCCGACTTTGCAGATGTAGTCGATGCGATCAGTGTAGCTGTTGTAAATGGAAACGGATCCGTTAGGAAGGGAACCATTCCATCTCACCCAGTGCAGTTTTCCTGTATTACTGAACTCTGGGAGCGTCGAGTTAACTGGGATTTTCTGTCTGAACGGAGCCGGAGGCAGAACACGTCGGATTATTGAGACGGACACGATAGGTCTGATTTTAACAACATCATCCATTGGATCTGGTTTCAGGAAGGAGACTGTAAAAGAAAAAGGAACATTTTTACTGTTGGTTGTGAATATGTCCAAATGTCTCCACTACTGCGTGTGGCGTCCCACAGGGTTGTGTTCTGGGCAGTGATGTCAGTAACACGTAACGAGTAATCTAACGCGTTGCTATTTCAAATCTAGTAGTCAGACTACAGTTACTTATCAAAATCACTTTGCATTACCATTTTCTTTTGTAATTTCATTTTATTTCCTCTGCGTCTTGGGGAATGACCGCCGTTTCTGTGCGACAGCATCAGCAGCAACACAAACATAAACAATGGGGAAGAAGAAGGAGCGCATTTTGTTGCTGGAAAAACAGGAACTATTATAAGTTCCGCTTGTCAAGTCCGATTATTAAAAGCAGCTTTGTTTTTTTCTAAAGTCATTTGCAGATTTATTGAGTTGCAGTTTCGGATTTTGGGCTTGAAAATAAGCAGAAATAAACCACAGAATTTGTCTGACATCCAGTTAGTTTTAGTCAGACTCTCCCTCTCCATCATTTCCTGGATGATGTATATTTGTGTCATGTGATCATGTGCAGCACTTTGGTGCTGTGAGTCTTTACATTGCTTTATATTCCTTTTTTTATTTGCCACATTTTGTTTTTAATTCTGAGTGTAATAAAGTTCAAGTTTGAATCTCAACTCTATGATGCAAACGTCTCTGTTTCTGCACGGGAGGTAAAATACTGACAACAACATTACAGAAACATTTACTTTATTCTAAGGCTTTACTCTCTTCCTTCTTACCGATTTCCTCTGGTTGCTGGTTCCTCTCTGCGTCCTGAGGACTGGCTGAGGAAGCAACCAGCAGCAACAGCAACGACAACTAAAAGGAGCAGAAATCAAAGTTATTATCGGTTATAATGATGATAAAATGCTGCATTAATTAAAACAACAAACTGGACTGATCAATTAGAGCAAATATTTTTTTTCCTCTCGTGTCTTTTTGGTGGCTTTACTTTTTAAAAATCAAGTCAAATGTTTAATTTGAAACTTGAGAGGATTTTTGGAAAACAATAAAGATGTCAGTTAAATTTAATTGGTGCACAAACTCAGAATTTCTCTTACTATTTAAAAATGCTTTTCTGAAGTCAAATAATTTGATTATGTGTATGATACATGCACAGTGGTGCAGAAGAAACAAGAAACAAACTTTAATAAAAAAATAATCCAAGTAAAACAGAAGGGATTTTATTAGAGGGGAATCTATTAAATTGAACCTGGCTGCAGCTGCTGCATCATTTATGAAACTAATGTTATTCCATATTTCTCAAATGTCTTTTTCAATTGCTTAACTTGGATAAAACACAATTTTTCAAATTATTGTCTGGATTATTCCAGTTTTTCAATCAATAGACTTGAATACTTATCTGTTCATAAAGTTTATTGTCTGTTCATAAGGTTTATCAGAGTTTTTAAATGATTGTTTTTATTTTACCATTTCTGTCCGTGTTTGTCGTCTTCAGAGCAGAAACTGTAGATAACAGAGAAAAGTCAGTTTTAGTTACAATCCAAAAATAATAACACTAAACAATAAATCTATCTGGATATTTGTTTAATCTAACATCAGATCCAGTTTAAAATCATAATGATGGTCTAATATATTACCTGAGAGTTAAGAAAGTGAACATTTTACCTGATTTCCTGAAGAGTCTTTGATCAGTTGACCAGTTCTCAGCTCTTGGTTTCTTCAGTGGGTGAAATAAACCTGCAGGTTTGTTTTAGATGTAAAATGGTTTCATCTCAGCCTGTTTGTTCTTTAATATCTGATTATCAGGAGGAGGATTTTTCTAAAGAGCCAATCAGAGCTTAATTCAACTCACACAACACCAAATAAAGTCACGACTTCTGCAGACACTCAGGATTGGTTGTTGGTTGTTAGCAGCCTCTTCAGGGTCTTTGAGGCGAATCTATTGTTACTCAATGTTCTTTATTTTGCATTAACACATCATATCAAACGACGTAAAACTGAAACCGAACAACTTTTGAGTTTATTTTAGGTTTCTGTGTCCTTTGAGTCTCTGTGTTGTCCTGTGTTTCTGTATCTTTGTCGGGTCCTAGTCCATTCTGTGGTACCAGTCTGTTTTATCTGTCTTGCTGTTTAGTTGTCCCATCTATTCTGTTGCTAGATGTCTATCAGATGCCAGTTGCTGCCAGTGTTGAGCCTTAGCCTTTCCGCTCAGCTGTGCTGCCTGGACTTTGGATTGTTTGTGCTTCGTTTCATCATTAAACCACCTTCATTCATTTCAACTTGGGTCCACTGCGTTCTGCCTCACCACCTCTACCACATAACATGACACCTTCATTTTCTCACTTCCTCAAACTGAGTCAGACAAACCCTTTCCAGAGTTAGCATAGCTACCAATGACAGCAGATAGACATTTTTCTTGTAATGATAAATTGTTTTTCCACTATTAGCACATTTAGCAGTGAGTGAATGAAGTTGATTGACAGCGCTAAGACCCTCCTCCTTCTTCTGATTGGTTGTTTTGGTTGGAACGTTGCATTACGTCAGCTAGCAATAGTAGTTCAGGTGGAGGAGATTGATTGTTTTCACAGATTATTTGTCTCATAATTAACTGTCACAACATGGTGACAGCTTTAACAAATATGGAGAAAATATATTTTTTATTAAAGTTATAAACTGCAGCTTGAAGAAGTCTGGATTGCTTCATGTACATTTTGCATGTGGCCTATGACTGTATCTGACATTTCAGTATCTAAAACTAATAGAAAAAATTCAAGCAACCTACATGTGGACTGTTGCATGTAAAATTCATGAGCAGTGAATATTGTGCTAGTTATCAGTATTGGACCAAAGAAAAGGCCGTTGCAAACCTTTAAAATTGAGACGCTGTTGATGGGTCAGATAGACTCAAGAAACTGTAACAGCAGCTGCGTGTGGGGGAGCCCAAAGGAGCTCATGGAGCCCAAAGGAGCTCATGGAGCCCAAAGGAGCTCATGGAGCCCAAGGGAGCTCATGGAGCCCAAAGGAGCTCATGGAGCCCAAGATTCCTGGCAGCGGCCTGGTTTTAGGTCCATGAGAAAAGTGTTTTTCATCCCTGGTCCTGAAGCCACACGGCCCTGCATGTTTTAAACTTTCCACATGATTTCAGTTCATGGCTGATTAACAGACTTCTGCTGATTCACAATCATCTGATGGCATGTTGAAGCAAGGAAACAGCTAAAACATGCAGGTCAGTGCAGGTCAGTGTGCCTTCAGGTCCAGGCTTGGAAAACACTGTGGTAAAGGATTGTCTAAATATTCTCCAAATTCATAAGTTTTAAAACATTTTCATAAGATTTGATAGAATTGCCTTTAAGCTGTGTGACTTTGGTCACACATGTTGTGTTTCTTTCTATAAACATCCGAATCTTCAACTTTGCATAAAAAATGTACCACTAATCTGTGATATTTTTAGGACTGCAAACTTCCCCTGTTCTTCTGAAAACACAGCGAGTTACTTGGTATTTCTAATTTTACTGGTTTTGGTAACAGCTCATATAATGTCACAAACTGCCTGAACATCATGAGGCTCATGAAAAACACGAGGTGTGAAATCTGTAGACAGACATCATGGTCTTAAATACTAAAGTGTATCTGGAAGCTAACAACCTTTTAATATTTTATCAAAACAGAATTGAAAAGCAGTGTGTTGTATGAAATATCCTTTAGTAGTAGTAATAGATTCTTTTGTAATCTGACTTTTTCCTTGTTCTGAGTTTATTTATTTATTTTTGTAATGTATATCACCACTGTTGGTACAGGTCCAGGTTTAGGGACCCCTTTTACCTTTTGGGTATGGATTATGTGGGATGTAGGCTGCATCCTGCTTCCGGGAGCTGGCAAGGAATAAGGCACCATTTTCTTGCCACTTCATCCTTTGTAAAGGATACTATTTCAGTTGGACTTTGTATATCCATGACAGCCAATTCATGTGATTTATTTATTCATTTATTTATTTATTTTCCGTTATGGTGATAATTTTGCACTTTAACCATTTTGGTCAAAATTCAGCAGGGGTGGGTGTAACAGAGAGAAAAGTGTGTATGTGAATTTTGCTCAAAATAATAATAATAATAGTGTGTATGTGTTTGAGCCACCTAGTGGTGTGATGAGTGACTGCACGCAGCGGGTCCTTCAGGCGCTCTCTCGGCTTCCCCCACCAGAGTTCTGAGGAGCGCTGGTGGAGGTAGGAGCGAGAGAGGCAGCTCTTTGCTAATATTTTACTTAGGGTCACATTTTTCTAGTTCAACAATTAATAAAATACTGAGAGATTATTTAATATTTAGAAATATAATTTATAAAGTTTTCTTGTGGTTGGACTGGAAAAATATGACCCTATGAGTGAGAGCAGCGCCAGTTGGTGTTTGTGGCTGACAACCGGTCACAACGCTAACTGCGTCTTTTGTTTTTTTCAGCTGTGGACCAGTTGTGTGGAGTCACATTATTTCTGTTCGTAACACATTAGGTGAGTTCAATATATATATATATTTAGGAAAATAAATGAATAAATAAATAAATAAATCATTTTGTGAATGTAACTGACAACTGTCAACTGCTATGGCAGTTGCTTTATTGCTATTATCAGTTATTATCAGTTATTTTACTGTTTGACTTGAAGAATAAGAATGTTTTGTTTTGAGAAACTGTTAACTGTGTTATTGTTTAAAATCTATACGATCACATCTAAAAGTAAAAATAAAAAAACCAGAGTTCTGAGGAGCGCTGGTGGAGCTGTGGACCAGTTGTGTGGAGTCACATTATTTCTGTTCGTAACACATTAGGTGACAACCAACGAAAAGGTTACACAGACGCACCGCTGTCCACCAGTAGATCTTGCTGCTGTGTGCTGTGGGGTTGCCATTCACTCAACCGAAGCACAAACGACTCTTCTTCATTCGTGGTTTTATGCCTGTCCTCAACACAAACAGTTCTTTGTCTAGTGTCTGTAATGGCGGCCACCTTGTTACTGTTTTGAGCTCTGGTCCACCTGCTCTGAGTTTTCTTCTCTTTGTTTCTGCAGTCTTTTGCTTTATGCCCTATTTTCCCACAAATAAAGCATTCTCCGTTGAAATATTTTGTTTCTTTGAACTTAGGTTTGGACGCTTTGTAATTTGCAGACATTACTTCGTCTGCTCGGGGCCTGCTGCGGTAGCGCAGTGTGCATTCAAAGCTCCTCAGCCTTGCCTTGAACTCGTTGAAAGTTAGCAGTTTCTTTTGTCTGAGTGACATGCACAGAAAATGGGTTGTATTCATCTGTGAGACCTTTCAACACCATCGCTGTCAGAAGTGCATCACTAAGGGTCTCTTTAGCTCTGTTTAATGCGGCCACTATCTTTTCAACACGTCCTAGATAGTCCGCCAGTGCTTCCCCTTCAGCCATTAGCACATTGGTTAGCTCTGTGTATAGCCCGACAATTCGCGGCTTTTCTTCAGACTCAAAATGGCGTCTCAGTATTTCTAAGCTTTTCTTGCCGTCATCTGGCGCTTCATAGAGGATTAGCGTTAGCGTCTTATCATCCAAACAACCACACAGTTCTGCATACGCCAGTTCGTTTTTCCTACTGTTGAGGAAGAAATGCCTAAGTTAGCTTAATTTGGAAAAAGCTTGGCTCTCTATATTTCTTCCTATTTCCCGGGTTCTTCCAGCGAGCCGCGTGTGGCAATCAGGAACGGCGATGCGTGATGACGTCACAGAGTTACAGCGTTTAATCCAATAGAAAACCACAATGAAGTAACAACAAGAGCTGCAAAGCAGCCAAGATACAGACTCTTTACCTGAGACAGACAAAGAATAAAACAAAGACAGAGAAAGAAAAGGCAAAGACATGTCTTTGGAGAAGGCTGATGCCAAAACGGCAGAAATATAACAGCAATCTGAATTATTATTATCATGTTCGATCTCTTATAGTGAAGGCGTTTCTCTCCTTGTTAATGTATTCATTAAGGCGTAGCTCTGTATGACCAATCAGACGCTACCTTGGACGCCAATAAAACTTAGAACTTCCCCTAATTTCACGCCAGAGATCAAAGGCCATTTGCTCTCTGGAAGAACAATGGAGCAAGCAGCTGCATCCTGGTCTTCTGGGCTCTAAGGCCATTTGGGCAAATAACAGCATAAAACAAGACTTCACAGATACCTGTGAAATTCGGAGTGTCTCCTTCACAAAGTTAAGCTCAGTAATTTAATTTAAGGAAAGATTATCTTCACAAACCTAATTCTGGTCTACTGCATTCAGCATTTTCCAAAGATTTAAATCCTTGCCTTGTCACATAAAATCAACAGCACAAAATGAGGTACAATTCCTTTTCTAACCTATAAAACATAACATTCAAACAATTTTCTAATACCAAATAACACATTTTCATTGAAACCCTTTCCATTTGATTCAGATATTATCATAGACAGTACAATTTTCAAATACATTCAGCATTCACCATTCTAAACTTAGATAATGCACTTTAATTAAAAACTTGCTATTAATACTTAGAAAAATGTTAATGATCTCAACATTCTATGTTGTATTTTAGTTCAAACCCTGCCAGATGTGGTTAAAAGACCTTTGATGTTCTGTGAACCCAACCGGCTTCTACCCTGCACTAGATGCTAATTTCGTGGCTTCCTGAGCCCTGATAACAATCCTAAAAGATCTCCATTAATATGCATCTAGTTCCTGACCTTTGATATTTACCCTGTTGGATAATTTAGCTGTAAATTCTTCACAGAATATCTGTTTAAAACTAAGAAATTTATACAACATAGAATGTTCAAGATACCTTTTACACATGCCATAAGATTAACTGTTTGAAGCATTTGAAATAATCATTTTTCTTTACACTACCGATCTCCGTAGCTTCTTGTACATCAGCTCCCGTTGCTAAATCACCTCCCAGGATAGCGTCTTTGAGACCGATGGTTTTTAAGTATGCTAAAAACCTTGCTTCCCAGATATGGTAACGGGCTTCGTCTCCGTCAAACCTCGGCGGCAATCCCCTTCCGTGCACTGCCATACTCGGAACTTGCCTGGGCCCATAACCTGTTGGTTCTTCTGCAGCGGATCTCCTACTATTTACTCGAGAATCTCTGGATTCTTCCTCATCATCTGTACCTCGTGAATACATCTTTGCAGAAGTATTAACTTACTTATAAAATACATAGGAGACAGGAGACATCATCAATTTAACTGGTAGCCACACTGCCCCGCTCTCTGGCCGAACACACAGAGAAGAACAAAGGAGGCTCCGCCTTTATTACTTTTATAAGCACATAACCTTCCGCTTCACAAAGTAGTGCCAACAAAAATACAATAGTGGCAAACATCGTACTCAACAGAGTTTGTTTCTTTTTCAGCCGCACTGTTCAGATCTGCTGCTGTGTTTGGCATCACAGCCTTTAGAAAGCTGCTTATAGTTTCTGATCATTTTCAAAGGGTTAGGGTAGAAACTTTGGAATTAAGATCAGGATCCCAATTTATTTCTCTGTAGGAAAATGTCAGACAGATCTAGATGAACATTAAGAACTTAAAACAATGCTAATTTATCAATACAATACAATCTCTCAAACGCTTTAACGCTAATCTTTGTCTGTGCGCTGCTGCCCCCTGCTGGATCTTTTTTGTAGCTGCTTTTCGCCAGCCCGTACTGAGCCACGTTCTGCTCTGTAGATGCAAATGAGGCTTGAAGGTTTGCTGTTGCATCGATATCACAATGGCGATGAATTTCCCAGTCTTTAAAGAATACACAAATAAACAACTTGGAATGAAACAAGACCCCATTTTCATTTTTTTATTGCTAATAATCTTTATTAATGCCAAATAAAGAGCTTGTAAATCACAATGACTGAGAAACAATAAACTTTAGGGAGTTCACTGGATTTAGATCAACTTTAACGCTAATCTTAATAATCCCAAGGGAACTGTTCGATAAGATTTGCTTTCAATGAATAAAATTGTCTAAAATTCAATTGTCTGATCATAAAACCATAGTTTGGTTGCAAATAGTAAACCAAGGAAGACATAAGATAAGACAATGCAAAAATCAGAAAGCATAAATGGAAGCTGCAGTTGGACACTGTTTTGAGGCAAAGCTTGGGATTGGATGGACTCACTCTGACCCATCTGGACCCCGTGGTAAACCCCGGAGATGGCAGGGGATCTGGACACTCCGTCCTCATAGGAGCGGCTGAGCCGGGCGGTGTACAGGATGTCCATCTTGAACATAAAACCAACCATTTCAATTCTGCAGCGGTGGTTTGGCGGCATGGTGACTCGTATGGTGACAGAGTGCTGCTCCTCCTTTATCAAAGTTTCTCCGTTAGAGCTGTGAAATGAGCGCTCGGTGGTGGCATCAAAATTTCCCTCCATGATGATCGGGATTCCTGCCCTGAATGCTGTTCTCTCTCTGGACCTGAAGAGGGAGCTGGTGTCCCACTGCCGCTTATCCGTCGTTTTTTCCTCAACGTGACTCTTTTTGACGCCGGCCTGCATGAATAGTTGTCGATGACGGCAATTTTTAAGGTCTTCAGAGACTCTTTTATGATTTTTGCAGGATCTGGGTTATAGATCACACTGACCTTACCAAGCTCCGCCCACAACCGACCCACGTGACCGCAAGACACAAACAAAGCCTGGCGGCGTTGTTTCTATGGAAACATGACTCCATTAGCGCTTCATTTCTACCGGATTTTCACAATATATCAGCTACTAGAATGGACAGAGGAACTAACAAGTTCATGTCATCAACTGGGAAGAGGTTACTGGTTTCTCAGTCACAAACTGGTTGCAAACCTGAGGCCAGCAGGTGTCAGTCAGTTATGGTAGAGCTGAACTTTGACCTCAATATGAGAAGCTACAGACTGATAGGAGGAACCAAAGAACTCTGGAAAGGTAAAGGCAAATCTTCTGAAGCTGGGATATAATTCAGCTTATTATCAGAAACACTGATAAATTACACTGCAAACTTACATTCAACAGTCATAACAAGCACTGCTGCAGGAATTACATCCTAACATGACTATGAAACCCATATCAACATCATGCATTAAACATCTTTTTCTGCATCTTTTATCTCATTAAACTTTGCATTTCTAAATTCTTTATTCTAAAAACGTAACTTAGAAAGTGGAAACTGTGGCTGCAAAAAGATATGCAAAAAGAAAAAAATGTACAACCCTACACAAAAGTGTAATAAACTACATTTTAAACATTTAACATCATGTTGGTTTGGACTTTTCAGTTCTCTCTTGTTGTCTAAAATAACCTGAAGATCATCATCTCCCTGCAAAGGAATGAATCGATGTTCCTCTTTTCTGATGTCTAAACGGTGATGGAAACTCAACACATGAAGGTTAAACAAACACAGAACAATGTTTGAAGAGGCCTGACTAGTTTATGATACACTTAATATATTTTAAATAGTTTTGAATCAAGTAGTCGCAGCTAAAACCTGTTAGATGTATTCTGTAAGTCTGCAGGTGTTTCAGAGGATCTGGTATCCAGTCGCCATCAATCTGTCTGACCTTAGATTGATTCTGGTTGGTTAAAAGTTAAACAAACCAACACAAAATATTCAACTTTAATACCTTAATACTTTCTGTGTAATTTCCTAGTAAACATCACCAGAGACATCCAGAAACTTTTTTATCAAAAGTAACCCTGCTTGCACCACAATCTGCATTTGATTTATTGAATCTGCTTAAATACAGAACAAATGTTTCAAAGAGAAAATGTTTTATTCTGAATGCTTTACAAACTCAAAAATGACTAAATATTGCAGTGCAGTTTCACCACATTCTGGGGGAGCATCACTGGAGAAGAAAAGGTTTTTTATTTAGTATAAACTAAAATCTGATTCTGCATTTTTTTTTCAGACAGTCTGGAGATCTGGTTTGTTCTGATTTGTAAGATTTTGGACTTTTAGTTTCATTTACGTTTCTGTTTTAGTCTTTTTCTATGTCGGTATGTTTCCACTAATACACACTGGAGTTATGACGCAACCAACCAGTTTGAGCGGAAATCGTGTTGCTGCCCCCTGCTGAGAAACTGGGGGAATTACCAGAAGCTCTCAGATTTCTATAGCATTGTCTGGTTAAAAATTCAGTGTCTGGCAAAAATGTGTGTAGAATAAAACCAAAACTTAAAAATGGTCGGACAGAATGGGGCTGTTAGAGAACCTGTCAGAAACGAGTGGGAACATTTTGGGTATAAAAAGTGAATCCAAGAAATCAGTAAAAGCTACAAAAATGAACAATAAAGTAAACTTGGCAGGGCCTTTCTGAAAATACTAAACAACACATAAGATATATAGAAAAACATAAAGAAACACAAACATCAATGGATTATGACACAAACGTTTTAAAAATGCATCAAAAATGTTTGGCATAATTTTATTATCTCAGCATTTAAAGCAGCTTTTGTAACAGAATGAGTTTAATCTGAGAGGGCAGGAGATTATATGAGACTAAAATAAATCTAATACTAAACAATAACTAGACAGAGGAAACACAATAAACTAAGATCACTGAAGAAGAACTGAATTTAAGAATATGAGCATAAAGAATATGAATTAAAAGCATAAATGAAGCTGGAGCTCTATATCAAAAGCCTGGTAAAGATGCTAACCACACATTAGCAGCTATTCAACACTCCAGATGTTCTACATGTCTTTAGAAAAGCGTTTGGAGTTGGACAGAGGTTTACATCTTTCCACTTCAGCCCCAATATCTCCAACTTGGACTCCGTGATAATTTCCAGAGATGATGGCTGATCTGGTCTCTCCGTCTTCATAGATGTGACTCAGGCGTGCGGTGAAGGGAATGTCCATTCTGTACCGATAACCAACCATCTTTACCGTGCAGCTGTGGTTTGGTGGTATGGTGAGCTCTAATGTGACAGAGTGGGAGATTTCCTCTGTCCAGGAATTTTCTTTTGTTAATGTATGAGTCGTCTCTGCACTGACTTCAACATGTCCTTCTGCAAGGAGGGGAATTCCTGCTTTGATGTTCATTTTTATACCAACTGCGATGGAGGAGCTGATTTCCCACCGTCTCTCCTCTGTGGTTGTCTTACTCAGAGAAACCGTCTTCATCACATCCCTGCTGCTATAGTTAGTGACAGTAGAGCTTTGCATGGTTTTTGGAGGTTCTTTGAAAATCTTGTCTTTCTTTAGGTGATATTTGACATCAGTGATTAAATCTTCTTCAGCCTTCATGTGGGTCAGAACCTTATAGCTCTTCTTGTACCAATATGCCTTCCCCTTCCAGGGGAGATAGAAACATTTACCTTTCGGATCAACCTTCCCCAATCCGTACTTGTTCTTCCCTACATACATTTCCTCACTGGAGCAGGTTCTGACTGCATTCTGTGGAACAGAACCATAAGAACCTTCCTTCCACTCCAGGATCTCAAAATTATCTTCATTCACAAGGATTTGAAAAGAGGAGGAGAGATGCTCTTCCTTTTTATTGGGGTAGTGGCAGTAGGGGCCTAGTCTGGGGTTGTAAAAACCAGAATGACATCTGACTTTGCAGATGTAGTCGATGCGATCAGTGTAGCTGTTATAAACGGAAACGGATCCGTTAGGAAGGGAACCGTTCCATCTCACCCAGTGCAGTTTTCCTGTATTACTGAACTCTGGGAGCGTCGAGTTAACTGGGATTTCCTGTCTGAACGGAGCCGGAGGCAGAACACGTCGGATTATTGAGACGGACACGATAGGTCTGATTTTAGCATCATCATCCATTGGATCTGGATTCACAGAGGAGACTGTAAAAGAAAAGGACTAGTGAGGTTTTTCACTGTTGGTTTTAAAGATGTTTTACCCTTTCATTTTTTTCTCTATTGTTCAATCAAGAAAAGAATAAAAGTTTTATTCTAAGGTTCAACTCTCCTCCCTCGTACCGTTTTCATCTGGTGGCTGGTTCCTGTCCACATGCTGAACGCTGGAGGAGGAAGCAACCAGCAGCAACAGCAACGGCAACTAAGAGGAGCAGAAATCAAAGTTATCAGGAATAAACATAATATATATATATAATACAGCTTTCCAGCAAATGGTAAAGTTTTTCCTCTTGTGTCTTTTTGTTTGCTAATTATTTAAGGAATGACTAAAATCCAGTCAACAATTTAACTTGAAAGCTGCTGAGAAAACTTAGCAAAAACTATCGAAGGTTCAGAATTGAATTCATTTTAAAAGTCACACAAATTAGTTTCTAAAACACATTTATTTACAAATTCAGATTATTTTTATTATTTAAGGATGTTTTTCTGAACTGAAGGTAATAATTTAATGAGTTTTATGATGCATGAACAGAATGTTGTACATCAATAAACAAAATTAAAATGAGTGAAATAGAAAGCAGTTTTTGTATTATTTCACTTATCAGGGCAAAAGCTGCCAAAGCCAACCTGTAATTGTCCTGTAACCGTTTAGCTTCACTGACCCAAACCCAGTTCCTGCCCGACAGGTAGAGTCCAGAAACTACGTAACTCATTCTGCATGAAATGATACTATCACAGTCACAGCTTCTGCATCAGAAGCTTTCTTAAAATCATCCTTCCATGTCTCAAAAGTCTAATTATTTTTCCCTTTTTGGATTTTTCAACCTGAATGATTTTTTTTCAGATCTTTGTCTGGATTCCAGGTTTTTATGGACTTCTTATCTTTTCTTCTCTTTGTTTTAACTTTTAAAACATTTGTCACCAAGCCGTAAATTATTTAAAATGATTATTTTGACGTCTTTATTGAAAGTACAATCAGCTGTTAGTTTATTTTACCATTTCTGTCCGTGTTTGTCGTCTTCAGAGCAGAAACTGTAGTTAACAGAGAAAAGTCAGTTTTAGTTACAATCCAAAAATAATAACACTAAACAATAAATCTATCTGGATATTTGTTTAATCTAACATCAGATCCAGTTTAAAATCATAATGATGGTCTAATATATTACCTGAGAGTTAAGAAAGTGAACATTTTACCTGATTTCCTGAAGAGTCTTTGATCAGTTGACCAGTTCTCAGCTCTTGGTTTCTTCAGTGGGTGAAATAAACCTGCAGGTTTGTTTTAGATGTAAAATGGTTTCATCTCAGCCTGTTTGTTCTTTAATATCTGATTATCAGGAGGAGGATTTTTCTAAAGAGCCAATCAGAGCTTAATTCAACTCACACAACACCAAATAAAGACACGACTTCTGCAGACACTCAGGATTGGTTGTTGGTTGTTAGCAGCCTCTTCAGGGTCTTTGAGGCGAATCTATTGTTACTCAATGTTCTTTATTTTGCATTAACACATCAAATGAATTAAACTGAAGCAGATAATTGTATAAAACCATCACATTGTTTTCTCATTTCATCACATTAAATCAGATAAAACTATTCCAGTTTAAGTTGAGCTATAAATACATCTTTTCTAAATATTTATATATTAGTGGTTGTTAGTTTAAAGACTCTCACACATCATTTGATCTTTGTAAAGCAAATGATAGAACTTGAAGTGACTTTACCACATCCTTACCACAAAGCTGTGATGTCATCAGAACTGCAAACCTTCCGCTTTCTTGACCAAACGTTAAGATCAAGTTGTCATTAAACTCTTCTTTATCTGTTATTTCTTATGTTATTGTTTTAGCAAATCATATATTATCACAAACTGCATGAACATTTTGAAGTTGCTGAGCAGAAAGTGTGAAAGAAAACATGAGTTGTTAAGTCAGCCATGTTTTAAAATACCAAAGTTTATCTGAAACAAACAACCGTTTAATATTTAAAGTTAAATGAAAGCAGAATAATAAAGCAGTTTGTCGTAATAAACATTCTTTATCTTATTCAAACTTTGCATTTCTAAATTCTTATTTAATAAAACTTAAACCTGTGACTAGACCTACCACATAAAATAAATGAGAAAATATTAACGACCTTTATGGGACTCCAGAAAATAGTTTAAATTATTGCTTTACAAACATTGAAGGATTATTTTGGAAACTGCATAAAATATGTAATAGATGAAACTTGTGAGGTTCTGTTACCTAAAAGAAAAAATTATACAATGCAAAAGTCTGATGATGCATTTTAATGCATTTATAATTGCAGTTGCTTTGTACGTGTTCAGCTCACATATTGTGGTGTTAAAACCTCAAGCTCATTATGAAACATTGTTCTACTTTTGTGCTCTGTGGTTTGTAGAAACAGTGATGGGAACTTGACAGATTAGTTACCTGAATAGACTATGACTGATTTATGTTTCATAACTTTAAAATAGTTTTGAGTCAGTTCACCACTACTAAAGCTTTCAGATGCTGCAGCCTGAAGGTGGTTCAAGGATTTAATCCCCACTCACCAACAGCAGTAGTAGATTATCTGACCTTCATTATGTGAGATTATGTGAAACAACAAACTTTGATTGTTTGTTTTGATGGTTTGGACGTCCAGTTCTGATGATGTTGATGTTGGGAAGCAAATGATCCAGAAAAGAACCTGAAGAAAACCAACCATGATGAGAATCTGAATAAATCACTTTAACACAATTAAAAAACATAAAAGAAAAATGACATTACAATGGAAAGATAAAGAAGTAATAAAACGTTATAATCTAGATGAGAATAATTCTATTATTCAGACGTAGCTCTAAATAAATGAACTGTTAGCTTTGATTTAAAGTGTTTCATTGGTTTTGATTCTGTTGGATGTTTTTCTTAATGTTGCTTTTAACTGAGCACTGAGTTGATAGTGGCTGAAACTTTACTTGTGTAAATAAAGTTTCCTTGTCTTTTTTCTGGAAGTTTGACTGGATTACAGGAAACTGAGTGCAGCTTCTCCATGTTGGGTAATCAGATCAGACTTCAACCAGAAGTCCTGTATTATCAGCTCCTGGGTTGTTTTCAGGTTGGATTCTAGTTTTCTCATTATTTTTCTCCACAGCCACCTCTTACTGGTTCCTCCTGATATCATCCCATTACTTCCCTGGTTTACCTGCTGCCTTTGGTTCTGGGTTTCTGTTTTTGATCTACTCTGGCTCCTTGTGTTTGCCATGTTTTCTGTAAGTTTGTTTTTCATAATTTCTTAATTAAAAGTAAAATATTCCAAAGGATTTTGCCCACTGGGAAGTTTTATCCAAACTACCACTCCAGGTCATGAAGGCATTTGATAAAATTGTGCAATAAAAGTAACATTTAAAATAGAAACCTCTTTTTGTTGATCTTCATGTCTACAGTTATAACATTAGTTAGCATGTTTTGCACTACAACTGCTTATCACCAGGAGATAAAAGAAGTTATGTTACCAAACTGACATGATGGGATCTGTCTTAATGACCAGATGCAGATGAATGGAGAGATTAGAAGAAAAAATGGCCCAAACTTCAGAGGCATTATAATATTAAAACTATATTAAAACTAAGATCAAAGATGTTGAGTCTCTCTAAACATGACAAACGTATCCAAGGTGAACGATGATGCCAGAATAGGTATTTCTAAAATTGTGAATGTTCATAGAAAAACCAAAGGACAAATGAAATATGACAGTTTGGATGTTACACAATGTTTAGACTATTAAGGTGTTGGATGAAAAAGCATGTGAGACACAGTAGCAAACCACAGAGTAGAGAACATTTTAACCAAAGTTCAGGTAAACATTTCAAAACCGTATTTATTTAAATTAATCTGCCAAAAACCAACATTTCAGGGCTTTTATTGATAAGAAACACAATAAAATTACAATTATCTTATAGACATGTTTCTCATCCAGCTGTTGGAGTTTTGAGTGATGTAAATCTTCAGACCAGCTCACCAGCCTGCGTTTTGACGCAGCTCTTCCTGCAGCCGTACTGGTATGATGTTCTTCTTGTGAAAGTCCAGACATGCTGTTTCTGGTGACTAGTGAGTACTGGCTTTACAGATCATCTGAGCAGAAGCTTAAAAGATTCACAGAAAACAAACTCCACTTCTGAAGACGATCCAAATATTCTCAGATGACCAAGTTTTCTTCTGGTACTATTTTAACAAGCTTGTGCAAGAAGAATTTACAGAGAAAATACAAATATTGGACCTTGTCAATGTATTTTTTCCATAGAGACGAGTTAATCAAACCTCAGAAATTCTTTAAAAATTGCCAGTTTGTCCTAATGAAAACATTACCAAATAACCACACATGTTTCTCCTTTATGCTGTTTTTCTAAATGCTGCTATATTTAGGTATAAAAGAAGAACAAAATATTAAACATTAAGGGCACTGAGTATTAAAGTTTCATCTGATGTTGTTCAAACAAAACATGCCGGATCGTTATGAAGCTCAGAGTTACTAACCCTGACCCGTTTACTGGTGTGGCTAAATACTCACACTTTGATTAAACACAAACTTATAGTGACGCTTTTCAAGACCCAGAAAAGTTTGGAGTGGATTAATCAGAACAAGTCAACAGAAGTATCCTTAAAATGTCAGCTCATTTAGATAAATGGGATTTTTCTAAATCACATTTATCTAAGTTCAGACAAAATCCAATCAGCCATTCCTGCTTAGAATAATAAAGCAGTTTGTTGTAATAAATATTCTTTATCTTATTCAAACTTTACTTTTCTAAGTTCTTATTTAATAAAACTTAAACCTGTGACTAGAAAATATTAACATTGCGTTAGTTACTGTAATACTTTCCAAACTGGCTTTTACTTTTAGGGGATTATTTTAAAAAACTGCATAAAATATGTAATTAATCAGTGAAACGTCCCGTCGGATTGGAGGAGTGTGAGGTTCTGTCTGGATCGATTCCTGTCACCTGAATGTAGTAAAAACAATGTAATAAACACTGAAGTCTGATGAAGCACATTGAAGGCAAATACTGTTTAAAACTGTGGTTGCTTTGTACTTGTTCAGCTCACTTGCTGCAAGACTAAAAAACCTCCAGATCGATATCTACCTTCTGACATTATTGGTTTCAGTCCAAACTGCCACGACCTTTCACCCCTTTTATTCAGTTTGTCTCCTAATGAGTCAAACTAAAGGCAGATTGTAAAGTTTGCTGATGACTCTGTAGTTGTGTCTTTGCTGGATGACCTGGACGACCTTGGCTCTGTGCTGACGGCTTTTATAGACTCATTTCTGGACACTAATGTCTCTAAAACCAAACAGATGTTAATTGATTTTAGGAAGACGACCGAGTTTTATCACGGTCAGGCTGTTGAGGTTGTACAACATTATGAACATCTTGGGTCAATCATCAACAACCGCTTGAGGTTAATAACAGATGCAGTCTGTGTCTGCATTAAGAAGTTTCAATGTTTTAATAAAAATGTTTTAATTTGTTTTATCGAGTCAGTTTTAACATTTTCTTGGTTTGAGTTGCTTTTCCTGAAAAATAAACCCCGATTGAACAGATTGTGAGGATGTGTAGTAGAATGACAGGAAGTCTGGTGGATCTCCTCCAGTTCTGCAGAACCGGAGGAACGAGGAAGGCTAAAGCGATCCACGTTGACCCAAATCATCGTCTTCATCACCACCACAGGCTGCTGGCAGATACATGCCGATTAAATGTAA
The DNA here is from genome assembly GCF_019740435.1 of Gambusia affinis. Taxonomy (NCBI): domain Eukaryota; kingdom Metazoa; phylum Chordata; class Actinopteri; order Cyprinodontiformes; family Poeciliidae; genus Gambusia; species Gambusia affinis. The sequence goes on along the minus strand of NC_057870.1, from coordinate 30,850,871 downwards.
CGTAAAAAGATATAAATGTTCATTTATTCCCATTAGTGTCGTCTCATTAATAAGTGGAGAAAAGCCTAAACAAAGTCTGGTGGTTTCTGATTGTAGCTTGTGCTACATGGATGTTTAATCTACATCAAACCCAGTGCTAATGTCATGACCAAACATACATTCAGAGAAAATGGCTCCATTTCCTCCTGCAGTCTTAATGTCGTATCAACAGCTTCTTAATGAACTGAAGAGTTTATCTTTGAACCAAACCAACAAGAGTTTGCACACAGAGTAGTTCAGTGCTTCTCAGTTCCAGCCCTCAGGTCCCCCCACCCTGCATGTTTTAGATGAACCTCTAGAGCAGCTGATTCAAATGATTACATCACCATCAAGTTCTGCAGAAGCCTGTTAATCACCCACATATTCAATCCAGGTGTGAAACACCTAAAACATGCAGGGCGACTGGAACTGAGAAACACTGGAGTGGTTGGACTTGCTTACAGACTTTGAAGATGACAGCATCCAAAGATCCTGGAGAAAACACCAAGACGTCTAACATGAAGCATTCATGTCTGCAGGAATCATTTTCATTTTCTCCTGGGAATGTAACTGTTTTTAAAACACAGTATAAATTAAAATACTGCATAGAAGTGTCATATCTCAGTTAGTAAAACTCACATTATATAGAATCATCAGACCTACTGATATATTCCAACTATTTATTTCTTGTGTTTATGATTATTAAATCTTATAGATAATTAAAACTCAATATTGTACCTAAAACAAAGTAGAACAATGTGAAAAAGGTCATTAAGTTTTAAAGGCATAAATACTGGGGAGTTGATTACTGACAGGATGCAGTTTGATGAGTAAAAAGTGTGTGTGTGTCGTCCAGTTGTTCACACTCTGAGGTTGTAACAGAAACCGTGTTGCTGCCCCCTGCTGTGAAACTGGGGAAACGATCAGATGCTTTCAACGTTTCAACAGAATGGTTGATGGAAATCCGTTTATCAAAAATGTGCTGTGAATATTTTAAAAGTTTTCAAAATTGGTCAGACAGAAAGAGGTTGAGAGAGAATTATTTCATTCTCAATATCATCGTCAAAAAGAGACAGACGTGAGAAAAGCTGCAAACGTTTTGTAAAGCAAACAGAATCAAGAAGCATAAAAAGAGACATTAATATCATTTTAAACTTTCTTCATGAATATTAATGGACAACTCTTTTAATGTTGTTTTACCACTACGACTGAAACAAAGTACATTTTTTGCCCCATTTTTACACCAAAAGTCTGCATCAAATTATAAAATGTTTAATTAGAGATCAGTTTTAATGTCGGGTCATGGTGGATATTTTTGGCTCATATAAACTCTGTTAAAGGGTCTCTGATTGTTTTGGAGTTTTATTTGATTCTAGTTTAATAATTTTGGTTTTTATTTTGATTAAATCAGTTTTGTTTCAGTTCTTAGTGATTCTAGTTTATTTCTCATGTCTAGTTATTCTTAGTTACTCTAATTTAATTGTTTTAGTGTTTCTTTACTGTTGGATTAATTTCCTCGCCCCTGTATCTCTCTCTCTCTCCCCTCCAACCCTGAAAGGGTTAATCAGTTAGCCAATCAGTGAACTCCTTCCAGCCTGCAGGACTTGTGCACCTTTTCTCCTCTCGCTCCTCGCCGGTTCCTACCGTTCTCTCCTCATTCATTCCCTGCTCCTCTCCTTGGATTTATGGTTTTGTTTTTCTCCGACTCCTTCGTTCTCTGAGATTTTTATATGTTGTTTTTTTAATCATGTTTCTTTCATTAAATCTACATCTCAGCCTGCTGCATTTGGATCCATCAACAAACTCCAGGCCTTTTCTAAAAGCCTCAGGAAAACATTTTGCCAATGGAAAACTGAGTCAACGAAATATTCAGAGAAACATTTAAAACTATTTTGACTGTCTCCTGAGAAAACAAAGTTAACTTTATAAATGTCCTTTGATAAATGTTGTCTGTTTGCTTTCTGAATAATAAGTGTGATGAACTGCTAACAAACTAAACCAATAGTTACATGTGTTTTAAAAACAATTCTTTTTAAACAATCTGATTTTATACATTTTGAAAATGAGTTCATGTTATAATTGATGATCAATAATTAAAACACCAAATTCATTTTCATTGCTTACAAGCTTTATTAATGCTAAATAAATTGCATAGAATAACTCACAGGGTACAATGTCTGTTTCTAGATCAACTTTAAATCAGATGATAGTTAATAAAAATGTTTTGGGTTTTTATCAGGATTATATAAAAAGTCACTCCTTTGACTAATAGCATGGTTACATTTTCAAAGAGTGAATAAAAAAGCATAAATGAAGCTGAAGCTCTAAATCAAAAGCCTGGTAAAGTCATGCTAACTTCACTTCAGGAGGTTTTTGCTCTCCAGATATCCTACATCATTTTGTTGTAGGATAAAGCGTTTGGAGTTGGACAGAGGTTTACATTTTTCCACCTCAGCCTCAATATCTCCAACTTGGACTCCGTGATAATTTCCAGAGATGGTAAATGATTTGGTCTCTCCGTCTTCATAGGTTCGCTGGAGGCGTGCGGTGAAGGGAATGTCCATGTTGTACTGATAACCAACCATCTTTACCGTGCAGCTGTGGTTTGATGGAACGGTGAGCTCTAAAGTGACAGAGTGGGAGATTTGCTCTGTCCAGGAATTTCCACCTGAGAAACTATGAGTCGTCTCTGCATTGACTTCAATCTGTCCTTCTGCCACAAAGGGGATTCCTGTTTTGATGGAAGTTCTTATACCGACTGTGAAGGAATGACTGGAGTCCCACCGTCTCTCATCGGTGGTGGTCTTCGTCAGAGAAACCGTCTTCGTCACATTCATTAGGGAAAGGTTTCTAGCAGTAGAGGTTTTCAAGGTTTTTGGAGGATCTTTGAAAATTTGAGCAGTTTGGACGTGATATTTAACATCAGAGATTAAATCTTCTTCAGCCTTTATGTGGGTCAGAACCTCATAGCTCTTCTGGTACCAATACTCACTTCCCTTCCAGGGGAGATAGAAACATTTATCTTTCGGATCAACCTTCCCCAATCCGTACTTGTTCTTCCCTACATACATTTGCTCACTGGAGCAGGTTCTGACTGCATTCTGTGGAACAGAACCATAAGAACCTTCCTTCCACTCCAGGATCTCAAAATTATCTTCATTCACAAGGATTTGAAAAGAGGTGGAACGATGCTCTTCCTTTTTATTGGGGTAGTGGCAGTAGGGGCCTAGTCCGGGGTTGTAAAGACCAGAATGACATCCGACTTTGCAGATGTAGTCGATGCGATCAACGTACTTGATGTAAACGGAAACGGCGCCGTTAGGAGGGGAACCGTTCCATCTCACCCAGTGCAGTTTTCCTGTATTACTGAACTCTGGGAGCGTCGAGTTAACTGGGATTTCCTGTCTGAACGGAGTCGGAGGCAGAACACGTCGGATTATTGAGACGGACACGATAGGTCTGATTTTAGCAACATCATCCTCAGGATCTGGATTCACAGAGGAGACTGTAAAAGAAAAAGAGTATTTATTTTTTTACTTTGTTTCTAGATCTTTTGCCAGATTTTGCTGTTTAATTCAAAGTGGAATAAAGTTCCTTGTTGTTTCTTTACCAGAGGTGACATGCTAACTCCAACATCACATCTCTAACAATCAAACATTGATTCTCAGGAGGCTTCAACCATCTTACCCTTTCCATCCGGCAGCCGGTTCCTGTCCGGGTCCAGAGGACTGGCTGAGGACAGAACCAGCAGCAGCAGCAGCAGCGGCAGCTGAAAGGAGCAGAAATCAAAGTTATTATGAGTTATAAAATGTGACCCTGAAGAAAACAGCATCTTATTTCAATGTATTGGACAAGAATTCACATAAATGAACAGGGTGGGGTTACGATTGTACTTAACATACTGCATTAAAAAGGAACTTACAGGCACTTCAAAGATTAGTTCCTCAAAAATACATACAATTCTCTCCATTTTATACACACACACACACACACACACACACACACACACACCCTCCCCCCCAACAGTCAGTGGATTTTGTCACTGTGGACAAAAAGAGACATTTATTTATTCATCCACGCCACGATGTGGATTCTTCGGCTGTTTGAATATTAATTCAAATAAATGCAAATTAAATAATGTCATTATTATTACAACATTTTATTTTAATCTAAAAATATATGAGAAAAATTATCACCAGATATTTTTGACGCCTTCAGTCAAAATGACAGACAACAAAGATTTTGATTAATATATTATTTATGTTTTTAGACAAATGACCATAAACAGCAGATTTAAATTCTCACTTAGTGGTTAAAACCTTCAGAGTTTCACCGTTTGGATGGACGATGTTTAAATGATGTAAGTGTCACTAAAAGAATTTATTTCTTGAAAAATTTTATGTTTATTTCTAAAAATTAGAATAACGTATTTTAAGTTGTTTGGTTCATGTTTTAAGATTTGTGTTAAATGATTGTATTTTATTTCGACTCGAACTATTTTGTTGGAAGTTATCGCGAGATTTGTGTACATGCGTGAGGCTGCGAGATTTGAATAAACATAGAAGAAGCAGAAGCCTGGAACTGAGCTACACGCAGCAGCCTCGTGTCTCCGGTAGCAGTCAAGGTATTTTATAGTTATGTTCGTAATGTTTTCTGAATTTATTGGTTATGGTGTTTTTACGGTGTTTTAATTACTTAATATTTTGGTTTAGAGTGAACAACGACGAATTAATCTGTTAAAGACCTCCGAAGTGGCAGGCGGCCACGAGGTAACCTTTGTCAGAGCACATGTCATCTGTCTGTCTGTAAATGTATTTATGTCTAAAGTTTTGTCTTTTATTTCTGTAGTTTTCACGGCGTTTAATAAAGAGCCCGTCAAAAGGAAGCCGTGCCAGTGTTGTCGCTTTGGAGTTACAAATGATGTTGGTAGAAACAGCTGGACTGACGGCGCAGCAGAGAAAAAATGATTGAGAAACTTTAGACATTCGACTCAAACATGTTCGGATTAAAAGTTACGAAAAATCATCATTTTCTCAGTTAATCTGACGGGAAACTTCACATTTTCATGGCATTCCTGGATAAGAAATCTAAATATTTTTAAAAGCTGACGGCCCGGTGTCAGTACTCCATTTATGAATTACATGTTTTCAGAAGACTATTCATAATCAGGACAATTAGCTGATTACTCATTAATCATTCACAGATTCAGTCTCTGTCATCATATGAAATCATTAATTTAATGCTTCCAGACGACAAATATTGCAAATCCATAACAAGAAAAGACAGCTGCATCATTTTTTTGTAAATTAGATTTTGTGTCTATAAAGTTTAATTTTGTCTTCTTTGTCTTTTATAATTTGAACAATAAATAATTTTCAAATAGTAAAAAAATGATTCCAGATTTTTAATCAGTTGTTACATGTTTAAAACTTATTTAGCTATTTTTTATTTAATTATTTTTAATTTTCTGGTTAAAAGGACGCCTGGTTGTTGGTTTATTTTACCATTTCTGTCCTCTGAGTTCTTCACAGCGGTGATATCTGCAAACAACAGACACAGATCAGTTTCAGGTTCCAGCCTAAATATTACCAAATTAATCAACCAGTTATTGACCAAACCTAGATGGATATTTGTTTAATCTAACATCAGATCCAGTATAAAATCATAATGATGGTCTAATATATTACCTGAGAGTTAAGAAAGTGAACATTTTACCTGATTTCCTGAAGAGTCTTTGATCAGTTGACCAGTTCTCAGCTCTTGGTTTCTTCAGTGGGTGAAATAAACCTGCAGGTTTGTTTTAGATGTAAAATGGTTTCATCTCAGCCTGTTTGTTCTTTAATATCTGATTATCAGGAGGAGGATTTTTCTAAAGAGCCAATCAGAGTTTAATTCAACTCACACAACACCAAATAAAGTCACGACTTCTGCAGACACTCAGGATTGGTTGTTGGTCGTTGTCAGTTCCCTCTGAGTTTTTATAGTAATTATTCTGCATTAAATCTGAATATTGAAGCAGATATTTGCATGAACTCATCACCTTTAACTCTATATAACATTAAATCAGACTAAACTCGTCCAGTTTGAGGTCATTTAGAGGGTTTTCTAAATGTTCCTCAGATTTTCCTGTTGGATTCAGTAGAATTACCTTTAAACTGTGAATTTGGTCAAACATGTTGGGTTTTCTTCCTCGTGTCTTACAACAGTTTGCTAATGGTTTGTAGGCTCACACAAATCATTTTAGTATTTTAAATATTCACATTTTAGCCCTTAACATAAACTTTATCTAATTTATTTTATGTTTCCAGTCATTATCCTCTTGAAAAAAACATCTCTGTCGTTTTCCAACCTCCTGTCTTCAAACGTTGCTCCAACGTTTCCACATAAACGTTTTTCCTTCTGATACTAATTTATTAGATGCACCAGGCGCTTCGTGCAGCAAATCACCCCTCATTCTACCACATCAGTACCACTAAGTTGTGACTTCCTCTGAAGCTTCCCCATTTTTCTCTAAACGTGTTGATGACCATGAAGCTCTTCTGCACTGGTCTGAGCAACAGATCAGAGATTATCACGCTTGCTGCCCACAAACTGCGCATCAAGCGTGAAAGAAAGCATGAGGTGTGAAGTCAGTTCATATTCATTTTAACTACTAACGTTTATCTGAAACCAAGCATGGTAAAAAAAAATACTTTACCTTATTAAAACAGAATCATAGAGCAGTGCATCGTATTAAACATTTTTTATGTCCTTTATCTCAGACTTTGCATTTCTAAATTATAACTACTTTGGTAGAGTAAACAGTCACATGTGGGGTACCTCAAGGCTGTATTCTTGAGCCATTTTTATTCTATATCTTTATGATCCCTTGAGCTCAGAATATCACACTGATAACAAAAAACCTTGATCATACCCAACTACAGTCCCTCTGTTGGTTTGTCCAAAATATCCATAAGCAGACTGGTTACTTCTGCCTTTTCAGTTCAATCCAGAAAAGACAGAAATTCTTGTTTCAGCCTAAAATATGTCACGGATTCCGACCTGAATAATATATAATATAATAATATATTATTATATTCCAATAATTCAGCAGCTGTTGCCTTAACCACATTCCCAGAATAAAGAGTTTTCTATTTAATCAGGACAAAGAAAAACTGCTGCAGGTTTTTATTTTCACCAGGTTAACCAGCAGCTGCTGCTGGCTGAGTCCTGACCAACACCAGGAACATGGATCACATTACAGCAGCTCTTAAATGGCTGCATGGTTCCCTGTGTGTAACAGGTCCATAACAGAGCTGTTCAAACCAGCTGGACAATCAGATCATTTCAGTCTGTTTCTGTTTTATCTGTTCAAACCAATAAAAAAATGATCGTTTATCAATGAACCCAACAGAAAACCTGATTAAAATCAAATGCTTTGTTTTCTTTCATAAAGAGTGAAGAATAGTGTTTGTGCTGACTTGGAACAGAAATGCCTCATTTTGAAACTTTTGTCATTTTACACAACAACAAATTAAGAGAGAGGAGTTCATGTTGGTTTGGCACAAAAACAATTTTATTTTCAGTGATTAAAAACTTTATTAATGCCAAATAAAATGCATAGAATAGCTCACATAGTAAACTGATAAAACTGTATTTTTACAAGATTCAGTCATCTTTAAATGAGATGATTAACAAAAATACTTTTGTCTGATTTTCATTTAAAAAAACACTCCTTTGTGTAATCATAATTATAGACTTTTGATTATTGTCTTTTAAAATATAGTCTTTTGCTCATAATAATTTCAATAGTTATTAACTTGGATGTAGTGGTAATAAAATAGCAAATCATGGTTGAGTGAGTATCTCAGTTTTAATATCATGGTTTGATATGTTTTTGTTACATTTAAATAAAATAACTAAAACATATTTTTTTACTGTGTAGTGGCCAATGGATGCTAAGATTCCTGGTTGAAATTGTTGAGGAAGATTTTCTGATAACTTTTCCAAATCTGATTTTAAATGTTTTTAGATGTTTTGAGACTCTTCCTTTACTTACCATCCACAGCCACTCTGCCACTGTAAAATAATTCAGTTAACAAAAGGAAACCTGGACTTGTAGATATTATTAACTTAGTGCAGAGCAGCACAGCAAATGGAAAAACAATGCAGAAAAACTGGAGAACACAAAACCACTGCTGACGCTGTTAGGTCTAAATTACCTGAACACAAAGAAGAGACAAGAGTCAGAACTTATTTTTACCTGCAGGGAGAAAACAGTGAGACCCAGTTACAGATTTCAGCCTGAGCTCTGAAGCTTCAGCTGAGTTTTCTCCTGCTTTTATTAGGATTGGGAACACCCTGGTTACAGACAGTGGGCAGCTCTGAAGGAAGGGGAAGCAAAAACAGCTGCACACTCACATGAATACAACTCATTTATAAACTCTTCAAAAGCATATTTCATAAGATAAGACTATAGCTTTGCAGTTCCAGTCATGGTATCCTACTCCTCACTCCTCAGCAGGACGCTTCCCACAGTTTCCTGCAGACATCTCTCAGAAAACAGACAGAGATTCTAACAGTCCTCAAGTATAATGATTAGTATTTATATAGGTTATTATTTTAATTCTATCAATGCTACACACAGACCCGTTACCATAGCGTTACCATTAACTGAACCGGATTCTGCAGCACGTCTACATGTTAAGATTCTCAAAGTCAAGCTAGCATAACTGATCTACTTCCCTGTCCCTCCTTATTTTTTCAATTCAGTGTGATACTTTGCTACTACTTTTTAAAGATATATATATGCAACATTGTCAAAAACAACAGAGGCACGTCTGATACATCAAAAGGCTTGTACCAGAAACATCCTGTATGACTAAATACACTCTTACAACCCTACATATTACATCTGTAGAGATTAAGAATTAAAAAGCATAAATGAAGCTGAAGCTCTAAATCAAATGCCTGGTAAAGCCTTTCCAGTTATGCTTTAGGGGTTTTTCAACACTCTTTTGGAGTTGAACGCGAGGATAGGTCGGCATGTTTCCATTTCAGCCCCAATATCTCCAACTTGGACTCCGTGATAATTTCCAGAGATGATGGCTGATCTGGTCTCTCCGTCTTCATAGATGTGACTCAGGCGTGCGGTGAAGGGAATGTCCATTCTGTACCGATAACCAACCATCTTTACCGTGCAGCTGTGGTTTGGTGGTATGGTGAGCTCTAATGTGATAGAGTGGGAGATTTCCTCTGTCCAGGTTTTTCCATATGAGAATGCAAGAGATATCTCTGCACTGACTTCAACATGTCCTTCTGCAAGGAAGGGAATTCCTGCTTTGATGTTCATATTTGTGCCAACTGTGATGGAGGAGCTGATTTCCCATCGTCTCTCCTCTGTGGTTGTCTCAGTCAGAGAAACTGTGCTTGTCACAGGACTGAGGTTATGGTTGGTAGTGATAGAGCTTTGGAGGGTTTTTGGAGGATCTTTAAAAATTTTAGCTTCATTTGTGAGATAATTGACATCAGTGATTAAATCTTCTTCAGGCTTCATGTGGGTCAGAACCTCATAGCTCTTCTGGTACCAATACTCACTTCCCTCCCAGGGGAGATAGAAACATTTATCTTTCGGATCAACCTTCCCCAATCCGTACTTGTTCTTCCCTACATACATTTCCTCACTGGAGCAGGTTCTGACTGCATTCTGTGGAACAGAACCATAAGAACCTTCCTTCCACTCCAGGATCTCAAAATTATCTTCATTCACAAGGATTTGAAAAGAGGAGGAACGATGCTCTTCCTTTTTATTGGGGTAGTGGCAGTAGGGGCCTTTGCAGGGGTTGTAAAAACCAGAATGACATCCGACTTTGCAGATGTAGTCGATGCGATCAGTGTAACTGTTATAAATGGAAACGGCGCCGTTAGGAATGGAACCATTCCATCTCACCCATCGTAGATTTTCTGTATTACTGAACTCTGGGAGCGTCGAGTTAACTGGGATTTTCTGTCTGATTGGAGCCGGAGGCAGAACACGTCGGATTTTTGAGACGGACACGATAGGTCTGATTTTAGCAACATCTGGTTTCAGGGAGGAGGAAACTGTAAAAAGAAAAAGTAGTATTATTTTTTACTGCTGGCTCTAAAGATTTTCGACCTTTTAATTTTTGCAACAAATATTTGACTGTTATTAATTCTTTCAAGCTTAAAGCTCAGCTCTGGGATGCAAACTTCTCTTTCTTGACCCGAGGTAACATGCTGACTCACTCAACATTGTCACAGAAATGTTTTTTTTTTTTTAATATATATATATATATATATATAAAAATCCAATTTTTATTTTAAGGGTTCAAAGAATTCAACATGCCATATCCCCTCCTACCGTTTTCATCTGGTGTCTGGACCTGAGGACTGGCTGAGGCCAGAACCAGCAGCAACAGCAACGGCCACTAAAAGAACACAAATCAAAGTTATTATGAGTTATAATCACAATTAAAACTGGAAGCAGCCTGTTACGGCCTTGGCAGCTCAGCGCCGGTCCGGCTCCATGTTGACCGGAAGAGCATCAACTCCGGCACCGCCACCTCGTTACAGTCGTCGGTGCTCTTGCGCCGTTCCCACACCGGCCCACTTGGCAACGCATTTGGTGAATATTCCAAATAGCCTTCAGTCCCGTTCAGTACGAGTCCAGTTATTAAAACTTGGCTGACATTTGACCTTCCAGAGCAAAGTTACTGTCACTTCCTGTTTTGTGGCGAAGGTTGGAGAGGACTTCCTGTTGTTGGTGAATATTCCAAATAGCCTTCAGTCCCGTTCAGTACGAGTCCAGTTATTAAAACTTGGCTGACATTTGACCTTCCAGAGCAAAGTTACTGTCACTTCCTGTTTTGTAGCGAAGGTTGGAGAGGACTTCCTGTAGGGTTTGATACATCATGTGTTGTTATCAAGAGTTAGTGGATACAGTTTCAATCTGATGTCATAGACAGGCGAAGCAGGAGCAGTCAACCAATAATCTTCAGGTGTTTCCCTGAGTGGGCGGGGCTTTACTGATGTCATTAACGTATGACACTAATGTGTGCTGCAGTTCTCCCTGATGATGCACAAAATATCTGGTGAAAATCATGTAATGTAGGGGGCGCCCTGGAGTTGAATTTCAGTAAAATCCTATTGGGCTTTTTAGAGGTCAACAAAGGTCATAATCATCCAGTTTGATGCAAATCTGATGATGCATGTATGCAACCGTATGCAAACGGCGAGGGATCGCCACTCTGCCACGCCCACATGGTTCAGAAACCAGCCAGCATTGAGAGTTTTCATCATCATGTTATTTTATGTCACTTTTTGCAGGTTTAAACTGATGCAAATCAAAAAGTAAAAATAAGACATCCAGCAGAAAAAACTGGTGACTTCCTGTTCAAAGTAGGCGGAGCTAAGGTGATGTCACTAATTGACCATGTGAATGTATCTTGTACCTTAAATTTAGCAAATTTAAGGTAGAGTTTTCATATATGGTTAGACTTAAGAAGGTAAATTAATTTGTTGCATAATAAGAGGCAGAGTGATCAGAGAGAATGTGGCTCTGAACAAAGCAAAACTTTAACACAATAAACTGTTTGGATTAAAGTGAAAATGAGCTGAATCCCTGCAGAGAAGACTTTCCAAAAACAATTAATTGTTCAAATTTCACTTCATTTTATTTGTTGCCGTTTGGAAGATTAGTTTCTAAAAGTACGTTTTCTTAGTGTCACTATTCCATATAAATGTGCGGCAAACCAACGGTATTGTAGAGGACCGCACTGGGTTAACGTGGTGAATTTCTCGCTGTCCGACGCATGCTTCAACAAACTCCAGGTCGCTTCAAGTTGTTGCAATCATCCATTTATTCCAACTTTAACAGCCATATTTGAGACTTTACAAGTAGCTACTGACACATACTGACCAGGCTAAACCAAACAATGGCGCCAACAATAAGCGACATTATAGCATGGTCAACAGAAATTATGACAACCACCGTCACACCCGCTTCCTCATACATACTAAACCAGCGCCAATTCTGCTCCATTCATACCTAAGTGACAGTCACGCCCACCTTGACACACCCACCACCGAAGTGTCAACACCTTGTGCTCCTGCCACATCAGTAATTGCTTATTTTGACTATATGGCTCTTACATTCCGGCCCCTAATTATTACAAAAATAATTATCTGAAGTGTCAACACTGTAAGAGACAAACCTAAGAAACAATTATAAATTGCTCCATATCAAATTTATTTTAATCTATCATTTAGAATAAGCAATCAACTAGAGAAAAGGAAGTCACTGGTAAATGGAAAGGAGAGAAAAGTTCGTTAAATGTTCATGCCGTTGCTGCCTCCTGAAGCAGGCACAACTTGGTAATAGGTCTTTCCAGGAAGTTTGTCTTTGTCTTGATGCGAACTGTTCGCACAAGTCCTCTTTTATCTGGAACAATGTTCACAACTCTACCCATTAACCAAGAGTTGCGTGGAGCAGAGCCATCCACGATGAGGACGACATCTCCTGGCAAAAAGTTCCGTCTTGTTCTTTGCCACTTCTGCCGTTCTTGTAGTTTCATTTCTTTCTCCAATCTTTCTTGAAATTTAAACTCATCAAGTTTAGAATCTGCAAGATCCAACTTCAGTTGTGCTCTCTTTTGAGCCAGTTTGAACAACAATTGTTTAAACCTGAGTAGCCACCCAACCATTGTTTTCAATTTATCCCAAGAAGAAACTGAATGAATGAAGTTCATAATTGGATCCACTTGTTCATTGGTGCATGTCGCATTAACAGAAACCAATGTCTTGACCTCTGGATCTTCTGGATCCTCCAGAGCAAAATGACTTATGTCCTCAGGATTTACAGGCCATTTCCATTCAGGGTCCTGAAGAAACTTTGGTCCTAACACCCAGGTGTTAGCCTTCAAGAGAGACTTAGCACTTGTTCCTCTGGATGCCAAATCTGCTGGATTAATACTGGTAGCAACGCACTCCACTGTGAGGGATTTGACAAATTGAGTATCTCTCCAACTCGGTTTGTCACAAAAGTCTTAAATCTCAATCTTTCATTCTTGATGTACTTCAAAACTGAAGTACTATCAGTCCAAAATACTGAATCTTGTAATTCCATTCTTAACTCCTTCTTCAACAGCTTATCCATGCGGCTGGCAACCACTGCAGCAGTCAACTCCATGCGAGGGATGGTGATGGGTTTCAGTGGAGCTACCCGGGCTTTACCCATTACAAATGCACAATGCACTTGTCCATCAGCATTACACTGCAACAGGTAGCTCGCTGTTCCATATCCATTCTCGCTTGCATCACTGAAATGATGTAGCTGAACTTGTGGCTTGTCCAAAATCTTGTGGTTTCAGACATCTGTTAACTCCAAACCGTTCAAGCCGATGAAGTCCTTCCAGCCAGTTTTTCCACTTCTGGACCATATCATGTGGCAAAGGATCATCCCAGCCAACGTGTCTTCTGCTTAGATCTTGTAGAATCCCCTTTGCAACTAAGACAACTGGTGCCAGAAATCCAAGAGGATCATAGATGGAACTTATAATGGACAAGACTCCTCGTCTTGTCAGAGGTCTATCTTTGAGAATGATTTTGAATTTCAGCAGGTCTGATTGTACACACCACTGTATTCCCAACACACGCTCCACAGGTAGATCATCATTATCCATATCCAGGTTCTTAACATCAATTGATCTTTCATGCTGTGGTATTGCAGCAAGAACACTGCGTCGGTTACTTATCCATTTGAGAAGTTGAAATCCGCCTTTCTTGCACAAAGCACGGAGTTCTTGATATAATGAGACAGCTTCCTCTTCTGTGCTCACAGAGACCAAACAGTCATCCACATAAAAGTTGTGAAGCACCGCATCTATGACATTTGGTGTAAACAGCTGCTGATTGTCCTCTGCACATCTTCTTAGTGCAAAACATGCACAGTTTGGAGATGATGTAGCTCCAAAAAGATGTGCAACCATTCGGTACTCCACCAGATGCTGATCATATTCTCCATTTGGCCACCAGAGAAATCTCAGCAGATCAGAGTCAGATGGTGGGACTCGGACCTGGTGAAACATGGCCTCAATATCCGCTGTGATAACAACAGGTTCCTTTCTGAATCTAGTGATGACACCAACCAATGAACTGGTGAGGTTTGGACCTTGTAAGAGTTGAGTGTTTAAAGATTTTCCTCCAAATGCTACACCACAGTCAAACACGACTCTTATCTTTTTCTTGTGAGGGTGATATACTCCATGGTGTGGTATATACCAAACCCTCCCATCACACCGTTCAAGATTTTCAACTGAGACCTTTTCAGCATAGCCCTTGGAAATTATATCATTCATGAAGTTAGTATAATCAGAAAGAAATTGATGGTTTTTGGTAAACTTCCTTCTGAGATTCAAAACACGCTGTTCAGCCAATTTCCTATTGTTGGGCATTTTCAGATCTTTGTGTCTCAGAGGTAAAGCAATGGTGTAATGTCCCTCTTCCAGCTTAATTGACTCTGTAACTAGCTCCATGAACTGATTATCTTCTCTGGACCATCCAGGTTGTTCATCGCGAGAACATTCAGGAAAATCAACCTTCAGTTGTTGTTGCCATAAATTCTCAAGTCTTGACACAGAAATTCTGTTAACAGTAACCGTTGATTGTAGCTCTCTTGTGTCGACATCACAGTCTCCTCTAAGAGGTCCATTCACTGTCCACCCAAGAATTGTTCTAACTGCGTAGGGGCCTCCATTTTGGCTTCGGATGACATCCCATGGCTCCAGCGCTTTAGGCACATTGGTCCCAATAAGCAAATCAACTCCTGAATTGATTTCAGTTATCCTCAAATTTTTCAGATGTGACCATGTTTCAACATCTTCTTGGTGAGGGATGTTGCTGTTATGAACGGGCATGCTTCTCTGTGTGAATAGGTCAGGTAATTCACAAAAGATGTCTTCATTCAACCCAGCAATTTCCAAATCTGACACAATGTTGCTTCCAACCACCCTTTCTTGACCCATTGTCCGTAAAAGGATGCTTGTATGTCTCCCAGTGACATATAATCTGTTCATCAGTTCTTCAGTGCAGAATGAGGCAGAGCTTCCAGGATCTAAAAACACATATGTTATTATCGTCTTCTGGCTCTTTGTAGACTTCACTCTAACTGGTAAAATAGAGAGAGTACAGCCATGCTCACCGGCCCCAGTTAGACCACTGGATTGAGCAGAGATGGAGGCACTTCCACTTGTTGTCTCCACTTCCTTCTTCTTATGGACTGGACCAATTTCCTTTTCTTTGGAGAAGACATGAAGCATGGTGGGATGTCTTAAGCTACACACTTTACAGTGATGTCGCCTTTTACAGTCCTTGCTGATGTGCCCAGTGCATAAACAGCCAAAACACACCCCTTTTTCTTTCAGAAATGTCAACTTCTCCCCATGTGTCCTCTTCCCCAGTAGAGGGCATGTGTCCAAAGAATGTCCAGCTCCACAAAATAAACAACTCTTTATAACAGCTGTCTCTTGTCCCTTCTTTACTTCAAAGTCAGCTTTCTTCTGCATTTCTCCAACAATAGTAGCAAAACTACTTCCTTTCATCTTTAATCGCTGCTGTGATTTATAGATTCCTGCATCCTTTTTTGGTCTAGATAAAGAATCTTGAATATCACCAAAAAGTGGATCACTGGCGATCTTCACTTGCCTTTCTACAAATCGAACAATATCACTGAAAGTTACTCTTCTTTTGAACTTCTCTTGCAAATCACACACCTCATTTCTCCATCTGTCCCGCAGTTTAAAGGGCAGTTTTTTGATGATTGCTTGCATGTTGGCAGGAACATCCAACTCATGCATACAGCCATTGTTTTCCATCACATTACAGCATTCTCTGAGCAGAAAGCTGAATGCTTGTAAAGCCTTTACATCTTCTGTTTGCAAAGCTGGCCATGACAAAACTTTATTCATATATGCAGCAATTACTTTCAACGAACAACCAAAATGTTCTTGAAGTAGAGATTTAGCTTTAACATATCCAGAATCACTAGGCATATGAACACAGCTTCTCACTAGGTCATGAGGCTGGCCTCTAGTGTACTGCTCCAAGAAGTATAAGCAATCTTTGGCACTATGCGCCTTTGATTCAATACTGTGTTCAAAAGCTGTCATGAATGTCTTAAATTGGAGTAGATCACCATCAAATATTGGTATGTCTCGTTTTGGCAGAAAAAATAAAGATTGTTGATTTACAAGCAAGTTTGTAATTTCATTTTGCCTTTCCAATACACTTAACAGTTGTTTATTTTCATCAACTGATAATGAATCTTTATGACGTGATGGTTGTAGCTGAGCTTGATGTAACATTCGGTCTGTTGGAACTTCAACTTGTGTTGTTTTTATCTTCACCTGGTCAGTTAATGTGTCTGGATTTTCTTTAACTCTTGTGTCTTTAGGTCTTGCACCCAAATAAGAATAGGACTGAAAGGTTGGAGCTTTATCATAACAATCAGTTCCTGCTGCTGTAGGTACAAATGTATCTGCATCAACATTCAGCATTTGAGATCTTTTATTTTCATGTTCAAAATATGAATTCATGCCATCAGATTGAATCTGTGCAGCACTAGTCACTGTAGAACAGACAGAGCCCTGAAACACTTTAACTTTAGCCATTGATGCTGCAATTTCAATCTCCAAATCCAGTTCTTCTTTCTTTTTCCTTAGCTGTTCCTCCTGCTCCTCTAAAGCATGTTTTTGTTTCAACAGCTTATGTCGTGCCTTTAATGCAGCCATATCTGCTTCTGCTTTAACAAGAGCTGAAGATGTAGAAGACACAGAAGACTTAATTCTTGATGACCGACTTCTTCTAGACCTTCTGCTGTCCACATTAGAAACACTGTCACTTGGCTTAACATCATCCTCAACACCAGCATTTTCATCACACTCTATATGCTGAGAAACTAAAGGTGCATTAAGCTCTTTATTCACACTGGACAATTGAGCCTGATGTAATTCAGCTTCTTCACTCATTTGAGCTGCATTGTTGACTTGTTCAGCACCTGAAAGCCATTTCTCAACTTCTTGTATGAATTCAGAATTATATTTACTCAAGCTTAAAAACCAAGTGTTTTGTCTTTCTTGTTCTTCAGCAGGAAACAGTGGAATAACAGACTCATACAGCTGATTTGCATCCTCCAGCAACAGTTTAAAATCATCACAGTGAGACTGAACACTCTCAAGATTTGCTTCATTTTTCATAAGCTCTTTAATAATGTTTATTTCTCCTTTAATTTTATGAACCTTTGCTTTGAGATCCTTTTGAAGCTTTTCAATTTTATTCTGTAGTGCTTTAACAGTTAATTTTGATCGTCTTTTTTCATCTTTACCGCTTACAACGGAACTTGACTTTGATCCAGCTAACTCCATTTCCAGATATTTGTCTTAACAATTCCTCCTCAAACAGTCGACTCAATACGTGTGTTTGTCCATACCTCAGTTCCAGCGGACTTGATTGAGCTGCGGTGAAGGAATCATTCAATTAATTGATTGATGACGCTGCGCTGCGTGCGCCATTACCGCTTCCAAACTGTTCCAAGCAGAAGCGAAGAATCCAGACTTGTCCTTCAACGAGTCACTCATTCCATTGTCTTTCTGTTGACGATAAATGTGCGGCAAACCAACGGTATTGTAGAGGACCGCACTGGGTTAACGTGGTGAATTTCTCGCTGTCCGACGCGTGCTTCAACAAACTCCAGGTCGCTTCAAGTTGTTGCAATCATCCATTTATTCCAACTTTAACAGCCATATTTGAGACTTTACAAGTAGCTACTGACACATACTGACCAGGCTAAACCAAACAATGGCGCCAACAATAAGCGACATTATAGCATGGTCAACAGAAATTATGACAACCACCGTCACACCCGCTTCCTCATACATACTAAACCAGCGCGCCAATTCTGCTCCATTCATACCTAAGTGACAGTCACGCCCACCTTGACACACCCACCACCGAAGTGTCAACACCTTGTGCTCCTGCCACATCAGTAATTGCTTATTTTGACTATATGGCTCTTACACCATATATGAATTCATGTTTTTTGTGATGATTAAAAGATTTTCTTATTGCAGAATTGAAACATAATTTGTCTGCTACTTCGCTTTTTTAAAAAAAAATAAAAATTGCCTGTTTTGCAACGCAGGTTTCACAACAAAAATTACGCAATAGCCTGGAAACCTTATGACATTACCAGCCTTCTGTGTAAAAAAACCACAAGACAATTATTGAACTAATCATAAAGTGATGCTGCTTTGTTCAATTTAATTTTGGTTTTAATTTGACTCCTCCAAGAAAAAACTTGTTTTTGGTTGTTTTTGGTTACTGTCAGCAAACTCCCATCATTTTTGTTGAAAACTAAATCCCTTTAAATAAAAAAAACTAAATCCCAACTAAATATTTGAAAACAGAAACATTAGTTTTCTAAATTATTTTAAAAAGTAACATGTATTATTTAGGGAAATTATTGTCTCTTCCAGTTTTGAAATGTAATAAAATCAGTTTTATCTGTTAAGTAAAAGGATTAGTCTTGCCTCTATTTATGTATTTATTATTTACATATTTTTTTAAATCAATCAGATACTGCTACGTCATTAGTTAATAATATTATTCCATGTCTCAATAGTCTCATTTTTTGTTTTTGGATTTTTTCATTTGAAGAATTTATTAATCATTTTTAAATCACTGACTGCAGATTGTTCCAGGTTTTGAATAAATTAATGCTTCAGGATAATTTGGACACTTTTGAAACATTTTTGCAACACAAATAAAATATAATAGATGGACTAAATAAGATAGATTTTATGGTTGTTTAATTTTACCATTTCTGTCTGTCGAGTTATTCTTCACGGCGGTGAGAGAACAGAGGCGGCAGCTGCAAAATAACAGACAAGTCAGATTTAGTTACCATCATCTAAAAATGCTGAATTAACCAACCAAACCTAACAGAATATTTATTTTATGTAATACCAGATCTGGTTTAAATGAATATTATTTTTAGACTATTTATTTGAAGGTAAAGAGTTGAGAAAATGAACATTTTGCCTGATTAAGGTGATCAAACATTTTCTCACCAGGTGCAGATTTTGCAGGTTTTCTTCGTTCCAGTTGTTCAGATGAACCTTCAGGTTGAAATGGTTTCATCTCAGCCTGCATGAGATTTAATACCCCAATACGAAGGAGGATGTTTCCAAGGAGCCTATCAGCTTTTCATCCAATACATACAACACCAAATAAAGACCCAACTTCTGCAGACACATGATTGGTTTGTGGTTCTGGCAGAATTCATGGAATAGAGAACAGATTAGTAGAAATGTTCTTTATTGCCCCACAGCAGCAAAGTTACAAAGAGTAACTTTGTAACTTTGCTGAACAAAGTTCAAAGAGCTACAAAGAGTAACTTTGCTGCTGTGGGGACACAAAGAGAGTCAAATGGTAAAACTGCAGATGTCCACTGTTTCTCTTCCACATTTAGTCGTCTTCATGTCTGATGTTAGAAAGTCCTGTGGCACTGTGTTGAGTTTCACCAGATTGTGATTTTCTACTTGACTGAAAACTGATCCTCCGTCTGAGAAAGAAATGAACAAATGTTAGCAATAAAATACATGCAATAATTCCTGTAAATTAATGAGGAATGCTGCATTTTGCAAACACATTGACGTGTGATTTCTCACTCTGCAGAGATTTTTAATAAAACAGTCATGACTGCAGGCAGCTAAGTTTGGATTAGTAATTTGGCTTTGGAAACAGACGTTATGGGCAACCAGCATCTGCTCACTGGCTTTTAGATTGTTAATTTTACAGGGAAATGTCTTTATACTCTGCAGATTTACAACAACAGTGTACATTCATTGATATGCATTTAAATAAAATCAATTCAATTTACTTTCACAAGTGGAGCTTAATGCTATGATGCTCCACTAGATGCATGTCACACACAGATAGATCTACAGATCAATAGAACATTTTTAGAATTTGTTTTCAGTTTATGTCAAGTATAATTGACACTTGAAATTTGTTTGACCAGATGACTGAAATGAACCAGAGCAACATTGGAAATCCTAAAACCAGTAAAAACCTGGTCTGATTTAACGTCAGTAGCTGCTCTTCCATTACAAATATACACAAAACTGTCAAGAAAACACAATTTTGCAGTTGAGGTTTTTCCATTAAATAAGTCATGCAATTAAAATCCCACATTAATAAATGTGTTCACTTCCTGTCGTCAGAAGTAAGATCCGGTTGTTGATCACAACACGAGTGATGCAGAAATAAAAATCTGTTTTATGAAACAAAAAAAACAAAAACGCCTCATTGTAGCTCATAAATGTTCTATCAAAAAGCATGATTATTTTTAATTACACTGTTAGCCTTTGCTGTATTTTCTACAGCTAAATACCGCAAAATGCCCAGTAAAACTAACATAAAACATCTTTACAATTAGTTACTGTAATTTGCATTGCATTATGGGTAAAGGACATAGTATTACAGTAACTTACTGTATGTTTTGAAGTTGCAGTATTTTACTGTTTACACATTGCAGTAGTGGTACTGTATTTATAATGTCTTGCACTGTTAGCCTTTACTGTATTTTTTACAGCTAAATACCACAAAATGCCCAGTAAAACTAACATAAAACATCTTTACAATTAGTTACTGTAATTTGCATTGCATTATGGGTATAGTACATAGTATTACATTAAATTACTGTATGTTTTGAAGTTGCCGTAATTTACTGTTTACACATTGCAGTAGTGGTACTGCACTTATAATGTCTTTGCGCTGGCCATGTAAGAATTCTATTTGATTTCCAACGGTCATCATAGATGTTTCATCGTGGTTCCCTGTTTCTGTATTTTTACTCCTTTAGTGGTTAACATATTTTAAGGCAGAAAGAGAGCGTGTACTTTTATTTTTTTCACATCCTAGCTAACATTAATATGCAGTTTATCTAGCTACGTCATCAAGGGTGGCTTCGCTTCCAACGTTTTTCTGATGACGTTTGTTTTAAACTCCGAAGCTTTTTCCGTCCAAGTGCAAGTGCAGCTCTGTCGCTGTGGGCTCACACTGCTTCAGCTCTTCGCAATACAGGTAAAAAAAACACTTCTTAGAAAACTGTTTGAAGCCAAAACCTAATTTGGAAATGTATATTTTAGATGGAGCTAACGTAACTTATAGCATCATGCTATAATGCTATAACTTAGCATGAGGTGAAAGATAGAAAAATATTAATTTGTTATTTTTTGAGCTGGTTCTGAATTAACGTTAGCTAAGGTGCTAATTTTACCGAAGGTTTTATCTTGACTTTTGCCGCTAAATCTTCCTCGAACGACTAGCTTTGGGTTGAGATAAGCTCAGTGCTGAGTGTCTGTTAGCATTGTTGTTACATCCTTTGTCGAACAATATAACGTTAATTGATAATTGATCCCCCTTTTTTAAAAAAATAACTAATAACTAATTATCTAATAACTGTTCATTTGTTTAAACCATGACCTTGCAAATGTTAAGAGTGCAGATTAGCTAGGTCAACAAGGATGAATTCTAACTTGTTCTTTTTTTTCTTTTTGTCAGATGACTTTTTTTTAACTCCCAAGCTTTTTCCCTCCAAGTGGCTGTGCAGTTCTGTTCTGCTGAGTGCTAACATAGTTTCAACTCTTGAAAAGACAAGACAACAGGTAAAAAGACAGCTCTTCAAACATATTTGAAGCCACAAAATAGTCTGGAAATGTAGAGGAGCAGCTAACCTAATCTATAACGTTGAGCTTGCTACAGCTAGTTAG
This sequence comes from Gambusia affinis, assembly GCF_019740435.1. Classification (NCBI taxonomy): domain Eukaryota; kingdom Metazoa; phylum Chordata; class Actinopteri; order Cyprinodontiformes; family Poeciliidae; genus Gambusia; species Gambusia affinis. The sequence continues at coordinate 30,829,026 of NC_057870.1, read as the reverse complement.
CCTGCTAAAGTACCATTACATCTCCAACATAGTGTATAAGAGTCTGTAAATGAGGACAAAGGTGGAAAACATTCAAGTGGTTTCTGTTATTTTTTGAGTTGGTTCAGCCACAGTGGCAGGTGGACAAAAAAGTTAATTTCCAACCCTGGTTACATATAAGGACTGTTCACCTGTTTAAACCATGCTCTTGCAAATTTAAAGTTAAGTCAGTACTAACAGGTGCAACTATGTACAGGTGTAAATTCTGCAGCATTTGTACTTCAGAATTTAGAGAATTTTGTACTCATGTGAAGAAACATCAACACACAGCTAATTATCGGTTTCGTTGTGGAATAGAGCAATGTCCTACTTCCGTCAGAGAAAAAGAAAACATTTCAAAGAAAAAGACTCAATCTTCATCTTGGTTGATGTAATTTTATATCGACTCTTAACTTAAAACGCACATCTTAAATCAGAATTGTTCAATTAATTTGTTAAAGGGATCAATTCACCCAAATTATAAACATTTTGTTAACCCATATTGTACTTAGCCATTCAGATACTGTATTTGTGGAATGTAATGCTTTCAAAAATCCGTTTAGCCTCACAAACTGTCATTCACATCCGCTGTTTCTGAGTGGTAACAGGATGTAGGGGTAAAGTCTAGTCTAGTCTCCGGGGTGAGGTTCTCAAAAACCTGTTATAATCTGGGTCAACCGGCCCTTTAAATATAAATTACTACCAGTAATTCATATTTAAGAGTTTTCCTTTTATGTTTCAAAGGTATCTTCCACCAAGTTGTCTGTTGAGATGGAAATGACTTTACCTACTACACCAAGGGTAATCATGCTTGGTAAGAGGAATATTTTCTATCACTATAATTTTTTTGTAGCAATGTATGTAATAGTTATGGTAGTCTGTACTTTTACTCACTAGCATTAGCCTGACAAGGGTTTGTCTATTTTAGGAAATAGCTTGATGTCTGCAACCTGGTGGATGGTCAGTATGGAGAAGGTATTTTTCGAACCTGAGCAACTATATGACTTTGCCAGTGTCCTTGCTGTCTTTTTTGGGTCATATTATGACTTCAATCTGGAGTATCAGGAGTCAGCATCCACCACGCTGGAGATGATACAACTGTAAGTACTCTACACCAAGCCATTTATGAATAAAATTTAATTTTGACTGATGATGAAGAACCATAGCTGATTGCTGTATTGTATGTCTTCATTTTAAAAAATACAATAAATATATTTTATTTCTGTTAAAAGATTCTTTGTGAGGATCAATCCAGATGTTGATACCAAATGCACAGCCAAAGTCAGTACAAGCCGCAAGACGGGAAGTCAAGAGGAAAGTAGTCGGTGTCAACTCCCGGATCAACACCTTCCTCAAACGACTCGCTGAATTTGAATAGATGACTTCCAACTAGGTAAGCATTTTACCAAATGTTTATTATTTTATTGTCTTTTCCTCCTATCTTGCATGTTCTGACTTTACTTTAGGCTTTTTAATATGATTTTAATGATTATTTATAAATGGCATGTGATTCCTACACAATAGCCCTTTAGAGTAGCCTGCATCTTTTCTGTGTCCGTGGTAAAAAGTGGATGTCGCTGCATCTCTTACTAAATCACAGAAATGTATAAATGTGTAGTCGTTTAATTGAGGTGTTTTTTTTTATATTATGCAGTTTTCAGTTTATTAGGCACACCTTTGCAGTAATCCGTCAGCACCAACAAAATGACTAAAAAGATTGTTATGACATGTTGTATTTCATCGTCTCCTTGGGGACATTTGCAGGTCTCAATACAGTACGCAATCGTTTGAATTAGTGAAGACTGACTGACTGCTTTTGCCATAAACAATCCAAAAACCTGAAGTGAAGCCAGTCCTGCTCATTCTTTATGCAGCTTCTATTATCACTTCAGTGTAATTGATTTTTTTTTTAAAGAAATTATCAACTTAATGCTGCTTTATGCCAATGATTTTATGCATTTGGACATTGTCACTTCAGTTTAATTTGTCAGCCTTCCTGTTGATTTGAAAATGTAGATAACTTCCTGACCATCTCATGACCTCCCACATCGTCTGTCTTATTCTTTACAGTTCAGCTTCCACAAGATGGATCTCACTGATTTTGTTTGACGAATGGAATAAAAGTTCTTCTGATGTAGGAAATGCATCTGATATAACAATATTTATTGATATGAATGTCTACCATACAGTACATTATCACACTTGCACTGTTTTTGTGATGTATTGTGTAACAGAGCACATTTAAGCTACTGTTAACTGCTTTCTGACAATGCAGCCTCTGCTGGTTTTTTAAATGAAGTATATTCTATATATTTTTTAAAAGTCAGTCTTTAATAGTTTATGGCTGGTACTTGATGCACACATGTTCATGTTGCTACATACATGTGCCATAAAAAATATTGACATGACCTGTAGTGTGTTCTATGGTTTTGTTTTATAGCACATTATATTGTAATGTGACATTGTTTTTTATGACATTGTGAATATATAAATGGATTTTATGTCAACAAATCTGCTGAAAATAAATACCTGTTTTTATTCACAGTACTTGGACTAAAATTTCTTTTATGAAATTTTTTGGTTTATGGTAAAATATTCTTGTATTAAAAAATGTAAACTTTAATTTACAGTAAAACTGACATTATGTTGTGAAACAAGTTTACAGTAGACCAGCTTTACTATAAAATACATTTACAGTTTTATGCTATAAACTACATTTACAGTAAAGCAGTTATAACTGCAAAGCACACTCACAGTAAAAATTAACTGTGAAATATCATAACAGTAAAGGTACTGTAGAATGGTGATCACAGTAACTTACTGGTAACAGTGTTGCCAGTAAGGTACTGTAAAATTACAATAAAAAGTCTAACAGTGTATCATGCTTCCTGTTAATCCAATTTATTTTTATAATTCCAATTTGCAGAGTTATATGGTCAATGGAAACCCAGATACTGAGAATAAAATCTTCATGTGACTTTCTAAATAAAGTAAGTAAATATCTGATTGAAATTGTAAATCCTCTAATATGATAAATATAACTTTATTTTTCTTTAGTTTTTGTTTTGCGGGTCAGTTGGTCCAGCTGGACTCTACATGAGGTTAACATCTTCAGATTCCATATTACAGTAATTATTGTTGCTCTCGTAGATTTTCTTTTTTTCAGTAAGTGAGTTTCCCACTCGGCTGTAAACAGGATTCTGTCTGAATGTTCAGATGTAAACAGGATTCTGTCTGAATGATGTAAACAGGATTCTGTCTGAATGATGTAAACGGGATTCTGTCTGAATGCTGTAAACAGGATTCGGTCTGAGTCAAAGCAGGCCAGATGGTTGAGGTCACACAGCTCGTTTTGCTGCTCTTTTCTCACGCCTCGTCTTTTCACACATGCAGATGCAAACACACCCTTTACATAGAGTAGATGCAGAAATGTCAATTTTTTTAACCTCGCTGTTGTTTTCCCGTCTTCATCGCAGATCGAGACCAGACTGAAGAGTTTCAATGAATCCAGGTTCTGGATGCAGTATTCACCTTCCTTTCCCCTGCTGCTGCATGCTGCCCCAGAATGTCACCCTAAAATGCCAGATCAGCTTCTTCCTGTAAGCAGAAAACATTTGAGCTTGTCTGGAAGTTATTGCTGTTTAGGGAACCGAATCCTTTCAGACGTCTTGTGGTTGAAACAAGTCCTGAAAACTCTGCAAATAAAAAAGTACAAAATAAATTAAATGAATACACAAAATAACTTTAGCTGTTAAAGTTATTATTTAGTTAGTCAGGTAATGAAAGATGAAAACTAAATCCTGCTTTCTTACTGGTTCTGTCAATCTTTAGAAGCAACAACTGACATCAAGCGATCATTTACGTCTCTGTAGACGAACGTTGTTCCACAATAGTTTTAATTCAGCCACATTGGAGCATTTTACCAGCATAAAAGAGCTGATTAATTTTCTGCCACAGCATCTCAATCAGATTGAAGCCCGGACTTTGACTAGGCCACTCCATATAATTTGTTTATCTTTATTTTTAACTATTAAAGGTGGACTTGCTGGTGTACTTCAGACTGTTGTCCTGTTTTATAGTTCAAGTGTATTTGAGGTTAAGGTCACAAGCCGGTGTAAAGCAGCCCCATATCATCATGCTGCCACCACCATGTTTGAGTGAAGCTGTGCTGCAGCTGTTGCTTGCAGTAAACGATGCTGTTAAAATGGTGCCTCCATGTTTTCAGGTGTTTCGCTGGACAGGTCAAGAGAAAAATGATGGATGATGAAACAAAAACTTTACCTGAGTGACGACAGAAGTGATTCAGTCTCACCAGCTGCTGTAGTTTATATAGAGCTCCAGAGAACCCAGCTTTTATTTTGATAGTCCACTTCCTCTTCTTGGCAAGCTAATTTGCATTATAGCTAAATATTTAACTCAGACCAAAATCTGTAGTTAACAAACTAAATATTTAGCTACCAAGGCCTCCTTAGCTAAATATGTAGCTTGTTAGCATATTTAGCTGTGCAAAATATGTAGTAAGCTACACATTTAGCTTGCAAATATAAATAAATAGTTATGCCCAAATAAAATATTTGAAGCTCTCGATTTACCAGTCGATCTACGTTCCCACCCTCATCTATGGTCATGAGCTTTGGGTCATGACCGAAAGAACCAGATCACGGATACAAGCGGCCGAAATGGGTTTTCTCTGTAGGGTGTCTGGGCTCTCCCTTGGAGAGAGAAGCTCAGTCATCCAGGAGGGACTCAGAGTAGAGCCACTGCTCCTTCACATCGAGAGGGGCCAGTTGAGGAACATCTGGTCAGGATGCCTCCTGGACGCCTCCCTGGTGAGGAGTTCATGTCCCACCAGGAGGAGGGAAAACCCAGGACACTCTGGAGGGACGATGTCTCTCTGCCGGCCTGGGAACGCCTTGGGATTCCTGGGAACGCCTTGGGATTCCTGGAGGATCTGGAAAAAGAGACTGGAGAGGGAAGACTGGACCTCCCTACTGAAGCTGCTGACCCCACGAACCGACCAGGATAAGAGGAAGAAGATGGATGGATGGATGGATGGATGGATGGATGGATGGATGGACGGATGGATGGATGGATGTTTGTAAACAAAAGGTTAGTAAATATGTAGTGTCTACACTAAATATTTAGGTTGTGAAGTAAGTGTTTAGTTTGGAACGCTGACTTCTACAGTTGGATGAATAACATGGTGAAAATACTTTGAAAAATTTATTTTTTATCCCATTTTTTTCTCTACGGCAGGCTAACTAGACCAAACTAATGTTTTACAGTGTAACTTAACTTACAGTTCCCAGACCAGATTTGACCTCATCTTTAGGACTTGGTACGTCCAAGACTTTAATTCAAAGACACTGATAACATGGTGATATTGTGAATCCTTTATTTAATTAAACTTTGTCTTAGAAGGTAGGTAAATGTAGAGAGACATGTTTTTGTTTTATTTCATAATCAGCCTGATCTCTGCTTCGGGGAGCAGGGCGGTGCGTCCGTCACCGGCTGACACCTCTCCACCACAGCGCTGATCTCGCCAACGCTCACATCGTCGTAGCTGCCGCTGATGGAGGTCCAGTGGGTTTCTCCGTTGTGGTTGGTCCTGCTCAGCCTGGCTGTGAACGGGATGTTCGCCGTCATCTTCCGGCCGTCCATCCTCACAGCACAGGAGTGGTTGGGTGGGACCGTCAGCACCACGGACACCGTGTGACTGATGGACTCCACCGTGGCGGTGCCCTCTGAGAAGGTCACAGTCTGCTCCTTGGTGAAGTCCACGTTCCCCGGGGCCAGGATCGGCACTTTGGCCGTCATGGTGGACACGGAGCCGTTCCGGGTCTCCCTGCCGATGTTCCAGGTCTTCCTAACCGTGGTGGTCTTCTCCAGTGTTACGGTCTTCTCCACGTCTTGGCACCCCAGGTTGGTGACCTTGGTGAGCTTCAGGGCTTCTGGCGGATGGTGGAACAGCTCCATCCGGTCGACGGCGTACTCCACGTGGGAGATGTGCTGGCTGTAGAGGTCTCGGTTGATGACAAGCACCTGGTACTTCTTATACCAGTACTCATCGCCCTCCCAGGGCAGGAAGAACGCCTCGTGTCTTGTCACAATTTTGCCGAGTCCGTACTTGTTTTTACCCACAAAGATGTCTGAGTTGGGGCAGGTTCTAATGGAGTACTGAGGAACCGAACCGTATGAATCTTCAACCCACATCAGGAACTCAAAGTGGTCCACGTTGACCAGCACCTCGAACTTGGAGGATGCGTACTCTTTGTCAGCGAAGGGGTACTGGCAGGAACTTCCTTTGCTGGGACTGTAGAAACCGGCCTCACAGTTGACTTTGCACACATAGTCGGTCCGCTCAGTGTAACCGTTAAAGATCCCAACAGCGCCATCTGGGAGGGATCCACTCCACGCCACCCACTTCAGGTTGACATGTTCGCTAAACATGGGTAAGGAGTGGGAGGTCTTCTTGGTTCCAAACATCTCTCCTATCTTTGGAAGGTTGCTGACTCTTCGGGACGGGATCACGTTTTCAAAGGATGGGTTCAGCCATAACTCTGGGAAAAAAGATGAAAGATGTAGGAAGTGGTCACACTTGGTAACTTGGGTGTTCAGATAAGAAAATATGAAGAAAGTAAATTCAAAGTCAGATTTTAAAGTTTTGGATGAAAAAAAGAAAGTTGAGTATAGAAAAAAATCTTCTGTTCCGTAAAAAGTCGCTGTTTTATATTTTTCTTAGATTTATTCCACATCACAATTTGTCCAACTCCTTGATAAATTTTGGTTTTAGTGTTACTTCCTCATTCATATTAAAACGGGGTCAGTTTATATGTTTTTTTGGCCTTTATACCGCACAGATCAGGACTTTAGTCTGGACTAGAGGTTGTTAAACCGGGTCTGACTTTAGTGGCATTCAAAGTTTTGACACTCAAACAAAATATTACTGATCACAAAAATCACTTTAAAAAGTTTATGCTGAATCTAAGATCCTTTGAGGAGTTTGTGTTTTGCAGATTTGAGAATTCAGCTGCTTTGAATTTGTCCAGATACCAAACATGCTGCAAAGTAAAAATACACCTAAAAGCAATTTTTTTCCCAAAATGGTGCTCAACTAAATGTAATTGAGTAAATTAAGCTGGCTGCCACCCAATAAATGATGACATCAACTCACTGCTTGGTTTTTCTTTGGTGCCCTGCAGCAGCGGGTCGGACTGCAGCAGCGGGTCGGACTGCAGCAGCGGGTCGGACTGCAGCGCCGGACTGCAGAGCTGCAGAACTGCCAGGACAACAGCGGGGACACGGCTCCTCATCTGGATACAAATTGCATTAAAAACAGGATTTGTTTCTGAAAACACCCCAGGCTGCACAGCAAGACAAATAAACGCAGGGAAATATTGCAGCTCCACCCATCAGCCTGCAGAGGGCAGTAAAGTCACTTAAATTAAAGGGCTGAAACTTTTTCCGTCTCTGTGCTGCAGATTTGTCTTAAAAACAAACTAATGTTTTCATCTCTTAAACATAAAACCATGTTATAAACATTCAATGTAAATTTCATTAAAATAATGAAAATTAATGCAAATAAACACAGTTCTGAAGACATAAACTGGAGAGTAAAAATATGTCACATTTGTCCTACAGAGGTAAAGAAATTAACTCCTTTTTATTCAACTAATGGACAAAAAGTGAATTAATTTACACAGATTACAGCCAAAGAGGCCTGATTAACAATCTGACGCCGGTCCATGTAATCAGACTGTCCAAGAACATAACTGTTGAAGACTTAGTGAAACAGTATATAAAATAGATCATAATTAGCTAATTATATTGATTTGTTTTGTCATTAGAAGAAATCAGAGCAGAATGTTTATGATTTATATGTGAGAGTTTTTATTTTTACCTTGACAGCGTCCAGCTGCAGTGACTCTCGCTGCTGTTGGTGCTGAGTTTTAAAACCTCCCTGCAGACTAATTGCCCCAATAAACCCGACGGCCGCTGGCGGCTGCTTTAAATGTGCTTTTTAAAATATGTTTTAATCAGAGTCTAAACTGAAAATAAATTCATGTGAAAATGGTTTAAATTGAAAGTGATCGTTTTCCTGCTGCTTTAAAAATGGAAGTTAGGTCAACTATAATAAAGTGTTTTTGTTTTAATCCAAATGTGAAGATTTATCACATTGATTGAACAAGAGACAAGTTGAAATATTTTTAAATGTCTTTATGTATCTCATTAATCTTGTGTTCTATAATTTAAACCACAAAATAATTTCACATTATGCCTAGTTTAACAAAAACACATTTCACTATTATCTCAACTCAGATTATCAAGTTAATAACTACCTATTTTAAGTTACAAGAATTATAATTCTTGATTCAGTTTGTATGAATAAAATTCTCATAATTAATTTTATTAGACATTTATTAAACATTCTGCTCAGACATTTTTCAAAATGTCTGAACAAATTAATACAAATTGAAGGAATTTGTATTAATTTAAGGATCCTGCAGTCTTTATTGGTTAAGCACAGGAATGAAATATTTGGTATCAGATCTGATTTAGGAAACATGAATGTGACCAAAACACCAGTTAAATGACCATTTTAAATTAATTAGTTTAAAGAAATATTAACAAAGTTGTGCACACATTCCTAATGGAAATGAAGCTAATATTCCTCTAATATTGAAAAAACACAATTTCAGTTTTGCCGTTAAATACAAAACAAAATGAAAATCACACGTGGATAAGTTTATTCATGCGACGGGTCACTAACACATCATCCTCCAACCACTTCCTGTCGTCTCCTTCATAGTTTCTGCCTGTAGTAACATGCTGTTGTTGAACATGTGATTTGTGGGATGTCAAAAAGTGTTTCCGTTGCAGTTTTACAAAATGCATTGCTGTTTTTGATATGGCCGGAAAACACCTCATCCTCACTTTTTATCAAAAAACTTTTTTGTTTTTTTTTTCCTGCCGTGTTTCCATGAAGTGAATTTTTATTCAAAACATTAAATTTTGCAGTTCTGCTGTCCTCAATCTGAAGCCAGAACTTTTTTCCTGCTGCTGCTGATAACGTCTCCGGTTTTACTGGCCTCTTCTCAGAAAACCCTCCTCATCAGTGCATCTGCCTTGACTTCACATTGAGTCCAGGTTGGCAGAGGACAGCATGACGTCCAGAGGTTTCTGATGACAAGACAGAGATACAGAACTGGGAGCAGCTGATTAAATGTCCTGTGGCAGCAGGTCATTGATTAAAGCAGACATGCTGCGAAACGCTGCCAGCTGACGTGGATAAAAGAGAAGAAGAAGCTTCAGACGGTCGTTGGTGATCTGAGATCGACCTTGACTCATTATCAGCCCAGAGGGGGAACAAAGGTCAACAGGTCAAAGGGTTTCAGAAAAACTTTTTCACTCAGATAATTCATCAAAGTTATGACTCTCTGGCGGTTCATTGATTACATATCAGGAACTGAACAAATCCTAAAACAATAAACAGTTAATGACACGGTTTATTTTGTTTTTGTGGCAGAAAAATAACATTTTTTATCTATTTTACCATTTTATAAATTGAAAAAGCCCTACCTATAGTAAAAGGAATGGAAATGATTGGATAAGTCCATTTCTGAGAAACCAGATCTCATTTTAAAATATTCATTTAATTCATTTTTTACACTTATTACTTTTAAGAGATATTTTGACCTAAAAGCATTGGAAAAACTGCTTTCTTCAGCTTTTTGTGAAGAATTTCGACTCATTCCACTGAAATGTTTTAATTCAGGAAGGTTTACTGTCATAAGTATCTGTATCTGAATTAGATTCAAGTCCAGACTTTGACTAGGCCACTCCAAATGTTTGTGACGCCTGCAGATTTGGATTTTGTTCTTTTGTGACCAATGAGCTTTTGGGGTAAGTTTGGTTTTAAAATAACTTTCTGACCCGTTCCAGACTCATTTATTCAAATAACTTTGTTTTTCTACTGTTTGTTTTTAATGATATGTTGTTGTTTTTTAGATCTTTCAGTCATCAGAGAAGTTCTGTTTAAATGATTAATTATATCTGCAGGATATTTACCATTTCCCAGATGTCCAGGTCTTCTTACTCCTAATGAATTAAATCATCACTTTAAAACTGCTTTTTGAATTGAACATTATTCTTTTGCCAATGTAAGAGCCAGTTAATGGGGAGTTCATATAGAATAATTTAGATTAAAAATGTATAAATATGCTTAATTTACTTTTAAGAAATTCATGATGAGTATATTTTCTAGAATGTATAACTTAGTTAATACAATAAGATGCTTTTATTGTGAAAAGTAATTTTGGCTTCCACTACATAATGCGTAACATTAATATTGCCCGTATGCACGTTTGAGTTCAGATTGCAGTTGAATACGGTGGAAGCAGCACAATTTTTTGACCGATCTGTACCGAGCCTTTCATATTTTCTGTAAGTGTACTTTTTTGAGTTCTTTAAGTAAACATCATAAAAGAAGACTTGGTTTCAGTCGAGTGATTCAAATATTGGTTGTTAGACAAACTGCAAAGGTGGTACAACAAACTTTTGGGACGCAGAGTGCCACTACAGCCAATATTAAAATTAGTTTGATGAGCTGAAACATTTATTATGTGACAAAAAGCAAAAACAAAATAAATTTAAAAGGGGCAAACAGTTATTCATTGCACTGAAGTGGAAAGTTATAAAATGATTTATGACATTTGGTGCATAAATTATAAATTTTCAGGTCTTTCTTTGTCTCTGTGATTCTCCAAAGTAATAATAATAAAAAAGGATAAATGTAAGATTTTGTTGGGGAAACTATAAAAGCTCAAACATTAAATTGATTTCGGACCTTAAAAGTCATTTTCAGAAACCAACCCACACAAGATTCACGTTTTTATTCAGCCAAACGACGACATGAACTCATCTGGGTTTTCACTGTGATTCATGACATTTAGAGACACATTGAATAAAGTATTTTTTGCTCTAGTTTCTAGGGAAATATTTCAGTACAATTGAAATAAGTCAAAACTAACTTAAAAGTAACTTTCTAGCAAGTTATAGGACCTTGTTTTGTAATCAATAAACAAAAAGTTCTAGTTTCACTGGCAGACTGTGACTATTTCAATAATAACATTGGTTTTGTCTTATTCCAATTTTATTATTCACTAGAAACTAGATCAACAGAACTTGGTAAGGTTTGGTTTTTTTGCAGTGCATCTTCTCCAGTCTTTCACGGACAGGGCTTAGCATCAGCCACGGGTTCACAGCGCTCCACCACGGCCCGCACTTCTCCGATCTGGACTCCGTCGTACGTCCCAGAGATGGACGTCCACTGGGTCTCCCCGTTCCGGTAGGTTCTGCTCAGCCGAGCCGTGTAGGGGATGTCGGCTTTGACCTTCCTCCCCTCCATCCGGACGCTGCAGGAGTGGTTCGGTTGCACTGTGAGCTCCACAGACACGGAGTGGCTGAGCGACTCCACCACTGTGGTTCCTCTGGAGAACTGCAGCGTCTTCTCTCCGCTCAGCTCGATGCCGGCGGACCCGATCAGGGGGATCTTGGCTGTGATGCTTCCTGCGATGCCCAGCATGGTGGCTCGGCCGATGTTCCAGGTGGTTTCCACCTCCGAGGTCTTGGAGATGGTGACTGTCTTCACGATGGCCTGGCACTCGTTGTTGGTGACTCCGGAGATGCGCATGGTTTCGGGCGGGTATTGGAAGATCTCGACCTCGTTGATGGCATACTTGACGTCAGTGATGTGCTGGGTGTAGGCGTCTCTGTTGATGGTCAGGACCTGGTAGTTCTTGTACCAGAACTCATCACCTTCCCAAGGCAGGAAGAAGGCCTCAAACTGAGGAACAACTTTCCCGAGGCCATACTTGTTCTTCCCAACAAAGATACCAACACCTGCACAGGTTCTCACCGAATGCTGCGGCACAGAACCATAGGAACCTTCTTTCCACTCCAGAAACTCAAAGTTATCTTTGTTGGTCAGGATCTCAAACTCAGGGGCGTAGTACTCTCGGTCTCCGTAGGGGTACCGGCAGTACGGGCCAAGGCTGGGGTTGTAGAAGCCAGCCTCGCACTTGTACTTGCAGACGTAGTCCGTTCGCTTGGTGTAACCGTTGTAGATGGAAACGGCGCCGTTGGGCAGCGATCCGTCCCAGATGAGCCACTCCAGGTTCACGTTGTCACCGAAAAGGAAGGATGAAGGCGGGGCCTGCTGCGGCTCCAAGGCCGCTGGAGTCAGGGGCCCGGACACAACGGTGGTACCGCCCAGTTCAGGAACCTGGTCCTCCAGCTCCGGGTTCAGCAAGGAAACTACAAGAAAGAGAACCACGGTAAAGTTCATGAGGGAGATTTCTTTAACTCTCAAACGGTCTTAAGAGACGGGATCATTTAGACATTTACTCGTTTAGTCTGGGGGGGTAACACTGACCCCGTTTGCTCTTTTACGAGGGAGTTTTGTTTTGTTTTTTCTGGTTTTGGAAACTGACGGCCTAATGGGACAAACCGGCCCTTCACTTCCCCGCTGTCCGACCGTGATGTCTGCTGCCCTCCTCCAGAGCATCGCACCAAGACTTTATAACTATGTTTATACCGTGATTTAATTTGTTTCAGTAAGGTGTAACTAACCCAAAATAATTAGTTTTTTGCTAACAAACTATCAAAATAAGTTATTTAGGGTCTGATCTGATTACGTTTCTGCACATTTGACATTTTTGTGTAAATTTGCTTAGCTTTGTAATATTTAGCCTAAAACTGAGTCAAACGACTTTTTGCTCATCTATCGCACTTCTGCAGGAGTTTGACAGAAAAGCATGGTCACCTTTTCTGTGTTTGATGCTCTTCTTCACGATGTCCTGCAGGCCGGCCGAGGAAACGGCCAGGAGGTCCGACAGAACCAGGAGCAGCAGCACCAACAGCTTCATCTGGAGAACAAACACAAATCGTGCAACTCAGCATTTTATTTTCTCATCAGCAGCAAAGAGGAAAATATCCAGAAGTGAAAAATCAGACAGCACAAGATTTACAGTAATTTATAGCCAATAATTAATTTTATTTGACTTAAAATTCAAATTTATTCTTAAAATAAGAATCAAAAATGTTTTTGATTTAATACCAACAGAAATCAAATATCTTGAATATTAATAATCCTGTTATATTTATTGATTTCTCCTGACAATTAACTTATTTTGGTTTAAATATTTGATTATTGTCCATTAACGTAAATTAGGATATATATTTTTAGAAAGTACAGAAATAATAAAATCAAGTTATTGTTAAATATAACAATAATTTGAGCGTTTGAATTAAATATGAAATCTTTCCACCCAGCTGGTTATTGCTGCTGCAGCTCTGAGGATGACTGACCCGGTTCTGATGAACTGGAGGTAAAAGAACCTGAACAGAACTCACCTCTCAGTCCTGTTCTCTCCGGTGAATCCGTTTCTACTCCGGCTGCAGGTTTTATATCTGTTTTATGGCTCAGTCATAAAACAGCCTGGATGTTCTCACTGAGTGGGACGGAAACAATAAACTGCTGCACAAAGACCCTGATGGTCTGGGATCTATTAAAATATGTTTGCTTGTTCAGCCAAAAATATTTAATTAAAATCTTTTAATGCTGCACTGGTAGATTAAAATTAACAGAAAGTTATTTTTGAAGGACCTTCATAGACCGTTTAAAAAGCACAATGTTTTTGATTATCCCCCTAAATGCTACATTACTGAATCAACGAGTTCAATAAAAAAAAATATTTATTGTTTTTAAGCATCAGCATCATGCTGTGGGGATGTTTATTCAGATTATTCAACCATCAAGTTGGCTCAAAGTATTAAGTGTTTCATGAACTTCTGATCATTTCAGCATCTGCTTTAGAAATGTAGATTCTGACATTAGCGCTAGTGTCTGTGCTATTGCTACATGTTTAGCATTGAGATGCTATTTTAGGCTTGAATAGCTTCACTGAAAGAACTAAATCCTTTTAGCACAACTTGAACACAACCATACTCTTTTCCAGATTCCCATCATTTTTTGAAGCAGAACTTTCTCCCATTGGACCAGAACAATTAGCTTCGTCGACCATCGCTGTTGTTAGCAGATGTCATTGTGCATTAGATTTACGGATGTACCAGAAAGGTTCCTGCCAGGAATATTGTATGTAGAATTTTTTTTATTGTATTTAAATTTTTTAATGTGTTAAATAATTAATCAAACTTAATGCATCAGAATTGTTTATTTTGTGTTGTGTATATGTACTACATTACAATTGTTAGTAATCAGCTCTCGGGTCTGAAATTAATATTAAACATAAATTTCCTTCGGTTAACCTTGCATCGGTAACCTTGATCCCAGAACTCATCATAAAGATAAGATAAAGAATAAAAGACTCTTTGGGATGATTACTCTGACAGACAACAGACTAATAAACTGTTTATCATTTGACCTCCTGTAGCCACTGTTCTCATATACAACACAGTCATAGGACACGTCCAACATCACCAATAAAAAAACTTTTTATTGGGAAAACTTTCTGACCTCCGTGGAAACTCTTTACCAGAAACAGACGCAGACATGATGTTTTCATCTGATGTTTAGCTCCATCTGCTGGATATTTAAAGCATTCACTGATCTTTCAATAATTAATATTTGATCATATTGTAACAACTGTTTCTGACTTTTTAGATCGCATCAAAGTCACTTTCAATCAGCTCAATTAAATCATGCTTCAATACTGTTTTTAGAGTTTATTTAAATGTGTTAAATTGAGTTTCTTCAGAGCCATTTATATATATATATATATATATATATATATATATATATATATATATATATATATATATATATATATATATATATATATATATATATATATATATATATATATATAAACTTAATTTAATAAAAACATACATCTGTAAATCGCCACAATATAAATGGATCATTTTCACATTTGATAACTATAGATTTAAATGTATGTGACAAAGTTATTACATATGATAAATGTGATAAATATAAATTTATCATACATTAAACTTATTATGTGAAAATTTATTTCAGTATTTGTTATTTTAAAAAACAAAATACAAACAAAATAGTATCTCAAAATAATTTTTCATTTGCACGAAATATCAAAGTTATCAAGAAAGTTTCTCGTTTTAATGTGGTTGTCCTAAATTTATGTCCTTGAGCTACCAGATAAATTAAAAAATACTTTATTGATCCCAAAGGGAAATTAACTATTTTTAAAAATTCTGTAGGCCCTGGCACATGTAGATATGTATTATTTTCACATAATTATATAAAATATTTATTTGATGCTTTATTTCTTTATTCATTGGAATGTATCACCTTTGGCCTATATTCTCCACCTGCCCAATATAAGGAGGAAATGCACGTTGTCTGCCGCGACGCTAGACGGCGCTGAAGCTCCACACACAGAAAAAAACCCATTCATTGCGTGGCCTGTCCTCTTCTCCTTGACTAATTTGAGTAAAAGGTCATGAATGATTGAGACAATATTTAAAGAGGAGTTTTGTTTTAGAAATTAATGATTTAATTGGACATTTTCAGGTTCTACAGTTTTCTTAAGATGTTGTGAACTCAGGTACATCTCTTCAGGATGTTGCGTTCCTGTTCCTGTTACGTTACCTCATGAACTGAGTGATTATTAAGACGGATCGCTTGAACATCCGAGCCGAATGAAAAACCGTTCGTTTTTCACTAAAGTCTGTCCATTTTTATCGCACTTCTTTAAGAAGTTGCTAAACTTTGCCACGATGAGAAGACTTTTAACGAGAGTCATAAACCGAGTTTTGCTGGGACAGCAGTTTAAAGCAACGATGATAGGAGCTGAAGCGGAGATTCACACACAAGGTCGGAGAAAGTTGGTGAGTTTAGTCCCTCATTCTCTATTCAGAAGGTATTCACTCTTAAACTGTTTAAATTAGCTGCTATTTTAAGTAAGTTATTGTTCCGATGACCGTAACCAGCCAATCTAACCAAACCTCATTCAAGAATCAACACATGAAGTATTTTTGGAGGTTTTCTTCAAGTTATTTATACGATCTCTTGGAATAAACACAAACCTCCTTAACATTTATACGACGTTAACTGTTCGGCATAGGTTTCTGTCCTTTAATAACTAATCTTTGTCCGGTATTCACGTTCTAATAGCTGTTTCCGATTACCCTAACAAGCAGCATGTGACGCGGGTAATCATATGAGACCAAAATATTAATGTATCAGATGCTATAAAACGAATGCTGCACATCCCCATGAGCACACAGTCCCTAGCATTCAACATGAAGGTGACAGCATCATGCTGTGGGGATGTTTCTCTTTAGCAGGGATAGAAGAACAGGTCAGAGTTGATGGGAAGATGGGTGGAGCTAAATAAGGGCAACCCTGGAGGAAAACCTGAAGACTTGAGATTGAGTGGAGGTTCATCTTCCAGCAGGCAACAACACTAAACTTAGATCAAAACACAGATCTAAATGTTAGAATGGTCCAGTCATCTGAGACTGAGACTTTAAAATTAAACTATAACTAATATTTATAGTTTGGGATTTTTATAAATTTAGAAATCCATCACATGTTTTATTGCTAGTATTTTTTTAAATGCTTTAAAAGTAATTTCTCTATGTAGTGCAATAAAAAGTTTTCATTTTTCTTATGGAAAATTGAAAAAAATAAATCAGATAAATCAGTTCTGTCCTACTAGATGATTTTTGAATCATATTCTGTACCCGAATATCCAAATTGAATTGAATCAGGAAATGGTAAAAAATTCCAACTACTAGTAGTAACACTGGTTAATTGAGAGGCCGGACCACAGTCTTGGATTATAATATTATTTTAAAAATGTGTACATAGGAAATACTTCTGGTCAGATAAACCAAAAATATTTATTTGATTCAATCCACAAGAAATAAAGACCAAACAAAACAATCACAGTTTCAGTTTTTAGGTGATTATTGCATAACTGATCAATAATCACCTAAAAACCTGATTGGATCAGAGTTCAGATCATTTTCTCTATCTCTATATATTTGTGTGTGGGGGAGTAAAATACATTTTTTTGACAATTTCTGTGTTCACCTGATGAATTCAATGTTGTGTCCCCATAAATACCCTGAAAATCATAAATTACAAATGCGTGTGTGTGTGTGTGTGCGTGCGTGCGTGCGTGCGTGTGTGTGTCAGGTGGTGGGGCTCGGGAACCCGGGGATGGAGGGTACCAGACACAGTGTTGGGATGGCGGTGCTGGGAGCGCTGGCTGCCCGGCTCGGTGTGGCTGATCGTTGGCACGGCGACCGTCATGTATCCGGTGAGGTCATCCTGACGGAGGTCCAGCAGGCCCGCGTGGTTCTGCTCCGTCCCCGGCTGCTGATGAACGTCAACGGGGTGTCGGTGGCCAGAGCGGGTGAGGTCATCGGCGCCTCGGTGAATGGGTTCATTCAGGACCTGTTTGTTGTTCACGGTTCTGTTTGACTCAACAATCATGGTTTTATTATTTCATATTTAAACATCAGATGACTTTAATTTCTCAGAGTTTTAATCCCACTCCAGATTATGTTAAAATTAGCCTCTGAGAACCAGAATATCTGATTAGTTCTTCTACAAGAATCACATCAATTTTCATGTTTCTGTTACTAGAAGATTATTAATTTTTATTTTTATTTAAAAAGTGGTTTTCTGAATGAAACCAGGAACACATAAGGTCACTTTGAAATAATTTTATTGACCTTCTTTTCCAGCTGGAAAATATGGAGTCAAGCCCGAGGACATCCTGCTGGTCCACGATGAACTGGACAAACCTTTGGGGAAAATTGCCGTCAAACATGGAGGAAGCGCCAGGTGGGTTTAAATGACCTGCAGCAGTGGCTGTTGAATGAAGCAGGAACTGTTTGTTGGTTATGGGTTTTTAAATACATTTGTAGAGTTGACCAGCTGCTCAGAAAATGGACAAAAACTTAAAATCTGATAGAGGTAAGCAACATTTTACCTGTATTCTTCTGATGGCCAGCAGGGGGCAGTTAGGAGCCGTTTGTGATCTTCAAGGACAGCAGCTCAAAGTGTAGTCATGGAGAAAAGTGTATTTTGTTTGAAAACCTCAAGGTTCTGTTAGAGTCTTCATATGTGGCTGATTGATGTAAATAAACAGCAAAGACACGAATGATGCAAACTCTGAAACATGCTGATGTTTCAGAAACATGTTGCAAACAGAAAATAGAAGCAAAAACTCACTTTAGAGTGAATCTCTAAAGTGAGATTCCACCAGGGGGAATCTGGAGTAGAAACTATTAAATACGTAAATATGCTGTTGTTCTGTAATGTGGTAAAAGTATAACTCACATTTTATTTCTTCCACATTTTTCTGGAGATCCCATCTTTTCTGAGGGTCTCATCCCATATGATTTGGTGGTCAACTCCCCCTAGTGGTCTGGAGGACTTCTGTTTTGTGGAGTGAATTTGCAGCGTTTTGATACTTTTGTTTTTGCTACTTGCAGCATTTTTCCTTTTGCTTCTGTTTCCTGTAGTTGCAGCATTTTTAACAGCTGCATCACAAAGCATTTTTTGTTTTTGTTTTGTTGATTGTGGGTAAAAATCCTGCAGGATACGGAAGAGTGAAGCTTCGGTTCCCTGCGCCTGCAGCGTCTCGTCGTGTTTGTGTTTCAGAGTTTGCACTTGTCTCCCACAGGAGCTTTTGATTGTGGATCGAATATTAGAGTCTGTGGTTCTGTACCAGAACAATGTGGACCGCTCTCTCTGGGTCGGTCTCTACCAGAACCAGAGGAGTTTCAGAACCACTGCTGATGATGCATCCAACCTGGTCCAAACTAATGAGAACTTAGTGGAGCCACTGCTCCTTCACTTTGACCTCTGACCTCTGCTTTCAGTGGGCACCAGCAAGGAGACAGTTTGAGTTTTGAGAACCATGAAGTTCATTTCTGTTTTCTTCTTCTTCTTCCTAGGGGTCACAACGGAGTTCGATCGTGTGTCGACTGTCTCCAGACCGATGTAAGAAATTCCCAGCAGGACTTTATTTCCACTGAACGAACACACACACACACACACACACACACACACACACACACACACACACAATGTCAACGATTTTAGGGAAAGAAATTCAAAATTTAAGTCCTTAAGTCTTAGAAATGTCCAGGTGCTGAAGGTAACGATCTCATCCTACGATCATATGTCGGATGAGTTTGTATGTAAACATGTAAAAGTGTTGAGTTGGGAGATTACTGCTGATTGTTTAATACTGAGATAATTTAATCTTTCTTTTATTAACAAGTCTGAGTGACAACGATAAAAGGTTTCTTTGTTAAAACATTATTTTGGATGTTTCTGGTAATGTGTTACTGAACCCTGCTGAACCTGCAGTGACCTCTCGGTGACCTTTCCCCCCAGGTGATGCCCAGACTCCGGGTCGGGATCGGCCGTCCATCCGGGAAAACCTCCGTGGAGCGCCACGTTCTGAGTCGGTTCACGACGGAGGAGCAGAAGGTTCTGGAAGCGGTTCTGATCCAGAGTGTGGATCTGCTCGTCTCCCAGCTGTCCCAGCAGGACGCGCAGTCTGCCTCCTCACCAGCAGGGGGCAGACGAGCAGCGCAGCACAGGAAGCAGAAGGAGGACTCTACAGTTGTGATGTAGCCAGTAAAGATGGCCGCCTGATGACAGGAGGAGAAACTCCAGAAAATATTTGATCTCCAGTGTGAACTGCAAACGACCTGAAAGTTTCCTGCATGAACAGTAGAGGGCGCAATAACGTTGCACACGTTGCTCAGTGTTTTTGCCAACCACCATAAAAAGAAGAGAAGAAGAAGAAGTGCTCGGTGTTTGCGGGTATCCAGACACAGAATGGTGACGTTTGTCGAGTATCGACGACGTTCAGGTCTGATGAACTGGCCGGAAAAACTCGGGTCACATTGGAAAAGATCCGATACACGTCGAGTTTAGTAACACGTTTCTGAGCGGGTCGCGTTCGAAAACATCTGAGCTGTTCAGGCTCAGGAAAGGTCAGACGCAGGTCACATTCAGGCAAAAACTGCCTTAGAGGGAGAAAAACAAAAACAAGGTGCTGTGAATTTCTATATTTTTCTGTTTTCATCGAGATCTTCAGGAAAAACTCATGGGAAAAAAATCTAATCAATCAAAATATAAAGAAACTATTTTATATAATATAATTTGGTAGCAGGAGGAAGAAACTCCGGCGCTCAGACGTACTTTACATCAGAAACATTCAGAGTTAAAGCAGTTAAAAGTTTAACAGTTAAACTTCAAAAGGGTTTTTTATGTAAAAACAATTTTCATTTGATGATATAATATCACTGACTTTATTACTTTTAAAATTGTTTGTAAAATATTATGAATTGCCATCATATAAACAAAATAAATTGAACATTGCAATGAAACCACCTGAGCATCTATAAAACAGTCTTCAGTCAGAAGTTACCGTTGGATTACAGACTGCTACAGGAGATTCTTCCTGCATTCAATTCTTAGAGGAAACTTAGATAATTAGATTTACAACATTAATTTTCCCTTTGGGTTCAGTTAAGTATCTGAAGTTGAGTTTCCTGTCAGCTTTGGCTCAAATTCTCCAGATCCTGAATTTACTTCACTCCCAGTAAAACTCAGCTTTAAGAGTTTCTATAAAACCAAAGAGTTTCTTTAATTATTCATTTCTCAAAATGAAACTGCAGCATAACGACGTGGCACCAGAAGGTTCTGCTGCTCTCGGGTCCAGTTCATCCATACAACTTATAGTTTTTAGTCTTTAGCTGCATTTCTGTTATAAATGTGAACAAAATCATTCCAACGGCCACAAATGGCCCCGGGGCCACAGTTTGATCACCGGACCTGAGGAAGGAGGCTGGCTGCCATGTTGTCAGAGTAAACTACTCAATTAGAGTCGCACTATTGCAACTTGTTTCACTCAAGTAAAAGTAAAAAGAAATTACTGTGGCAAGAGTAAAAACGTATTTGGTAAAAGTACAGAGTAACTGATCCAATTATCAATCGTTTAATATTTAAAAATGACATCATCAGACGGATCAAAACATAAAGTTAAGTGGACATTTTGGTATTTTAGAACCAAAATGACAATAATTCATATAAGTAACACAAAATAACAAAATCTGGCAAAATATTTTTTTCTATTTTAGTTTTTCAATAAATAAAAACTTCATTAAAGCTGCAGGTGTGTGTTTGTGTGTGTTTGTGTGTGTTTGTGTGTGTTTGTGTTATAACATGTTAAATTTTACTCCAGTAAGAGTAGAAATACTTCATAATAAAATTACTCAAGGAAAAGTAAAAAGTAACAGTGAAAGTTCTCTTTGAAGTAATTTTTTAAATTTTTTATTTATTCTGAAATTCAAGGTGTGAGAAAATTCAACAAAGCATTAACTTTATTTCTTTAAATCTCCAGAACTGTTTCTTGTTCGTTCCTAATTTTCCAAGGTTTTTGAAAATCTTTCAGTTTTTATTTGAATATTTTTCTGCGTTTTCCTTCATTTCCCGTCCAGAACCAGAACATTTTCAGAGAAAGCTGTTTGGCTTGTTAAACCACTTAACTCAACAGTTTGTCATCTCGGTGACGAGAGTTTTAATAGACTCAACAAAAACCTGTTGACTGGGAGCCCAGCTCTTCTGTTGGAGCTGACAGTGATGCAAACATCCGCCGCTCCGTTTTGTGTGATTCTCTGACTTCCAGCGTATTGATTTCCCTTTTCCGATTGTCACTCTAATTACATTCTCAATCAATTAGTTGTCTTTAATGAGCAGCATCGCTCCAAGAGGTTCTCACACTGCGGCGGATGCCAGCAGAGGGGCGACGGCTGCAGCGGGGGAGGTGCAGCGCGGAAAGAGCATAAAAACGGGCAGAAAGAGGCTGAAAGAGGGAAATCGATACAAAGGAGGCGCAGCATCGCGATGGAGGCAGAAGAAGAAAAGCCGGCCAGAAACAAAAGGCAGAAAACATTGTCAGTGTGAGGCCTTCTGTCCTGCTGCAGCTCAGAGTCACAATAGCTGCAGGGACACACTTATGGATCTGGGGGGTGGGGGCAGACGGGGGGGCATAGAGCTGCCCCTTCTGCCCCCCACCCTCTGAAAACTCCCGTCTTTCTGTGCTGTGACCCCGATGAGCCGCCCTTCGCCTCCATCAGGCCACTTTCCCAGCCTCTCCTCCGCTTCAGGAGGCCTCAATAACTTTTCTTCTGCCGGGGTCAAAGGTCAGCAGCAGGCTGGACACCGGGGCCTTTAGAGGAGACCCCAAATTTATTCAGAGATGGAGAAATCCCCCCTCTGCTCTCCGGCCAGGAGAGGCTGCCTGGTGGGGGGTCTCTGCACACACACACACACACACACACACACCTACACACACACACACACACACACACACACACACACACACACACACTGACTCCAGCTACTTCACAGGATCTGCACTGACCTTTGTTTACACCACTGTGCAAAAGTTTCAGGTCGCCCTCAGTTCTTCCTGTTGCCTCAAAGCGTCTTCATCAATAAATATCACAGATTTCTGAAGGAACTTTAAAATTCATTTCATTGTTTAGCTGCTATTTTAATCATTTCAGTTCATCATCTACTGCATGCTGAGATTCAACCAAGAGAAAGAAATAAAGAAATTCTCATGTTGGAGCAGAAATCATATTAGATTCAGTAAAATCTGCTGTTGGGTAAATTTAGCTGAATATCATCAGCAAAACAACAAACATTTACCACATGTCAAATAATCTCACCAAGCTGAAGCATACAGGATGTAGATTTTTTATTTTTTACCCATTTGATGCCTTCAGGTTTTTAAAAACATGGATACATTTTAATTTCTAACAGTTGAACTTGTTTATTTCCCATTTTCCTTGGAGTTCATCTGATGTTCTTCTCTCCCGGCGATGAGCAGGTCCTGGATAAAAAGACTGAATCACATCTTCAGCCTGCAGTTCTCCAGTCTTGCTAATGACCAGATTATTGGCAGAGAGCAGTAATAAAATAAATTTATTTAGTTCTATTTTTAAATCTACAGAATGTATTTTTAATTTTTTATAAACTGTTAGGTGAAACTGTGACCATGTTTGTTATGAGACATAAACTGAACAAAATCAAGCTGCTCTGCCTTCTCCCTGTGCTAGCTTCACTGGGAGCTAGCATAGCATGCTGTGAATGCTAAGGCTAGTTAGCATAGAATCCAATAATGGCGGATGTATGCTTTTCCTGTAACTGTGAACTGTTTCTCTGCCATTGGTACATTTAGCAGAAAGTACATGATTGACAGCGCTAAGCCCCGCCTCCTGGCTCTGATTGGTTGTTTTTGTTGCATTTCTTCAGTCAGTAGCAGCTCAGGGAGGAGATCAAAGTTTCCACAGATTATCTGTTTTCTATCAGTTTTAACAAATATGTAAAAATCATTTGTTGTTAAATAAAAGTCACGCTGCAGCTTTAAGTAGTTTTTGATCATTTGAACTCAAGCAGCATTTTGTCTTTCATTTTGAGAATAAAAATCAAACTTTTTACTCCTACATTTCTGTCATGTGAGTCGTTTCCACATGAAAACCAGATTTATGTCTTTTAAACATCTCAAACCTTTGTGCTTCATATTTTCTACATTTAACACATTTAATTCTTTTCCTTGGTCCTTCATCAGGCCTGTTTTTCCTTCGTGTCTGAATGAGTCGGTTCTGGTGTCAGCTCCAGTTAAGGATCCGTTTTTCTTCCTTCTGTCTGACCATCAAGCATTAATGACTTGTCCTTTTCCCTTTCAAAGCAATAATCTCCAGTGATCTCAGGCCTCCAGCTCTAAATTATTCTTACAGGGCCATGAAAAGGCAGCAGCGGGGCCCTGCAGGAGACAAATGAGCGTCCAACGTTCAGGGACGTTCCCAGCAACGGAAACGTTCCCTCACTGTAGGAAAGGGCAGCCGGTGAGATGAAGGGTCCAGGAGGAGCTGTGGGTGATTTATCCTCCAACGGTTCTGTTGGGACGCTCTCCACTCCTCTGGTTCACAGTTAAAAAGGAATCAAGTACAGACACTCATTCCTCTCAGGTTCCACCTTTTCTGTTCTTACGGTTAAATAAGTGGCTTAATTTAAGGAGGGCTGTGTGGAGTAGCTCTGAGGAGTCACTATCTTAGCTGACAGCAGTCAGAATGATCTCATAAGATTCTCCATCTTAACTCCTCAATGTGACGCATTAAACTGATGAAGATACTTTTAAAATGTTACATCGTGGTTGAAATAGTGTTTTTATTTCTGTAATGAAGTTTCTGCTCCAGATCGGACTGCAGTCTGAGTGTTTACCTTAGCATCTGTAGCTTTAGCTTGACTGGATGTTTTGGTGTCAAACACAGAAAAGAAGCTAATTGCTGCCTGCAGTTTGATTGGTGGAATAAATGATGTTTATTGTTGTGGTGTAGTCAAAGTCTCAGTGAATCATCGTCTTCAGTTTATGAGGAGAAATCACAGGTTTCCAGTTTAACCCAGTTCAGTTCACCAAACTGGATCTGAAGAATGAAATCAGATTTTCAGCTGAAAATAAATAAATCTGAAATGAAACTTTACTGAAGTGAAGTTGGTTCTGATCTGATGAACAAACAGCTGCTTTACTTTTCAATTGATTTAAACTGGAAATTAATTAAATTAATTGAGAATTCAAATATAAATATATTGATTAGACTGATTTAACCTGAACTATGATCCATTAAACTGGATTGTATATTAAATAAATTGATGATTTTGATAAATTTTTACTCTGTTGAATTAAACTGGATCAAATGGGAACAAATAATCCATATTGATCTGATTGAAATGAATAATTTTTCAAACCTGGATTGATTTCGATTTCAGTTTAGAAACTGGAATCTGTTTCTAATTTAAACTGAATCTAAATTCGTTTAAGGTTCATTTAAAAATGTTGTTTTATCTAAAAAATTAAAAAGTGGAGAATTAAATTCAACCCAAGTGGATGTTTTTACAGGGCATGTTGGATTTACTGGAACAAATATTTAAATTAACCGGTTAATATTTCGACTGAGTAAATTTTTCTGTCTCTATCTGGAATCTGAAAGTCTGAATAAATGGATTTAATTGATCTGAATTGAACCGTAAAGCTGAGCTGATATCAATTAAATTGATACTTTATTGAATTAAAGTTGACTTTTATCAAATGAATGAACTTTTAGTATTTAAGTAGATTAAATTGTTTTGCATTAAACTGGATCTGATTCAGATTTAATTTGAATTGAAATGATCAGGATGTTTTTAAAATTATGTTATCTGCAATAAACCGTTTAACTTTAACGAGAAAAATTTTAAACAAGCAGAAATATTAATAATAATGATGAATAAACTTCCCTTTAATTTATGCATCCTTATACTGAGAGAAATTATTACAAATGAAATACAGATTAAATATAAATGCAAAACATTAACAATCATTTAATAAATATTCTGCTATTTAACTAAAATATTCTTATAAATTATTCTAAATCGGCTCAGTTTTGATGTTTGTTTAAAGTTTGATCTCATTTTGAAAAATAATCGAAAATTTGGAGTTTTGCTTCATTAAACGGATTTTTGGGTTTGAAGCTTTTCTGCTGCAGTGACGTAAAGAGCCTGATGATGATGATGATGATGATGATGATGATGATGATGATGATGATGATGATGATGATGATGATGATGATGATGATGATGATGATGATGATGTTTGTTGTTTGTTGTTTGTTTGTTGTTGTGCATCAGAGGGGAAGTCTCCACGAGCTCCAGCTGAGTGAGGGCGACGTCATTCACACAGCTGTGTGTGTGGGTGTGTGATACAGTAGAGTGCGCGCGCGCGCGCGTGTGTGTGTGTGTGTGTGTGTGGGCGTGTGTGTGTGTGTGTGTGCGTGTGTGTGTGTGTGTGTAGGTGTGTGTGTGTGTGAGTGTGTGAGGGTGTGTGTGTTGTTGTGTGTGAGTGTTACAGTAGAGTGTGTTGGTGTGTGTTGGTGTGTGTGTGTGTGTGTTGGTGTGTGTGAGTGTTACAGTAGAGTGTGTTGGTGTGTGTTGGTGTGTGTTGGTGTGTGTTGGTGTGTGTGAGCAGCGGGGTTAACAGTGTTTCTGTTGTGATCAGAAATGAAGAAAAGGAGAAAATGAGCGTCTTGTTCCTTTAAGAGCTCCGCTCCTCGCTCCCTCTCTCCCTCAGTGCAGATTCATTACTTCTCCTCCTCTCCTCCTCCTCTCCTCTTCCTCCTCCTCTTCCTCCTCCTCCTCCTCCGGGCACAATGGGCATTTATCATCACCCCCGCGGTGCGTGTGTATGTGTTTATTCAAATCTCAGTACCAGGAGCGGAGCGGCTCCACTCCGGAGCTTTCTCTCTCGGTGACACGGACACTTATTGTCAGCGGAGCCCCAGAAAAGGGCCACCACACCGGGGAGGAGGAGGGCCAGCAGCGGCCAGCCTTCCGCTCGCACCCCGTCCTCCGTGCGTGCAGCCCGGCCAGCATCACGCCTCTGCCCGGCTCCTCCTCACTCTGCAGCGGGACTCACTTCCGTTAGCGGGCTGTTGGTGCTGGGAAAGGCGCAGCTGGAAAAGAAGCGCAGCTGCATCTTTTTGGAGCTTTTTTTCCAGGGGGAGGAGGGGAAGATGGATGGATGGATGGATGGATGGATGGATGGATGGATGGATGGATGGATGGATGGATGAGAGAAATGCGTCGTTACAAGTACAGATAATCGCCGTCAGGAGTTTTTGGCTGCTGGTTTTTCCTGGATTCTTCCTGAAGAACAAAAAGCGCCTTTAATTAGCAGCTGGACCTGGACGAGAACGAACACACACACACACACACACACACACACACACACACGCACGCACACGCACACACCCCCACACCTACACACACACCGCTGCTGCTGCTCACTCTGAGCTGCACACCAGGAGCTCACTTTTACTTTTAATCCTTCCATTTGTAGTGAAACTTATTTTTTAGTGTTTTATGTTTTTGAGCTCTAGCTGCTGATTGTCCAAACGCAATTCTTGTAAAATTCACAAATCCAAGCCGAGAATTGTGCCTGGACATCTGTTGCTGGAAGCTCCTGCTCTCCTGGTGTTTGTTCCCAGCGGGATGTTGAGCTGCTGCTCTGCACGCCTCCATCCCATCACTCCCACGATGATCAGTGTTTTACTTCCAAAACAATCCTTTATGCTTCATGTATCAGATTTTCTCTCATTTCGTTTGATTTTCATTATTTTTATTTTATTTTTTATTTTTTGCACATGTAGAACTTTCTGTTTTAGGCCTTTTCCAGATTTAATTCAATCCTTTTTTTTCTTCCCCTGGTTTTGTTAAATTGGCTCGGTTGTGTTTTGGGGGTTTCCCCGCAGGAAGCAGCTGAGTTTTCAGATTGGGTCCAACTTGGCGGAGTGAAGCTGCGGGTTGAGAGGCGGGCGGTTCGGGCCCAGATCCTGGAACAGGTTTATTGTCGCTCCACTGGTGAGCTTTTGTTGCCGCCTTTTGTTGCCGTTTTGGGGATTATAATTTGCATAATTCTGCAGGAATGTATCATTTTAATTTTCTTTAACAAACCGTGACCTTTTCCAAGCCTTTTATCCTTTTTGATAAAAGGCGCCATTACAAGCCAATAAAGGCGGAACTCGTTTGTTCATTTTGCTCTTAATGAATAATAAAGATTTAGTAACTAAAGGAAGAAACTGATTTTTTTTTATTGTTGCATGTTTTTCAGTTTTTGTTTCTGTTTTCTCTCATTTTTTCGATGCACCTTTCACATGAATTTTTTTATTATTTTGATTTAATTTGTTATAATTAAACATGAGATAAAAGCTGAAAATAAATGAATTAATAATAATGATGATAATAATAATAATAATAATAATAATAATAATAATAATAATAATAATAATAATAATAATAATAATAATAATAATAATAATAATAATACTTAAATCAAACAAGGCCGGTTTTTTATGTTTCATTGAATTTAAAATCTATTTGTTTCATTTATCCTACAGAGAAATTGGATCAAGCAGTCAGAATTAAGAATAATTTAAAATATTTCATTTGTAATAAAATTTACAATTTAGAAATTAAAACGTTTAACAAAAAAAATCTGTTCAATAAATTAAATAAAATTTCACAGAGGTTATTTTCAGGAAACATGTTTTTTATTTTTTATTTAGATGTTATTTAATAAACCCGGCAGCAGAACAAACCAAAGGCTCCTGTTGGGTTTTTCCTCCTCCAGGTTTGGGTTGGAGGTCTGGAGGTTCGTTTGATTTTCCCACCACAGCGTCTGACCAGGTTTTAATCCTCTGAGGAGCTGAGCGGCAGGCGGATTAAAACCCTCAGGGAGGAGTTCGCTCACCTCCCAAACACAAGATAAAAACGCAAAAATATAAGTTCAAAGTTCAGATCTTTTTATTGCAGCTGCAAAAAACTTAATCTGACTGAAAAAAGATCTTAGAGCTGCTGGAGTTCAGCTGATCTCAGCAGAAACTGAAGAGGAACTAAAACCAGCGGCTCAGGAACAAACCAGGAGTTTTATTATTATTTCAAACATTATAAAGTTTTGGACTAAAAAATTCTTATCTATGCACCAGTTACTTTTTAAAAGTTCAAACATATTTTACAACCTGGGTTTGTTTTGCAGGTGTAAATGAAACTGTAAAGAAAACTGTTAAAAATTAGATTCCTGACTTGTGTTGGTTCAGATCCAGAGTTTATGTGAAGGTTCTGGTCTAGATCCAAGTTGCATAGATCCAGAACTGATCTATTTAATTGGATCTAAAACCGTCAGAAGTGCTTATGGAGCTTTTCTGTTCAGGCTGGGAGAGTCGCTTCACCTGCAACGAGGAATTGATCCGAATCGACGGCCTTATTGATGGGGAGGATATCCTGAAGAAACAATTAGGAGAGCAGAGTAATGATCAGAGAAAAATCACTGAGCTGTTTAACCTCCCTGTCATCTGCTGACGCCACGGACTGGTTCCCAGTTAGAGTCAGAACATCTGAAGGTCTTTAAACGTTGGAGCTCAAAGAGTCAAAGGCAGAAAATCAGAAAGAAAAGCATTTCTACACGACTTTCTTCATTTCTGTGAATGTGAATGTGTGTGTGAGAACTGGATGAGCGTTTACTGAACATACAGATGTGTGTGAACATTAGCATCACGTTCAAACGACCAGAAATCTCTTCCCTTCCGGTTCGGGTCTCCATGTTGGATGGCGCCGAGCAGGTGATTTCTGCTCCAGGTCACTTTCTCCTCTTCTTTTCCCAACATCAGCACCACCTCCACAGTCACATGACTTGGCTGTGTCATCACTGAACACACACACACCCACCCACACACACACACACACACACGCACACACACACACACACACACACACACACACACACACACACACATGGCTGTAGAGTAACCGGGTGGCGGTGAAGGGAGGGGAGCGGATGTGGGCGGAGGAGCATCACAGGGTGACGTCACGTCACGACCTCCTTCCCAGCATCCCTCTCTGCCTTGGTCCTTCCCATAACATACACACACACACACACACACACTAACAGCTACAACATCAGCTGGTACTGTGTGTGGGTGTGTGTGCTTCTTCACAATCTGCAGCATCATTTTTAAAAAAGTGGCTGCCGAGCGTCACAGAGGCTCTGATAGGTTCATGTGTGTGGGCGAGAGGGGACCCCAGAACCCCCCGCCCACACACACACACACACACACACACACACACACTCATAAACACACCAGCTCCAATATCACCACCATCACTGAAACCCATCAACGCCGCTCTGCTCTTCCATGGAAGGCTTGTATGAAACATGACGGCCATTTTGGGGCCAAACTGTTAGCCTGTTAGCTTCCCATCCGCACACAGTTTCTTTTACATGCGTGTGAATTTAGACATGTGTTCTTATGTTAGCTCCTTGCTATGAGCCGCCATCACTGCCGGCCCCTGCTGGCCCCTGACGGCCCCTCACCGCCACCACAGGAAAACAAACTGCGCCACTGGCCCCCTCCCCCTCAGCCCCCCTCAGCTGCAGAGGCGCTCTGACATCACCGCGTCCTCACAGCCAATCGTTTGCTGCTTTTATTTTAGGCGACATCAGTTGGATAGCGGCAGGAAGACATGTTGGG
Source organism: Gambusia affinis (assembly GCF_019740435.1). Lineage (NCBI taxonomy): Eukaryota > Metazoa > Chordata > Actinopteri > Cyprinodontiformes > Poeciliidae > Gambusia > Gambusia affinis. Next base: position 30,798,843 of record NC_057870.1, on the reverse strand, counting down.
ATTTCTTTCAGACAAGTCGTTGGTAAAATGAAAATGAGTTTTCTCAACGGTTCCTTTTTTACAGTGCCGGTCCGGTTTGTGTCCGATACTCACTGACAGAATCAAGCTGCTTTCTTTCTCCTTCATGAAATCAATTCTGGCTTCCTCAAATTATTAGCATCATAAAACTGTTTTGTTCTAACGGAAAAAGAAGAAAGATTCTGTTTGCAAACAATAAAACATTCAAAAACGTTTTTGGTTTTAAAATCCAGAAGGGGAACTTCAAAAGGAATGTTTTCCTGGTAATAGTTGTGCAGTGAGAAAATGTGAAGAATGTGGATTTTCATCACTTTTCCCTCGAAAAGATGGTCTTAGGACAACATCTGTTGCTCTGAAATGTTTGCTAAAGACCCTGAAACAGATTCAGATCATGACAGCCAAACACCTGGAAACAGACCTGGATACCCGGAAACAGACCTGGAAACAGACCTGGATACCCGGAAACAGACCTGGATACCTGGAAACAGACCTGGATACCTGGAAACAGACCTGGATACCTGGAAACAGACCTGGAGACAGACCTGGAAACAGACCTGGATACCTGGATACAGACCTGGAAACAGACCTGGATACCTGGAAACAGACCTGGATACCTGGAAACAGACCTGCACTATGATGGAAACATGTTCCTTTTAAAAGTGATACAAGTGGGTTTAGCATAAAGTTTAAAGGACTTTCTGCTCCATTTCTGCTCTGTACAGGTTTTAGAATATTGATCCGTCTGATCACACTCACAGTCTCAGTGTGTGATGATCTGAGGGAAATCCACTGTGGACGCTGCAACTCAGGAGGTTTCCTAAAGTACGTCTTAGTCCTCTGTGTTCAGTCCAAGAAACATGAAAACCACTTCCAGAAACGTTACTTCATTACATGTTGAGATCTTTCTCTGATTCATCTCTTGGTCCCAGTTTTCTGAATTACGTCTAGATCTGGATTTCAAAATTAGATTGGACTTTTGTCTGTTTCTTAAAACATTTTTTCATTTGCATCTTCCATAGAAAGAACATTCCTGTTGGTTTGGTCAGAAATGTTTGTTCTTTTAACCAACATCTAAACACTAGTTGAGACTTTTAGAGGGATGTAAGAAGTGGGAACAAAGTCCCATCTGCTGTGAAGAGCAAACATTTCTCTGGGATCAGGGAGCCGCAGGCGGCAGCTGCAGACTCTCAGCTCCTCGATCAGCGATATTACCATAATTTGTGGTGGGAAAGGAATCGCTCATCAATCAGAAGCTTTGGGAAAATGACCACGTCAAAGAGCCGAGGCCCGATGTTTGAGCAGCGGCCTCGCCGGGGTCACCTCGCTCCCTCTGTGTGTGTGTGTGTGTGTGTGTGCTTTGTCATTAATCACTGCAGATTTGAAGAGAGCGAGGGACGTCACAGCCTTTATCCCTCCACGCTCTTCATCCTCCTCGTCTGCCTTCACGGCCGGTGGCCTTCGCACCCCATCTGACCATCGCTCTGAGGCCAAGGTCAAGCTCCCTGCAGCCCCGCCCCCAGGGTCCCCATTGTTCACCTGTTGTCCTGGAGACCCGACTGTCGCTGCCACCAACCTTCTGCTGTGTGAATCTGTGTGACGGAGGTCAGCACAGAGACTAAAGCAGCAGATAAGAGACTGATCTCGTCAGGTTTTCCAGAGTCAATCAAAGCCTCTGATTCAACATTCAGCATCATTTTATAGCAAAGTCAAGTTACCTTCAGTTATAAAATGCTTAATACATCATATGACTATAAAAAAAATATGACTTTGCAATTTAACTCCTTGAATTTGGGCCTCTGTCTCTTTAAGAAGCTTCTGCTCTTTCTGAAGCTCCGCCTTCAGGAAGTCACCCCAACATGGCTCCTCTATCAACCCTTTAACTACATTTTCACCAGCGTTGCTTTGAGAAGCAGCTCCTATAATGAGCTCAGCAGTTCCACCTGCTGTTTGCTAATCGCTGCCGGCTAGTCTGAAGGAGCTGAGTGGGGGAGGAGCTATACCTCGAAGGCGGAGCTAGGTCCACCCAGGTGTTTTGCACAGCTGAATGGCTGCCATGGAGATTAAAAAATTAAAACAACACTCCAGCTTTGTTCTACATGACGATCATTATAACAAGATGAAAAGCTGAAAAAGTAAATTTTACACGTTACTGGCCCTTTAAATGTGGCAGATGTTGCTAGAGTTGACACACAGTGTGAAGTTGGGATCCATAAAGAAGCAGAGGATGACCTGATCACTTCCTGTTTAGCTTCCACTCCGACTGTCCTTCCTCCTCCATCCTGCCCCGTTCCTCTGCATCTTACCCTGAGGGTGGAGTCGGGTAGATTTGGGGGTATCGGGAGCCCTGGGGGGCGGCCGGCCGGCTGCTGGAATTTGAAGTGAGAGCTTGGGCCGTCCCAAATGACTGCACGCACAAAAAAAGGATTTAACTCTTTGTCACAATTGCCCTGCTAGAAAAAACAGCACAAGACCCTGAAACAGCCCCCCGCCCCCCATGCCACCCTCAACCATGACCCACTCACCCCCAGTCTCCCCCACCACCTCCCCTCTGGCCCCTACCTTCCTCCTGACCCGGACCGCCTGCACAAAAGACCCATCAGAAGTATCGCTGGCCACATTTACAAGTGAAAGAGCCCCAATAATGGAGCGGTTAGCGAGAAGAATGAAGAGACAGAGGGGCACTCACAGATGTGAAGGTGGGTGTAGCGGGGGAGGACGGAGCAGCGTCCCATTGTCCCCCCCACCAACACTCCCAACACTCCCAACACCTCTGATGGAAGACAGGAAGCGAATTAATGATGGAACGGGGCTGAAGTGGGACTGGAAAATGTTATTTTTCTGTCCAGGTTGAGAAAAGGAAGAGCGATGAAAGGATGAGGAGAAACTTCCAGAAGCAGGTCGACTCTTCAGCTGAGAGCGTGTGAAAATCAACCAGAGGTCACCGAGGTGTGTGTGTGTGTGTGGGGCGGTCATCCTCTCATCAGCTGTGTGTGTTTTATTGTTGTGAACTGAGATGGCGACACATAGCAACAGCAGCTGGGGTGAGGAGACCTCAGAGCTGACCTTTGAACCCCTCCTCTTCCTCACCCCACCCTGTGTGACGGCGGCGGCTGATGAAGTCATCACCGCAGGTTGGAGGGGCCATGTGGCATATATAGGAGGCAACAGTGACTTCCTGTAGGAAGGAGGACTCCGAAATGTCCACTGGGATGGAAGACCGGGGCGAGTTCGAGGTGAGTCTGGCGCCCCCCGGTGGCCAAAAGCACCGGAGTCCAAACTGATGCCACATTGAAACTAACGTTTCAGTATTTTTCTTTCTAATTAAATAATTTTAATGAAATCAGTCGGACTTCTGTAGCCAAGGAGTGTGTAAATAATTGTAGATATAAAACAAAAAACAAGTTTAACTAGTTTTCCAGATTAATTTTTTCAGGTTTTTCATCTTTTTCTAGATTTGTTTTGTGTCTTTTCAGAAACAAGAACGGGATATGGCTCAATTTTGCTTTATTTTATTTTGAAAGTTCAAAATGCATTTTAGCGAAGATGCTTTTTGGTCTCTGTCTCTGCACCTTGTATTTCAAATCAAGGGCTGCCCAAAAATGGCCCCTGGGCCACACTTTGGAAACATTCTGTTCTCAAACGATGATTTCATTTAATTTTCTGAAGAATCATTTCTTCTGCACTCACTTCTTTGCTGTAAACACTTTTTAAAGCTGTAAACGGTTCAATCAGAAGGAAACAGCTGAGATTTTAGTGAATCCAGATCCATTCAGATCAGATCCGTTTCAGTCTGCAGCCACAGTGTTTTTCACACACACACACACACACACACACACACACACACACACACACACACACACACACACACCCTCTCTACTGATCAGAACAGACAAACATATAAACAAATAAAACTAACAACTAAACTCTTCCTCACCTCATCTTCCACTTTTGGCACAAAAAAGTCTCTGCTGCCCCCTGCTGGCAGAAGTAGAGATGAGCTCTAAACGTTTGAATCCTACTTGATTATGCTATGGAAGGCCAAAAGGGACAAAATTAAATAAATAGATCATAGTGTTTGTTGTAGACAATTAAATATTAAATTAAATAATTAAAATGCAAACTTATGATAGCTGATACACATTTTTAAAATGTATTTATTTACTTCATGGTTCTGTTCCTGCAGCATCACCATGAAATAATTATTATAAGTTTACATTTTTAATGATTTAACTACATTTAAATTGTTTCTAAAATTATTTAAATATTAAATTACATTCATTTCATGGTACATTTAATTAATGGTTCATTTATTTAGTTAGTTTTGTCCCTTTATTCTGTGACAGAATATTAGAGCCGTTGAACAAAAGAAAAAACTACAAAATAATAAAACTTCCCATTATCATAAAAACACGGTAACTCTCTGATGTCAAAAATTCATAAATCTTAACTAAGAAATGGTCCATTTTCCACGATTAAAGACATAAATTTAAAGTAACACAAGTTGGATATTTTCTGACTTTGGAAATTAGAAATCTATAAAAGAAAAAAAATCATAAAATGATCAAAAAATCTTTTCAATCAAAACCTTTGTCACTTCTTGTCAAAAATGTCTGATTTTATAAACTCGGACGATATCTTCATTTTTACATTGTAAATGTATGATTTTAACAATGGAAAATTATTTTTTACAAACTTTTTACGTTGTGACGAGACAATTTCCAAGATTTTATGATTTATGAGAAATTAATCTAAAATTGTTTGTTGGTGGAATATACTCCTTCATGGGTAATAATTATTAATATTTTATGTAAGACGTCCCTAATACTCCGTCTCATTTCATCAGCTTTGGCTTTTCTTCATCCGGACACATTCAGCTCATTAGTTTCCTTCCATCTTAAAACAATATTTCACTTCACATCAGTGAAAATCTGAGCTGAAAAACCGTTTTATGGTTTAAACATCTTGAAATGAAAACAGTTTCATTAAAATATGTGATCCCTTTCCGTTAAATAATAACTTATAAAATAAAGTCACAGAGTCTTTGTTCTTCTGCAAAGAAATGAAAAATCTTCACTGAACTCTGAGGCGTCTGAAAACTGACGGACGGTTTTAGTTGATGACCTGAAGCAGCTGCAGCTCTTTTAAAAGCTGTAGGTTTTAAAAGTCGTCTGAAGTTTGGTCCACAGTGGAAGAACGATGGCAAGGAGGAGTAAGTTTCTGCCAAAAAATTCAGACGTTTGGACATTAATTTTAAAGATTTTCCAGAAACAAAATGGAAGATTCTGAGCTCCAAAAGTAAAAAAATTTGACCTTTGAAACTCAGAAATGTCCAAGTTTCTTATAAATAATCTGAGATCTCAACGTTTCAGATTTTTTTCAAGTAAATGTTTGACTTTTGGAGCTCAGAAATTTCTTAGATTAATCTGTAAACTTCAGTTTTTTGGCAGTTTTAGGTTTTTTTCCGCCCACATCGCCGTGGTAGAAAGGATTCCTGGTTCAGACCCAGAAGAGGCAGCAGCCACCAAACTGCTGCTGCGGTTTGTTTCCTCCTGAGCTTTTCCCTCCGGTTACCCATGAGCATCGGGTTGTCGGTTCAAATCCTGCGTCCTGACAGCGGATCGGAGGAGTTTTCCTCCCAGTGGAACCAGAACCGTCCTGCTGGGGCTCACAGGAAGAAGCTGATCTTCGCAGCGACCGCCTTGCATCCTGTGGTGGAGAAGTAGTGTCCCTCTGCGGGGTCATAGGTCATGTCTCCGCCCACCGCCTCCACCACGTCGTCACGGTTACAGCTGCCGCGCTGGCAGAGCTGGGCGCGGACGCAGCGCTCCACGTGGGTCCGGGTCAGCGGCAGGAAGGGGACGAAGCGAGTGATGAGATTCTGCTGGACGATGCTGGACAGGTAGAGCCCACCTGGGGAGACAGTCGGGTTCAGGACAGGATTCACTGCAGGAGAAATCCGTTCATTTATCATCCTGATATCAGAAAAAACCAACACAGACATGCTGATATGAACATTCAGCTCCGCACAGCCAGTAATCATCAGGACTTCTGTGAAGAAGCTGGCTGTTAAAGTGTTGTATCAAAACATGTTGATGGAAAGTTTAGTGGAAGGAAAAAGGTGCAGAAGACGTGGATCAACCCTTGGTACTAGTCTGAACATTTCAAATATGTAAACAAAATATATTTATTAAAATAGAGGTGAGTAAAAACACCTCCAGGTCGGCTCCGTTCACACAGCAGTGAAATTATTTCACCCAAACATGAAATACATCAAACTTTTTCAAGCCGTCTGAGCATCTCAATTATGAAGAACCAAAAAACAAATCCACTTTGTGCCACTTCCAAATGTGGAACTAATTCATACTAGACAGTTTTCAGGGAGTTTGCAGTGTGACGATGTGAGACATTATGAATCATAATTCTGCAGCAGAAGAACCCAGATGGTAAATCTAATAACTGGAACATTCAGATCTCTGTAGGTAATAACATGAATTATCCATGTTCAGTAATTCAACAGTTTCCCAGTTTGATTTAACTTTTCAGTAATATCTGTTTAAATAGTAAAAGCCAAATTTTGTGAAATCATAAAAAAGCAGAAAAGCTGCTTTCTGATGATCACAATATCAGAACAATACGGCTTAAAAATAACTTCTAAATTTAATTTCCTATTTTATATCTTTCCCTCTCTTGCTTTCTTTTTTAAAAAAGAAATTACAAATGACAGAAAATATTATCTGTGAGTTGACCTGAATTCAAAGTCCAAATAAACTGTAAAACAAGATGGCCGCCGTGGGAGTGATGACATCACTCTGGACTTTGGAAACCCAGAGAGAGGATTGGTGGAAAAACAATCCAGATTTTCCTGAACTAAATCTCCAGAAACCAGTGACCTGATGGGCCGTCTCTTACTGGTTTTGTTGCTGTAAACCGATTGCTGGACGACGTCCTGCAGGTCAGACGGTTTGATCTCGTCTCTGTCCCGTCCAGCCAGCCGGTTCTCCAGAACCAGCCGGTGTATCGCCTCCTGTCCCGCGGTGCTGCAGACAAACAGAAACCAGGAGGCAGAGGTTTACACCAGCTGCGTTTCCATGACGACAGCATCCCAGAAGGAAGCTCCATACCCGCTGGTCAGACAGTAACATGAACCCAAAGGAAAGACGGCGCCGGGTCGGACGCACACTAAACAAACGGCTGAACGACGACAGACTCTCAGGTGGAATCATCAAGGTGACAAACAGCTGGAGACGAGAACGTCAGGAAGACGTTCCACATCTGGAACCAACAATACAATCGGGCCGCCGCAGAAAAAAACAATGGAAAAATAGAAAAAAAAAGAGGAGAAGTTTTCCACCAAAAGACTCGACGTTTAAAAACCCCCCACTAATATCGCAATTGTTGTCTTTCTATTATATAAAAACGTATTTATGTTTCTGTTATAGAAAATAACATCACGTGTATAAGTGTGTTCATGTGATAAATTATAAAAAAACATGCAGCACCATCATCCTCTAACTACTTCCTGTCTTCTTCTTCGTGGTTTCCACCAGTAGTAACATCTGGTTGTTGGTGTTTCCATTGCAGTTTTACTTTGATAATCGTGAAAAACAACTTCATCCGAAAGTTTTAATTAAAAAACCAGAGTTTTTAAAAAATGGGCCTGATTCCATTTATTGTCATGATTCCAGTTTGTGTAATTTTATGGTGAGTGGTTGTGTGTCTGGTGTCCAGGCTACCTTATGAAGACGTAGATGGCCTTCCTGTAGTTGGTGCGAAACACAACGTGGGACGGACCCAGGAACGGCTCCAGGACGTCGATCAGGCCTGCAGGCATCTTCTCCATCTCATCGAAAATGAAGACGGAGCGCGCGCAGGCCGTCAGGTTTCCCTTCACCCAGCTCTTCAGCTCCTCCTGCCAACCAGAGCAACACAGCTTCAAAACCAGCAGAGTCTGGAATAAATAACTAAAACTAACTGAATTAGACAAACACAAAGTCACAACAGAACAAAACTAAACTGTATTAAGAAACCCAGAGCAGTTCTGATGGCGGTTCTGCAGCCTTGGCTCAGAGAGACTCACCTGGTACTGAGGGACGCGCTCGGCTGAAGGGAAGTGGAGCGTGGGGACGAACTGGTGGACGAAGGGGCTGCTCATGGCCGAGCCGTACAGGTGGTTCCCCAGCATGGTGCTGACCAGCGTCTTCCCGGTCCCAGAGGAGCCGTGGAAGGACAGAACCAGGGGCCGATCCGGGCTCTTATTGAGGAGAAACCTGGAAACTTCTTCTGCGACCAGGTTCTGGGCCAGGTGCTGACCGAAGACATTCTTGTACAGGTCCCACTCCAAGTCTTCTCAGCAGGACACAAACATTATTATTTAACCTTTATTTTACCAGGATAAAAAAATAACACATTCAAATTAAAAAAACATTTTTTAAAGGAGTCCTGATTGAGAGGCAGCATCAAATTCATAAAAACTTATCGGCCTGAATTGTGTTATTTTTAAACAAATTCGAGCCACAGGTTTATATTTAGGAACGACATGAAATTTTAATATTTTAAACTACTAGATAGGCCCGTCATAATTAAAAATTTTACTTAACAATAAATCATACCATAACTTATCACCATAAATAATAATATTGTTGTTTTGAGGCGGTTTCCCTCAGTCCAGACGTTTTGTGGGCCGTCCAGGATCCCAGGATCCCTTTCAGACTGACAAGAGTTTTTCTCAAAGTTTACACCTTCAGTGCTGTTAAATACTGACGTTCAGTGATAAACTACTGCTGAAGTTTTAGACTGACTAAACCCAAAGACCAGGAGACATTTTTTACATAAACCAAATATAGTTCATGTTTTCAAGTCCGGTAAGATATCCAAACAGATCTCAGAAGAATCTGACATCAACCCTTCCTCTGTAAAGGAGGAAAACACTCAGAACAACAATCCAAGCAGGTTCACCCTCTTCTGGAATATGAAAATATTTGGACACCAGAACAGAACACAAGTTTGACATGAAACAAATATAATATTCTGGACCAAAGAGCTTCAGACTAAATGTGAAGCATAGCAGTGGAAGGGTTATGGTGTGGGGATGATTTCCTGCAGCAGGAATCGTTATAGAATCCGGAAAATGTGAAACCGTCAAAAAAAAAAGACATTTAAGGTGAAGCAGAACATGACGGCGACCCAAAACATACCGGTAAGTCTTTCTGAGCTGAATGTCATCCTGTTAGCCGCCTGCTAGCATGTAGCATTAGCTGTAAACAACAAGACCAAACTCACCTCTGATGCCGGGCTTGAAGTCGCACTCGCAGCTGTCTGAGAAGCTGCAGTAAAGCTTCTGGAAGACGCCACAGGCCGACCTGGAGCCGAGCAGCAGCAGCAGCAGCAGCGCCGGCAGGACGGCCAGCATTTTGGTTCCCAACCGGAAAACCTCCGCTGTTTCGCTCAGAGCACCGCCGAGCCGGTTGTAGTTCTTTAAGGAAACCGGAAGTAATGCAGATGTACCGAACGTGGTCCCTAAAGGGACTACAAGTCCCAGAACGATGCGAAGCAGGACACGTTGGAGGATCACAGTCCAGCTGATTTTTCACAATTTCTTCACAGAAAACTGTGAAAGTTTTTTTGAGATTAAATTCAAAATTTCTGTTGTTTTTCTCGGACATTTCCGACTTTTGAAGCTCAGAAATTTAAACGGTTTTTTCAAGCAAATTTCTTATATTTTGAATTTTTTGGCAGAAATATGCTTCTTTTTTCCTTTCTACAATGGTACTGATACGCCATCGTACGTTTCTTCTTTCCAAAAATCCAAACTTTAATTCCACTTTTAAATTCATTGGAAGTAAAGCAGAAGAGCTGCTCATGGTTTTGGTTGTATTTATTTTGGGGGTTTTTGCGACAAATCAGCGAACATTCCTGGGAACTTTCTCCCAATTGACCAAGAAACTGTGATCAACAACATCTCAACATATCAAGATGTCTCAGGTTTTCTCAGAGTGTAAGATGAAAAATAATTAAAATAATAAATGGAAATATCCTTGATTGTTTGCACCCCACGAACAAAAACATTGCCACATAAACATAACAATAAGAAAGTTAATATTCTGACTCCAAACCTTTGTTTAAAAGTAAAACCACCCATAACTTGTGCCTGTAGCAATGAATTATTTCTTAAATTTATATCAAAAAAATGTAAACAAAAATAAATCCTTGTTACAAATCGTATTATTGTATAAAAATAAAACACAGAATGTGATATAAATGTATGTTTGAACAGTAGAGGGCGCTATTTTCAAACTAATGAACTGTTTATTTTTTGAATTCCTGCAAAAGCAAACAAGACAAAGATTTTCATCTTTTTGTAAACTGGCAGCAACATTTTAGAGAAACACACTAAAAATAATCCAGTGATCTTTGTACGTTTATTAAAACCTTTAACATCCATAATAAAGTTGGAGAAAAAATAACACAGGAAACTGTTTTAATAAAGTCAATTTTCAGAGAGGAAAATGTTATTTATTCACAGTTATAACACTATACAGATAAATATTAAGTGTAGGATTAAATAAGATTTCTGTACATTTTAATTATTGCTGTCAGAAGCTGTTCCCTCAAACTGATAGATAGATAACTTCAATAGATTTACCATTTATTAATAAAATTCATAGTGAAGATGGAGAGACATTGTTTGGTCCAATATGTAATGAAGGTCCAGCCTTCAGGCAGACAAAAGGTTCAGCATTAGCTTCCTGTAGTCCCAACAGAACCGGGAACTGGACCTCACTGCAGTTCTACTCATTTCACACAAACATTGTGTTTACAGGCTGCTGCACAGTCTGAAGTCCTGGACTCTTATTCTCTGGTACTGATGGATGATAAAAGGATAAAAGAATCACAAATTACAGGATTAAGAGTCTTAGTTGGAGTTCTTCAATGTCGAAGTCCAAATATATGTTAGAAAACACAAAAAACAAAACTCATCACATTTCCTTTCAATGAAGATGTAAATTTAAAGATAATTTGTGCTGTAAACCTTAATAAACGTTTATCATGCATTCATTCTCCTTCCTTCAGGTTTACGTCAGTGAGGCTCAAATAAAAATGCTTCCATGCAACTGTATAATCTGTCACATTTAAAGTGTATTTAACCCCCAAAACAAGTTTTTTTTTTACTGATAAACTCTCTAAATATTTCCTTAAGGATTTTATGTAAAGTTTCTATGTGGATTTAAAGATGTTTTTGGATAAATTTGTTCAGTTCTGCAATGTTTGTCTGGCCCAGTGCTGCCCCCTTTGGGTTGAACTGTGGTCACTGCAGTTTGATTTTCTGATTAGTTACAACGATGAATTTTTGTTTAACATTTACATTTTTGTTTTGTTCATTTTGATTTTTCAGATTTATGCAATAAACTCAAAGATATGTCAATACAACCAAAATAAGACAACAAAAAATCCATTTTGGTTACTGAAGTAACATAAAACTGATATAAGTAGTTAAAAACAAAAAGTATATTTTAAAACAACATTTAAAAAAATACTGTTTCTACAATAAATTGTCACATCAACTTCTTGTTTTCTTCTTGAACTTTTCAAACTAGTCAATCAAATTAGCTCTTTAGAAATGCCCACATCAAGATCCTCTCAAAATTTTCTGCAGTTGTCAGGAAGCGTGTTTATGGTTTCACAGAGGGTTAGTTACACTTTAAAGTGATTTGAACGGATGTCAGAGAATCCACCAGCTGATCAGTTAAACGTGTTTGGGATCAGTGTCGTCTGATTGGCGGTTCCAGCCGGTTGGACAAAGCGGTCAGAACCTGGTCGAACTTGGAGTATCTGAGGACCTGGTTCTCCTCGGCTCCCCTGCTCCCCCACAGCAGCCTCATCTGGAAGTCGGTGAGGAAGATCTCCCTGACCTCGGCCTGCTCCTGGAAACCTGCAACGTCACAGTTCACCATCAGCTCACGACGGTTACAACCGTCTGGTTTCACTTTGACACGTTGAGACGCTGCTGCCACTGAGGGGAACTCAGGGTTTCCACATTTTACATTAAAAAGAATTCAGACCATTTTTTGTCTTTTGTTATGCTTGAGCAGACAAGGAAAATGCAAAAACAATAAAGAAAAGAATTACTGAAATACTGATTTCTGCCCCGACTACACTATTATATTTAAATGGATATTTTTTTGTTCTGATTTTGAAGAAAATATGCATCTAAAGGTGCATTCCCATTGGCCATGATTAGTCCGCTTTAATCCACCTCAAGTTTGTTCGCCTTGAAAGTCCAGTTTGTTTTTGGAGGTGTGAATGCGTAATCGAATCAAAACAATCAAACTCTGGTCCGCCTACAAACCTCAGTCGGGATTCGGTTGAAGTAAATTCTGGTTCAGTTAAAATGCATCTGTGAACATTAAGAGCTAAAATCTGACATTACTCCATTTTTCTTTGCATTTTGTGAAGAAGGAAGTTGTGCTCGGTGTCTTTGTCAGAGGTTCTTAGTGCAGCGCCCCCACAGGCCAGGAGGGGAACAGGCAGGTTACTCAAAGTGTTTGGTTGGTTTGACTCAGAGCAGTGAGAAAGAACCACAGCAGCTGGAAGTGGAACAAACTTTGGTCCTCAGTTGCACCAAGTCTATCAGATTATCAGGAGTGAAAATATCCTAAATTGCTTTTGAAATTCCCATTAAATTCTGTAATATTTATTCCATGCCAGCAGGTGGCAGTGATGTCCACATTAAATACATCAACAGAAGGAGACGATGAGAATGGCTAAAGCAGAGCTAAGCTGAAGGTTTGTTTAGGCTGCTGCCTCTGTGACCCGACCCGACCCGAGCCAATGGAGGTGGCAGGACCAGAACTCTCCAGGTTCTTACCCTTTAATTTGCTCTTAGCGTTGGAGTGATAGATCCCGCCCAGCTGAGCGATAGTTCTCGCCGCCGTCAGGTGGAGCATGACCACCTCCACGCCGACCTCCGCCGTCTCCCACGTCTCCGTCCCCTCGCCCACCGCAGAGCTCTTCTCCAGCAGGGTGAGGAGGGGCAGGACGTGGGGGAAGGTGGTGCTGGACAGCGGACAGCTTTCTGCAGCACAGACACACCCAGAGCGTCAATGGCTAATTCTCACTTTACTTCACAGAGTAAAAGTTAAATAATAAATATACACGTTTTACCTCGTCCATCATTCAGGCTCCTCAGAAACGGCCGCAGCGTTTTCTCGTAGAGAATGGCGCCCTCTGTGTGTCGCTGCCGTAACGTCATCCAAGTCTGCTCTAGACGAGACACCTGAGGAACGAAGGAACGTCAAAAACCACACAAACAGAAAAAAAATGGTTATATAACTTGATGCTCAATTTGGATTTTTGGTGGAAATCCATTTGTTCTTTGTGTGGTTGTTCATTCTACTGATTAAATGCGACTGAAATCCGACTTCTGCATGAAAAAATGGCTGCCGCTGTCTATGGAAACATTTTAAAGTTATTCAGAGCCGACAGCATCACCACCAGATGAAGGAAGCTGATAAAAAGAAAACCCAGCTAACAGCAACGGCAACGGGTCGTTGCCTGCAGCTTCTGTAGAGAATCCGATTGGATGTGGAGTCGGACCAGGAGTCCTGGGGTTGGATGTGATGCGTTCACTGACAGACTTCATTCAGAATCTCATTATTCTAATTTTCAGCCATTGTTTACATCCAGTTTTATTGCCTGGCTTCTTCAGGTGCAGAATTATGACACATGCCTCATGTCAATGATGTAAAAGTCGGGTAAAATGCGACATGACCGTTCAGACTGCAGACGCTTTGAAAACACTGGATGTAACTCAGTTCCAAATAATGGAAGCAGCATAAATCCACATTATTTTGCATGTAAAAAAAATCAGCTGCTGAGTGAATTTGGTCTCAGACAGAAAAAAAGCAGCAGTTTGATGGATTCATGGTGGAAAATTTATCATCTTCTGCTCTCTTCTCTTTCTGATCCTTTAGGAACAAAGACGCTGCATTTTGTTTTAAAATGTATCTTCATTTTAAGGCAATAAAGAGTAAAATTAAGGACCACATGAGGCACCATTCACACCATTGTCTGGCTTTCCAAACTAAAGCTCCAACTTTGACATAAATAACAGCAGATAGTTTAATTACAACAGCAATCTTTGTATCTTTACAGCCAGAGATAACCAGGTCAGAGTTCAGTGTTGCTCATTGTGTTTTATTCTCTGTGTGTTAGAGGTAAACACTCCACAGCTCCATCCATCCCAACTGTCCATCAGTAAAGCGTTAATGCTGATCCGGCCCATTCCTCTCACCTGCGGCAGCTCCAGCGCTCTCATGACGGCGGCGAAGCCGAACATGTCGCCTGTGGTGGTCTTCAGCTCGGCTGCGATCTGGATGACTTTGTGCAGCAGGGCGGCCCGCTCCTCCGTCGTTCCCGTGCATCCCAACACGTTGACGGCCAACATGGTGGCCATGGTCTGAAACCTGTAGCAACACCAGACACCTGATCAGAACTGGGAAGTAACTGAAACGGTTATGCAAAATAATATCTTTATTCCTCTGGATTCTTCATAATTCTCAAATATGGAAAAACTTTCCCAAAGTATAAGAAGTTTTAGGATTTAGAAGGTATGAAGTGTTTAAACCCACAAAGACCATATTGATCAAAATGAACGACTTGGTTGGCTGGATGGATGGATGGAGGTTTGGTTTGACGTTTGTTTATTTGGTTTGTTGGACGTCTGGTTGGATGTGTGGTTGGATGTCTGGTTGGATGTCTGGTTGGATGTGTGGTTGGTTGTCTGGTTGGATGTCTGGTTGGATGTCTGGTTGGATGTGTGGTTGGATGTGTGGTTGGATGTCTGGTTGGATGTCTGGTTGGATGTGTGGTTGGTTGTCTGGTTGGTTGTGTGGTTGGTTGTCTGGTTGGATGTCTGGTTGGTTGTGTGGTTGGTTGTCTGGTTGGATGTGTGGTTGGTTGTGTGGTTGGATGTGTGGTTGGTTGTCTGGTTGGTTGTGTGGTTGGATGTCTGGTTGGATGTCTGGTTGGATGTGTGGTTGGTTGTCTGGTTGGATGTGTGGTTGGATGTCTGGTTGGTTGTCTGGTTGGTTGTCTGGTTGGATGTGTGGTTGGTTGTGTGGTTGGATGTGTGGTTGGTTGTCTGGTTGGATGTGTGGTTGGATGTCTGGTTGGATGTCTGGTTGGATGTGTGGTTGGTTGTCTGGTTGGTTGTCTGGTTGGATGTGTGGTTGGTTGTCTGGTTGGATGTCTGGTTGGATGTGTGGTTGGTTGTCTGGTTGGTTGTCTGGTTGGTTGTCTGGTTGGATGTGTGGTTGGATGTGTGGTTGGATGTGTGGTTGGTTGTGTGGTTGGTTGTCTGGTTGGATGTGTGGTTGGTTGTCTGGTTGGATGTCTGGTTGGATGTCTGGTTGGATGTGTGGTTGGTTGTCTGGTTGGATGTGTGGTTGGATGTCTGGTTGGTTGTCTAGTTGGTTGTCTGGTTGGATGTGTGGTTGGTTATCTGGTTGGATGTGTGGTTGGTTATCTGGTTGGTTGTCTTGTTGGTTGTCTGGTTGGATGTGTGGTTGGTTATCTGGTTGGTTGTCTAGTTGGTTGTCTGGTTGGATGTGTGGTTGGTTATCTGGTTGGATGTGTGGTTGGTTATCTGGTTGGATGTCTGGTTGGATGTCTGGTTGGTTGTCTGGTTGGTTGTCTGGTTGGATGTGTGGTTGGTTGTGTGGTTGGATGTGTGGTTGGTTGTCTGGTTGGTTGTGTGGTTGGATGTGTGGTTGGTTGTCTGGTTGGATGTGTGGTTGGTTGTCTGGTTGGATGTCTGGTTGGATGTGTGGTTGGTTGTCTGGTTGGATGTGTGGTTGGTTGTCTGGTTGGATGTCTGGTTGGATGTCTGGTTGGATGTCTGGTTGGATGTGTGGTTGGTTGTCTGGTTGGTTGTCTGGTTGGTTGTCTAGTTGGTTGTCTGGTTGGATGTGTGGTTGGATGTGTGGTTGGATGTGTGGTTGGTTGTGTGGTTGGTTGTCTGGTTGGATGTGTGGTTGGTTGTGTGGTTGGATGTCTGGTTGGATGTCTGGTTGGATGTGTGGTTGGTTGTCTGGCTGGATGTCTGGTTGGATGTCTGGTTGGTTGTCTAGTTGGTTGTCTGGTTGGATGTGTGGTTGGTTATCTGGTTGGATGTGTGGTTGGTTATCTGGTTGGATGTCTGGTTGGATGTCTGGTTGGTTGTCTGGTTGGTTGTCTGGTTGGATGTGTGGTTGGTTGTCTGGTTGGATGTTTGTTTGGTTGTCTGGTTGGTTGTCTGGTTGGATGTGTGGTTGGATGTGTGGTTGGTTGGTTGGATGATTTTGTTTTAAGATTTTATTATCATAAGACCTGAATATGTACAGTTGTATATTTCAACGCATTGGGTTGAGTTGGAAGTGTTTGTTAAATTGAGTTGAAGTGTCATGTGAAGATGTTAATGTTACGTATGAATTGTGTTGTAGTCCAACACCACATCCTCTACGCCTCCACCGCTACGTCACTCGAGGCAAAAGGCCAGGAGCTGCTGCAAGAAGGACGCAGCTCAGAGCCAAAGGAGGAAGGAAAGGGGGGCTTAGACTGAAAGCTGCAACATGGGCGATCTAAAGAAAAACAGTTTAAGTGAAACAGGATAAAGGATTTAAATTAAGGGAAATATAATTAACAAGTAAAACAGCTAAAGTAGGCAAAAGGCTGACAGTAGTTTCCATAGTTATTAATCAATGAAAGATAATATTCTAGGAGGAATTGGCATTAATTATTAACAAGCACCGGTGACACGATGAATCAGTGCAGTGATAACAATAATAAGGTTTCTGAAAAACATATTTTAGACAGGATGGTATATGTTAAAAGCATTGTAATGATACTTATTCCCTTTAAAGACTATAGTTAATAAATAGATGTAATTGGTTTGTTATTGGGAGACCTCTGCAATCTAAAACAAAAGCAACTATACAGATAATGCTACAATTATAACTAATAAAAGTGGATGCGACTCAAATGAACTCGACAAGGTTAGTTATGAAGTTCCTATCCTCATACTAGGATTAGTCTCAAGGGGGGTCAGCAGGTTAAAGGTTAGAACAAAAAATATAGATTTAGTAAAGAACTGTGTCACAATAATGCTTTTACATAGAACAGCTGATATTAAAAACCGAACGGATTGTCTGAAGTTAACCAGATTTAGTCTTTAGTTTGACTATGTCACATGACCATCACACATAGAAACAATACTAACAGAAAAATCAATCAGAAATTGTTTTAGGAAAACATGAATGTCATTGAACAATACAATAGGTTGTTTTATTTGTACACTTTCAGCAACAGACAAATGTGCACCCTGCTTTCTTAAAAAATTCGATCTCAGTATCTATACTTAATGAATGTAAAGAAGTTGGGAAATTTACACTAAAGTGAAAATGTCATGGTTTTGATATGTTGGTTGCCAACTGTTTCTGTAGCTAAAATTGTGGAGGAAAAATAAGTTATCTCTCACATCAGTCTGAACCTTGTTGTAGCGGTCAAACACTAAATATGATGTCAGAAAAACACATTATGGAAGACGAGATGTTAAGTTCAAATTAGGATTCTCACCAGATAAACAGATTCAGCCTTAATATGAGTGAGTACAGCAGGACCAGGTTTTGATTGCATGCTTTGCCTAATTAATGATACTAATTGTTTCTGCTTTCAGTTCTGTCTTTTCCAGAAGCTGGAAATCTGTCTTATTCTAGTCGCCTTCTTCTGATGGTAGACACCTAAATATCTCCAGAACAGGAGAAGTGAACCTGGAGACACGGTATGATAACCATACAATGAGAATATGGCTAAAGTTAAAGTTAAACCTCAATATAACGACTCTCTACCGGAAGTATACCTTTGGGCCACATCAACATTTTGGGTCAATCCTGAAATACAGTGTACATTAATACTATAACTGAAATCTAAAGACTATATATATTATATATATGTATGTATGTATGTATGTATGTATATGTGTATATATATGTATGTATATATGTATATATATATATATATTAGAAAACTGTCTCTTTTTCAAAATAAGACTTCCTTAGAAAGATAAATAAATAACTTGAGGTCATCTTAACTGATCTTTCGAAATAGAACCAGAAAAGTTAAATTCCAATTGAATTATTAAAATTAAAACTAATATTATTCCAAAAATTTGAAGGACTAGAGAACCAAGTAGCATTGAGGAAACACAGTGCCTTAAGTGAAAGGAGGAATACAAGAAAATGAAAATAAATACACAAACAAATTAGCGCTAGGAGAAAGGAAATAGCTTCAATATGTGCAGGGTTACTTAAGCACAAAAGGAGCAATGTTCTGAACATCAAGCATTAACCCTAACAATCCAAATCCTCTTAAATTGAATTACAGGATAGGGTGCATGATCTAATCCTTATTACTATAATTACACATTACAACAAATAAAGTAGAGTTTGGGGAAATTTGGAATATGATGTTTTAACCTTCACTAATTGATAACCTTCACAGACCAGTGAATTGAAGGCGCCTGGCTCAATGAGAAATAAAAGGAAATGATTATATTAAAACTCACTACTATGTTTGATAACTTGTCGGAGCACCGGCTCAGTCTCTCAGCACTGAAATGTTGTAATCTGGAAGTATTGTACAGAATAAACTAAAATGATAAACAAATGCAAATAAATAAATAGATATTAGGATACACGAGTTAGATAGTTAAATTGTTAAATTCCCTTACCAAAAGGGTTTAGTCATGGTCATAGGGGGGTAAATTGCTAATTAATTGTGTACTGGACTTAATGTGGTGTAACAATAATTACATTACTTCAACACTGAATAGTAGAAATGATTGGCATAATGGAATGACAAAATTACTAGATGAAGCACTAAATTGGACTAAGGGCTGTCCAGCATATCTGAACAAGCTATGCATGTACATACACAAAATAAATTTCAATGTTGCTAAATCTCTCATTTGAAACAACACAGAACAAGAAAAAAGCCAGAACCATAAGTGCAGATAGAAGTCTTCCAGAGGAATCAGGGATTACTGGCCCTATTGCTGTTCCCTTTTGCTTCTTTCCCTGTTTCTTTCTTTTGCATGAAAACCCTGGTCAATAGATTTATATAACCTAAACAAAACTCTATCCTGTTTTGATGAATATTCCCATGAGAATTGTCTTTCAGAAGCTGAAAGCAGGAAGAGCAGATTTGCCAAGTGAATGGCTGAACCTGAGTACTGGCTGAGTGAACTAAAACAATAATATCCTTTGGGTTGAATTTGATAATTTCTCATGTTTATTAAATCCTAAAGGTGATGTTATTATTACGCATCTACATGGATATTTTATTTTAAATCTGCCACGTTAGATATTGTATATACTACCTTTCTTTTTAACCAATTCCTTTATTGTGTTGTCAGAGAATTTTTGTTAAAGTTTGATTTACAGTGTCCCTTTGAGGAGTGATAGTGGGAAACGAAGCGTGTCTGGGTATTATTGTTAATTGTCTGTAACATATTCACCTGTGAGTTCTTTACATAAGTAAAAATCATTCTCTTAGTGTACCATGGGTATTAGGTATGCAAAATGAAGTGACTGAAATTTGTGTAATGGAGGATATGTAGGGATGGTAATAATATGTCATGAAATACATTAAATGAAATGCATATCATGCCACATGAAAGACCCTTATGCGTAAGTCACCTGCAAGTTATTAATCGGACTTCCAAATCAAATAACAGGTGCATCAATGATTTCTCTATACAAGTAATGAAGACCTTTACTCGGAACATATTGAACTATAAGATACTGGTTAGTGTTTTCCGTCTTCTCAGGATGACCCAGAGAGACTGGTGGTTCAGGGACCCTGTATGTGCAGGACTCAGAGACTCATGGACAATGGAGAATGTGTTGGGGGCCCTGAACCAGGACTGTGAGAAGACAGAATAATAAAATTAAAGGAACATCAACTCGGAAACAACAACTTGCTTCTGCAACTCAAGGACAAGAACTGTGCAACACTACGCTACCCTACATCACTGCTGAGAACTCGATTAGTGTTGTAATTCAAGTCTCAACTACTTTGTTTGATCCTTGCCAATGTGACTTATGATGATGTTGGTGAAAATCATTGCGGGTACCAGGGTCCGCGGTTCCATTTGTGCCTACGGGTGGTTGCCTCTGGGACCATAGGATACTTTTTTCCCTTGAACGAAAGATGCACTAACAGGGTTTTTCGATCCTATACAGGTGGAACTGTTGGCCATGGGAGAGCAATGTACTATAAATTATATAATCACCGTGGGGTAAACTCATTAAGAAGTGTATTTGAATAAGCCTTGGAGTTGTGCCATCCAGATTAACATTTTGTCTTCATTGGTTTGTGGGTGAGCCACCATAAGTGGACTTCTACACATGCAATTCTCCTTAAAAGAAGTCATTCCTAACGGGAAAATAAGTGTACTTATTTTAGGGGGGATATGTAGGGGAATATTATTATATTAATAGTTAAAAGTTATGTTAATTGGTTGGTTTGTACTAAAATATGTTTTAACCTAAAAGAAATGTATTGAGTCAAATAGACTGGGTCAATCTGACCTAGAAGTCAGGAAGGAATTCAGATTCGGAGAGATGTGGAATAACAATCACTAAAGAGAGGAAATACTTTTCATGGAGTTGCTATTTGCGTAGGAAATCTGGCGCCGTTAAAGGTCAATTCAAACTAAACTCTCTTTCCTTTGCTTGTGTTGCGAAGCACAAGGTTGGACGAATGTGGCTTGGAAAGCAAACTGTTAGGATAAGATAAGAACAATACTTTGTGATAAATTGGCTTATTTGGCACTTTTGAAACGGAGCAGATGTGAGGTCAAAAGGGTCTGAACATTTCCAAGGAACTTCCAATACACAACCACTGTGAAATGGAGCCAGATGACTACGCAAATGGAGGAGAGCAACGCCATTGGTCAAAGCCTCCCAATACACACCAGTAGAGCTGGGACTCTATAATAACCTGATGTCAGAAGTAGAAGTTAAGAGATTTTGGATTACTGTGACGATGTGTATGATGTTGTAGATCCGCAGATGTGCATTAAAAATCTCTTCTCGTTCGACTATGAGCAGACGGAGTTCCGAGTCTTGTGTAATTCTTAATTTATATATAATTATGAGTTTAGACACCTATAAATTCTCCCACAATGTGTGGTTGGATGTGTGGTTGGATGTGTGGTTGGATGTCTGGTTGGATGTGTGGTTGGATGTCTGGTTGGATGTGTGGTTGGATGTGTGGTTGGATGTGTGGTTGGATGTGTGATTGGATGTGTGATTGGATGCCTGGTTGGATGTGTGGTTGGATGTGTGGTTGGATGTCTGGTTGGATGTGTGGTTGGATGTCTGGTTGGATGTGTGGTTGGATGTGTGGTTGGATGTGTGGTTGGATGTGTGGTTGGATGTGTGATTGGATGCCTGGTTGGATGTGTGGTTGGATGTGTGGTTGGATGTGTGGTTGGATGCTTGCCTCTCCAGCAGGTCCAGTCTCAGCTGCTGTCCATGCGGCAGCGTCAGCAGCTCCATTCCTGAACTCACTCCCATCTTTCTTTTCATCTCTGTACTCACCTCTAAAATTCTCGCCACCTAGAAACCAAAAACATGTCGGATCGCAAAAAAGCATGAAAATAGTAGAAACATAAGATAGTAGAGAAAATAACTGAGACATGCTTCATACTTAAACCTTCCACACAGTTTACGTTGCCTTCAGTTTCTAGTAAAAATGACCAGGCAAAAAAGAATCTGAGTTCAGCCAAAAACTGGAATTGACCAACCAGCTGTTCTGTGAGAATGCAGCCCAGGTAAAACTGAAACATCGTTGTTAGTTTATGTCCGTCGGGTAGCATGGCGTCAGCGTTACCGTGCAGTCGGTCCTGGTGATGTGTCTGGCCGCCGTCCTGGGGTCGACCTCAGCCAGCAGCTCCTTCACCCTGCGCAGGATGCCCACCTCCAGGGGCTTGTTCTCCTGCGGCATCAGCGCTGAGTGGTACCTGCCGGGTCTGAAACAGGAAGCCGTCTCCACTACCGGAGAGAAGAAGACGTCCCCATCCTCCGAACCCAGAGAGTGGGCAGTGGGCGGGGCTTCCTCGGCCTGCAGCCGGTCCACGTAGCTCTGAGGCTGCAGCTCGGAGAAGCCGTCTCTGTAGGAGGAGGCCGAGTCCAGCGGCGGGTCAGAGCCGGGAGCATGGAGCCGCTGTCCCAGCAGGGGGGAGTCTGATGGGTTTGATAGGGACGGAGACGATGGGACACTGGGGGCCCGGCTACAACTGAGGCTCCTGGACGGAGAGTCTGGAGGGAGGAGAATTAAAAATACAACTTTTAAGGTATTCTGATTCTGTAGCAGGATAGTACAGGTCTATGGCCTATACAAAACATGATCACTAGATGTTTTTTTGCACAAAATCATTCAGGGTTTGTCTTTAACTAATGAAAATTATTCATATTTTAAAAACCATATATAGACAAATGAAACATGGCTGTGTATCATGGGATGCTACGGCCACAGCTGGACTGACTGGAGGCCTGGAGCCTTTTGTAACTGCTTTCAGCTCTATATTTAGCATCCTGCTGTTTGAGTTGTTTTATTATTATAACAGATTACATTTACAGCACAATAAGTTAACTAAGTTAGTCTGAAGCAGACAAAGTTCCTTCAGACAGAAGTTTGTTCAGATTAAACCATAAAGTCCTTTAGTTTCATCTAAAGACAAAAAACTAATACTGTCAGCACTCTGTGTTAGGACAAAGAGGACTTTTGTTTATGCCTTGGTAACACACACCCACACACACACACACACACACACACACACACACACACACACACACACCCCTCCACCCCCCCACACAACCCCCCCACACTCCCACCCTCCCCCACACGCACACACTGTCTCATTCATTAATGATTATCGTAGCTGCACCTTTGCTCACCAGTAAGTCACTGCTGATCAGATTTTTTTCCTCCACTGTCACGTTAACACATTTCTTCAACAGGCCCAGACAACCATCTTCACCTGAATTTATGCTTCCACCGTCTTTTATTTGCTGCACTGAGTGTCTTTAAGGTTGTGCTGCGTCTTTAATCCCACACAAGTAAAAAGTTTTTTGTGAATCCTGTTCCACATCCACCACTTCATTTCCTGATTTAATTACTTTATTTTGCTGTTAATGTTTTACTGACATCTGCAGATTAAACTCATGTAGTAAATTTGCAAATATGTAATCCCTCTAGAAGCAAAACGTGTTTGTGCTAAAGTTTAGATCTAATTATCTAAGTTCAGCCACCAGAAATTGTTTTAATATGAGTAAAAGGAGAAGTTAAAATATTTACTGTTTGACGTCTCCAATGAGTCTCAATGAGTAGAAAAGAAGACTTCTGTAACCCAGTTCTCAAGTCCTGCTGGTTATGTTTCTATAAACTATATAATTATAGTTAATATTTGATGTTTGACGTTTCAAAAATAAATGTACTTAATGTAAAACGCCAATTTTGACAAAAACTCCTGTTTTTTAATAAAAAGTTTTGGTGTAGAATGAGGTTCTTTTTCTGGGCGCATCGAAATGAGTTTATTTCTAAAACTGAAATGGAAACAGGTTTTTGTCACTGCATGAGTCATTAGAGATTATTCTTTTATGAAAACAAAGCAACTGCAGAATTGTGTTTTTTTGACATTAGGGAATATTAACAAAACATTTGCAATGGAAACACAACAACTGCAACTTTCCTGCTCCAACACCTGCATGAAAAGTCGGAAAAGTCATTTGATTCTTGTGTTTTGGAGCAGGGATGCGTTCAAAAGCTGCAGGACAGGAGCACTCTGGAGTTTCTTGATCCCTGTTTAATGGTGTTTTCCAGTAACTTTGCGCCACCTGAACCCTCACCCACAGGGCGATGTTGTTTCATTACTACATTTAATTCACCGGAGCAATTCCTGCTCTGCTAAAGAGCACCTCAGCATGTGGTTGAGGTTGTGTAAACCTTTCACAAGCTGAACTTCAGCCCTGTTAGCTCACTCCCGACACCCACCAGCTCCTACAGCCACCGCCTGTAGGAGCTGGCTGTCATTCCATTCTTCGCTCTGAAGGAGACTGGAAGCACAGACAGCGAGTTCAAGTTGGTTCAAGAAACATCTGCTGGCTGCGTCGCTCCCGGTGAGTTTTTCCATTATAGTGAGAGAAATCCCTTAAAGATGATGCTTCAATGCAGATGATTTGTGTTTTCTTGTGATTCTTTGTAAATAAGCTCAGAGTAGCTGTGGTATCACTCAGTCAGATCGGTGATTTCCAGATGTTTTCTGCATGAAACAGCAAGACTGAGCATGAAAGTGTTGCGTAAGCTCACTGTAAAGAACATCTCAGTTAGGAAATGTTTCTGCACAGATTCCTGAATGAAATCTGGTTCTGGTTTGTAGAATGTTCAGCCATGTGATCCTGCTGTTAACTTCATGCTGCGAAGCTTCCTAAACCTTAATCTCTGCATGACTTATACAATTTTTTGTTTTTATCATTTTCCATGAAAGAAATTCAAGTCACTTATAAAAACTGAAACAATCCTAACCCATTCTGACGCAAAAACAAGCAGCTGTGCTTCTGAATAATACAACCTAAACCTTTCAAACTTTGTCCTTTTTAACACAAAAGGAGACTTTGTAATCCTTTCCATGGTTTTATTTCTCGGCTTTAATTACACACAAATACAGAGCTGTGAAACCTGAGAGAAACGTCTGTAATAAAATAACTGTAAACCCCCTGAGACCTTGAGGAATTTCACCATTGTTGCTGTGTACTCAGGAAACTATTACTGCACATGATCTGGGAGTTATGTAAAGCTTGGAAAAGGGCCTCAGCCTTCTGAAAACCTTCAACAACAACAAAAAAACTGTGCAGTCATTTTTTCTGTTCTCTGAATCGTTGGTTCTGGGCATGCTTGCTCAAAATATCTGTTCTGGTGAAGAGGTTGTTAAACTGCATGTTCAAAGGTCCAAATCAGGACAAAACATATGAAACAACTAGAAATTAGCAAACAATCTTTAAATTGTTAAATTTGGTATTGAATATTGATCATATAACATATGAAAATGCAAATTGTTACATGCTTGCTAACTTCCACAGCAGCTCTTTGATGAAACAAGCAAAAATATAACATCTACTCATTGCATACTTTAAACCTGCAGTTTATAAAAATTATTATTTTTTCCATATTTGAAACTGTCACCATGATTAAACAGCTTGTTATGAGACTGATAATCTGTGAAAAGATGAATCTCCTCCACCTCCTCTTTATGCTACAGTCTGAAGAAATGCACCAAACACAACCAATCAGAGCCAGGAGGCGTGGCTTAGCGCTGCCAATCAACTTCATGTGCTCGCTCATAAATGGTGGATTAACAACTTACTGTTACAGGAAAACCGTTTCTCCACCATCACTGGTGACCATGCTAACTAGCCTTAGCATTCCTAGCAGACTCTGATAACCGTAACTGTATAGTAGAGGGCAAGGAGAGGCGTGCACACCGGCATGATTGACAGCGCTAAGACCAGACTCCTGGCTCTGATTGGTTGTTTCTAGTTAGAATTGGGAGAGGGCAGGGAAGCACCACTTTTTCATACTATACCCTCTTGACATAGTGACAGTTTCAACAATTATGTGATTTGTTTTTCCTATAAAAGTTATCTCCTTCAGCTTTAAGCAATAAATTATATTTTTCTTTCCTGTATCTCAGTGTCTTGTCTCAAAGCTGTTTTAACACCTGATAGTCTGGTAGACTCTGTTTGATTGGGGTCCAAAGTTGCAACATTTGTCCCATTTTCAGCTGCTGTGACTCTTTTTCTTGCTGCTCTGAGTCAAACCAACCAAACCCTCTGAACAACCTGTTCCCCTCCTCACCTATGGGGCGCTGCACCACGAAGCACTGAAGGAAATGACACAAAAACCTCTGAAGACACTGAGTGCAACTTCCTGCTTCACAAAATGGAAACATTAATGGAGTGACATCAGATTTTAGCGGTTGGAGGATTTATCTTTTTTTTCTTTTTGTGGTAAAAGAACACAAGGTGTTTCCCCAGCTAAAGCGAGACTCACATGTTTGTTTTGGCTGTATTTACCCAGAATGCCTAGTGCTTTAGTCTACTTCCTGCTTTTGGCATAGGCTCCGGTCCGCTTGACGTTGACGTATGTATTCAAAACAAGCCAGAGTTCACTTCAAATAAAAAAAGACGGAGGTTTGTACACTGACGGGAGTTTGATTTTTTGGTCCAGATCAGAGTTTGATTACATATTCACACCTTTCCAAACGAACTGGACTTTCTAGACAAATGGACTGGAGTTGGATTAAAGTGGACCCAACATTGACGCTGGGAAAGAACCCTAACTTAACATGTGATGCCAATTTGAATTTCTACCGCCTAATCGCTCCTATATTTGTGCTTTAAATAATAATTATTAATTAACTAATGCATTGCAAGAATCGCAAATTGTTCTTATACTTTTGCTTTAAATGGTTTTAAATGACCAAAATCAAGGGAAACACACCACATCGCTTTGTCAGTTTTAAAGGTTTGTGCAATGTAACAGGGAACCTTGTTGACAAACATTTAATGCAATGCAACTCACTGGAGAAAAAACTATTACAGAAATCAAAATGAAAGTCATTCTTTAAGCTAAGCTAATTAGTAAATTAGTAAAGTAAATCAACCTTTAGTCAGATTAGCTGTCATACAGTGGCTACCATATCAGTTTCCATGGCCATGAGCCAAAGTCTCTACAGGATAAAAAAGAATAATTTGTTTGACGTCTCTTCATATGTCATATATTTAAGATCATTTATGTTGACTTCATTTTGCAAAGAACTGCTTGCATTGCAGTAATTGTTTGGTAAATAAGCTCCAATAAAATCCATTCAAAGTCTCACAATCAAAATGCTCCTAAATGTTTACTTTAAGCTCTGCACAAAGTTCAGGAACTCTAGCATGAATCAAGCAGAACAAAGTTTGTTTGCTAGCCAGCAATGAGCTAGGTCAAAGTAGCATTCTGGTGCAAACCCTCCTAACCTCTCCCCAAACAACTGGAGGAGTTTCTACACAGTTCTGGAGACAAACTATGGCAAAGAGTATACAGTCAAATGTAAACTAATGACTGATTAAATTGCTGCAGCAGGAAATTTTTCAAAGACAAAATAAAATCTTGATTTTAAATGGAAAAACTTAAGTACTGGTTCTCAGTTTTAGGCAGAAACCTTGTTAATGTGTTTCCAAATATTTCTAACCACTTTATCCAAAAATGACAAATAAAACCTGTAAATGTTGACTTGTTTTATAGTGTGTGATTAATCAATTAGATTGATGGGTTTTTTTTATTTTAAAAACTATTTCCATCAAAAACTAATAATAATACATATTTATATTTTGGGGAACATCGTGTGGGATGTTCATATTAAGCCGACTTCACTGTTAGACCTGAGTAACTATAAAGTTGGTGCTTGAATTCATATTCAAGTGTTTATACATTCATCACATCTCCGCCTCAAATTTACAGATTTGTGTAAGTGTACAAGTGTTGCCCATTAATGCAGATGATATTGAATCAAAAAAAGATGTTAAATGGCTTCTCTATGAAATAATCGAGTTAATTTTAAGCTTGATTTGATACTCATCAAGTTGCCATGTATACATGCGGAGGTTCATCAAAAGCAAAAAACTGTACTTAAATGAAAACTGGTGAATATCTTTATATCTTGAAAATGGTTCTACAGAACAGTTTCCTTTGTGTATCCCAAATAATTTATGTAGTTTTTAAGGTTTTAATACTAGATGTGATGTTTGCCTCTTGCAATCAACTGAATATAAACTTAAATCCCATAAAATTGAAATTGAAGTCTTCTTAAATATTAACATACCCGATATTGCTTCAAAAGCTCTACAAGGATTGTGACAATACATTTACATTTAAATAAATAGTGAAGAGAATCATTTAAAAAATTTTGTCACTTTTTATTTTAGTCATTGGTTCTTGTTTTCTTCTCCTTTTTGAGTCAATAGAATTATCTGTGCCCACTGGATGTTGGCATTTTCATCTGAAACCAAATTTAAGCAGCACAGACCTCTGGAGTATACACCGAACCAAAAGACTCACCAGAAACTCCGGTTAGTTCTGGATGTAGGAAGACTGCTTGTTACTGCATACGTCCATTAGCTTAATGTGGAGAACACTGTCTCTTGTGTTTTAAGGATTAGTTTTATCATAAGTCCTTTGTTAGGAGGGTCCTATCTAATGTCTCTGTGTTTCCCATCAGAAACTATTTCTGAGATGTACCTACTGACTCTGCTGACCTTGGCAGTGCTGCCATTCGTGGTAAATGGAGGGAAAGTTTTGGTCTTTCCTTTGGATGGAAGTCACTGGGTCAACATGAACATCATCATAGAAGAACTTTACGCCAGAGGCCATGAAGTCACCGTTGTGCGACCATCAGATGCCTGGTACATCAAGCCAGACTCCCCTCATTATAAGTCCATTACCATTAACACTTCTGGAGGTGTTAAGAAAGAAAACATTCAGCTATATGTAACAAGAACTCTAAACATGAGGCGCCAAGGTGCTTCCTTCTGGACTCGGATATCTCTAGAGTATGACGTCATGGCACACTTTTACGGGATGCATAAGAAAGGACTTCAGATGGTTGAAGATGTTTTTGAAAATAACCAACTTATGCAAAGTCTCCGTGATGCCAAATATGACATGGTTCTAACTGACCCTGCAACTGGTGGAGGTGTTCTTCTGGGTCACCGTTTGGGTCTCCCTCTTGTTTTTAACGTCAGATGGACAATTCAGGGTGAAGGGCATTACGCAATTGCACCCTCCCCAATGTCTTATGTCCCGGTACTTTGGTCAGAACTACCTGATAGAATGACTTTCATCCAGAGGGTCCAAAATGTATTGTATTATTTCTTCTCATGCCTCCAAATTTGGTACATCACAGATCCAAACTACAAACCCTTTGTCCAACGTCACTTTGGTAAAGATGTAGATTACATGGAGTTGTTTAAATCAGCTGACATCTGGTTGATGAGAAACGACTTCACCTTTGAGTTTCCACGACCAACAATGCCAAACATCGTCTACATGTCAGGATTCCAGTGCAAACCCTCCAAACCTCTCCCCAAACAACTGGAGGAGTTTGTAGAGAGTTCTGGAGAACATGGTGTCATTGTGATGACATTGGGGACATTGGTAGAAAAACTCCCTGAAGACATGGCTGAGGACATTGCTGCTGCTTTTGCTGAGCTTCCCCAGAAGGTGATCTGGAGGCACAAAGGAAAGAAACCATCCACCCTTGGCAACAATACCCTTATCCTGGACTGGTTACCCCAAAATGACCTCCTTGGTCATCCCAAAACCAAAGTGTTTGTAGCTCATGGAGGCACCAATGGATTGCAAGAAGCCATCTATCATGGCGTTCCCTTGGTTGGCTTGCCCCTAATGTTTGATCAGCCAGACAACTTCTTCAAGATGGGATCAAGAGGAGTGGCCAAAGTCCTGGACTATGGAACTGTAAATAAAGATGTCTTCTTGGAGGCTCTGAAGGAGGTTCTCTATGAGCCTTCATACAGAGAGAAGATGAAGGAGCTGTCCAGCCTCCACAGGGATCAGCCCATGAAACCTCTGGATCGAGCCATGTTCTGGATCGAGTTTGTCATGAGGCATAAAGGAGCGGCCCATCTGAGGACTGAGTCCTACAAGATGTCCATGATCCAGTACCACTCTGTTGATGTTTTGGCATTTCTGTTGGCAATTATTCTGCTGCTCTTAACTGTTTTTATTTCTGTAGTAAAATTTCTCTGGAAGAGAGTGTTTTATAGCAGTAAAGCTAAAAAAGAATAATGAAAATGTTTTCAAACTGAGACAAATGTATTTCAAACAGTGCAGTTGGTTATCATACATGTTAGATTTCAGTGTCTTGAAGTACAAAATTTCCAATAATATATTAATCAACTTACTAATGAGATTAAGAAATACCAAAAAATGATGTCATGTATTTCCTCAGTCTTTTTGTCACATGCCGTCTTGTTAAGTACATCTAGAACTGTATATAATTGAAAAAATTTGGTGAGCACCATGTTTTTGAATAGGGATATTTCTTATTTCTGAATGTTGTTGAAGGTGTTTTAGCTGTTTATGATTATTCTAAAGCACTGATTTAAATATGTGAAATTCAGAAATGATTTTTTTCAGCTGCCAATTTGTTAAAATATACATTAAAAACAAAAAACTCTCATTTGTTCATTCCTATGTAAATGCAAGTTGTCTCTAAAAACTTTATTTTATAGTTACTGATCTCTACAGATCAACATCAATTCAGAATATGACTTGTAGACATACACATGAAATGCACCTTTAAAAGCTGAAGTGCCCCCATAGTCATCATTGCCTCATAAATGTCAAACTAAAATCTCTAAAATCTTAATATCTCACATGTAATTGTTGATATTATTGACTTTGGTTCCTAACTCCCAATTAACAAAAACAAAGAGTTGCAAACAGCTACTGTGGACTGTTGTACCTATAGATTAGTTGCCAACTCTTGTTAGTGCGGAAGTAAATGAATCCATGTTCCAGGAACCAGAATAAATTGATCTGACCTCTTTGTTTTGACAGGTACGGATTTTGTTCCTCACCTCAAATTAGGACAGCTCATAATAAAAAAATTGACAGTATCCAACAACAAAATGTTTCACGTCCAAACGTTTGCATGTTGATTGGTTTACCTAACATCAGTGCTTGATTAGTAGGGTCAGGTCTAACATCTCTGTATCTCCCATCGGGATCTCTTTCAGAGATGTACCGACTGACCCTGCTGACCCTGGCAGTCTTGCTCTGCTCGTCATCCCTGGTAAATGGAGGAAAAGTCTTGGTGTTCCCAGTGGATGGAAGCCACTGGGTCAACATGAACATCATCATTGAACAGCTTCACGCCAGAGGCCATGAAGTCACAGTGCTGCGACCTTTTGACTCTTGGCACATCAAACCAGACTCCCTTCACTACAAGGCCATTACTGTAAATTCCTCGTCTGGTTTTAGTGAACAAAGCTTTGGGTTATTTGTGAACAGAACACTGGAGTTACGGCGAGAGGGATCTTCATTTAGGACTCACATTTCTATAGTTGGCAACCTACTGTCACAGTCATACGTCATGCATGAGCAGGTTCTTCAAATGACAGAGGGGATTTTTGAAGATAAAGCACTAATGCAAAGCCTCCATGATGCAAAATTTGATCTGGTTCTTACAGATCCAGCATTTGGAGGGGGTGTTTTTTTGGGTCACCGTTTGGGTCTTCCTCTTGTCTTTAATGTCAGGTGGACTATTCAGGTAGAGGGGCATTTTACAATTGCACCCTCCCCACTCTCATACATCCCTGTACCAGGATCAGAGATGACCGATAGGATGACATTCATTCAAAGGGTCAAAAACTTCCTCATTTATATTGTTACATGTATCCAATTTTGGTACGTTGTGGAACCACTCTACCCAGAATTTGTCCATCGTCACTTTGGCAAAGATGTAGATTACATAGAGCTGTTTCAATCAGCTGACATCTGGTTGATGAGAAACGACTTCACCTTTGAGTTTCCACGACCAACAATGCCAAACATTGTTTACATGTCAGGATTCCAGTGCAAACCCTCCAAACCTCTCCCCAAACAACTGGAGGAGTTTGTAGAGAGTTCTGGAGAACATGGTGTCATTGTGATGACATTGGGGACATTGGTAGAAAAACTCCCTGAAGACATGGCTGAGGACATTGCTGCTGCTTTTGCTGAGCTTCCCCAGAAGGTGATCTGGAGGCACAAAGGAAAGAAACCATCCACCCTTGGCAACAATACCCTAATCTTGGACTGGTTACCCCAAAATGACCTCCTTGGTCATCCCAAAACCAAAGTGTTTGTAGCTCATGGAGGCACCAATGGATTGCAAGAAGCCATCTATCATGGTGTTCCCTTGGTTGGCTTGCCCCTAATGTTTGATCAGCCAGACAACTTCTTCAGGATGGGATCAAGAGGAGTGGCCAAAGTCCTGGACTATGGAACTGTAAATAAAGATGTCTTCTTGGAGGCTCTGAAGGAGGTTCTCTATGAGCCTTCATACAGAGAGAAGATGAAGGAGCTGTCCAGCCTCCACAGGGATCAGCCCATGAAACCTCTGGATCGAGCCATGTTCTGGATCGAGTTTGTCATGAGGCATAAAGGAGCGGCCCATCTGAGGACTGAGTCCTACAAGATGTCCATGATCCAGTACCACTCTGTTGATGTTTTGGCATTTCTGTTGGCAATTATCCTGCTGCTCTTAACTGTTTTTATTTTTGTAGTGAAGTGTTTATGGACTAGAGTACTCAACAGAGTCAAGGCCAAAAAGGAATAATTAATCTGACCTTACACATCCATGCTTGTTGTTGCTTATCGTATCCAACTGACTGCCTTGTGTTTTAAAAAACTTTAACTGAGCTATCAAGTTAAATGCAGGTCTAATGTCCATCATTAAACTGCTTTTTTCTGGAAATGTTATTATCCTCTATTTTTTATGGTTATTTACTTCACTTTGCAGAATTGTTTTGTTGTTTGGTCAAGTTTGGTGAAATGGATCTTTTTTTATGAAACATGTTTAAGTTTTCATCTTAAAACTTAGTATTTGTGAGTATGATATTGTTGCTTTCTCTTTTATAAACCAATGTGTAACATGTAAATCAGTTATTGATATAATTTCAATAACTAAACTAAGCTGAAGCACTCTTTTATAAACTGATGGATATTCATATTCTCTGAACTGCGTTAACAGTTCTCTGTAACTCCTTTTTATCTTTTACCTTTAAAATGAGCTCAAATCTTTGGGATTTTTATTGTCTCATGTTCAAAATGTGTGTAAATACTTGTGTCATCAAAAATAAAGGTACGAAACAAAAATTGCATGATGGCTGAAAAAAACGATATCATCCTTGTTTCATATATGTTAACATTTTAGTTTGATACCAAGCTTTAGTCAGCATTACGCTTCAGTGTATCAAAGCAAAATGCAATAAAAACCTGAATTAAGATGCAGAGGTGAGTCGGCTAGCCAAAGATTATATTGAAGCAAAAGCAATGGAGTAAATGTAATTTGACATTAAACACCTCTGATTAGATGTTTTTAAAATTTTTATATAGCCCCAAAAAGTCACATGCGGTATAACAAATCTCAATGAATACGTATTTCCAGTTCCAACAACTAGTCGTTCTTCTAGGTTTTTTCTGTTTGTGTCACATTTATATTTACTCAGATTATTTCTATTAGTCAGATCAGACATATTTACAATACCTTCAAATGAAGATTAAAGGAGAAAAAGCAATCTAAACCAACCTGACCATGTGTAAAAATGTAATTGACCCTGATCCTAATTGGTTTTTCCACTGTGGTACTTTGGAGCCCTAAAGTCTCCAGAGAACCTGATAGACTCAGTTCAAGTGGGGCCCAAAATTGCAACATGTGTTATATTTCAGCTGCCGTGGTTCACGTTCACTATGCACCTTGTCAAACGAACCAAACCCTTTGAGCTACCTGTTCACCCTCTCAACAGGAAAAAACACTGAAGGAAATAACATGAAAATCTCTAAAGAAAACACTGAGCACGTCTTTCTTCTTCACAAAATGTGAAGAAAAATGGAGTGTTGTCGGATTTTAGCAATTGTAGAATTTTCTTTTGTCTATGGTAAAAGACTATGAGCCATTTCTCTGGTTAGCACTGGCCTCATGTGTATATTTTAGTTGTATTTGTGCTGTAGTCTTCTTCCTGCTTTTGGAGCGGTCTCTGGTCCACTTCTTGTTCACATATGAATTCAAAGTGCACCAGAGTTCACTTAAACCGAACCACGACCAAGGTTTGTAGGCGAGCCAGAATTCACTTTTAGGTAGGCATCAGAATTCAATTATGGATTCACACTTCCACAAGTGAACCAAACTTTCTAGGCAAACATAGTAGGATTAAAGTGAACTAAACAAAACTGGTGTGAGAATGCCCTATACCCTTATAAATAACTTTGTAACCATTTCCAGACTGATAGATGTCAACGACCATTTTCTCATCTACTCTTGAATTTCTTCGCCCCTTAGCACAATGATGTTCTTTGAACTCTCTTTGCCTACCTCATGTCAGACATGTTCTGTTGAAGTGTTTCCAAGATTCTTCAGAAATAGCAGTAATCAGGTGAAGCTAAAATAAACAATCAATTTAGTCACAATTAATTCATTATTTGGCAATAGGGGCAATTCCATTTTTCCACACAGGTAGGTTGGTTTGAGTAGCTTTTTTCCATAATAAATATAATTATAAATGGTATTTGATGATTACAAACATTTAACTGAAGAAATTGTTGAGGTGGTAAATACTTTTTTATAGCGCCACATAGGGTTAAGAATTCTGCAACATGCAAGCTACTTTCATAATTAAAAAGAGTACAAATCATTCCAGCATCAAGTTAAAATAGTACATTACATGAAGGTTGGAAAGCATTTAAGGTACCTTAAAAACCTCAGAAAATAATTAAACTAGCTGTAGTTTAAATAAAAAGAACCACATTATTTAGGCTACAGCTGTAGACTCTAATCCATTACAAGTCATTCATACCTCAGAAAGTTGCATATACTTACAAAAGCCAGTGTTAGACAACTCAGTTTCTCATACACAAGTGTCCTCATGTTGATGGAAGTCCTTTGTTATGACGGTCAATGCTAACATTTCTGTATCTCCCATCGGGATCTCTTTCAGACATGTACCGACTGACCCTGTGTACCCTGGCAGTGTTGCTCTGCTCGTCATCCCTGGTAAATGGAGGGAAAGTCTTGGTGTTCCCAGTGGATGGAAGCCACTGGGTCAACATGAATGTCATCATCGAAGAGCTTCACAACAGAGGCCATGAAGTCACAGTGCTGCGACCTTCAGACACCTGGTACATAAAGCCTGACTCCCCTCACTACAAAGCCATTACCATAAATTCGTCAGCTGGATTCGACAGGCAGAACTTTGGGTCATATGTCATGAAAACAATAAACATGAGGCGTCATGGTTCTTCACTTTGGTCACGCATTTACCTGGAGTATGATCTATTGCAAACTTTTTATCAAATGGGTAATCAAGTGCTTCAAATGGTGGAAAGTATTTTTGAGGATAAAGTACTAATGCAGGGCCTCCGTGATGCCAAATATGATTTGGTTCTTACTGATCCGGCAATTGGTGGAGGTGTTCTACTGGGTCACCGTTTAGGTCTTCCACTTGTCTTTAATGTCAGATGGACGATTCAGGGAGAGGGGCATCAAGCTATTACACCTTCCCCTCTCTCCTACATCCCCATTCCAGGATCAGAGGTGACTGATAAGATGACCTTCATGCAGAGGGTCAATAACTTCCTCTACTACATCTTTACATGTTTCCAAATTTGGTACATTGTGGAACCAAGCTACAAACCCTTTGTCCATCGTCACTTTGGCAGTGACGTATATTACATGGAGTTGTTTCAATCAGCTGACATCTGGCTGATGAGAAACGACTTCACCTTTGAGTTTCCAAGACCAACAATGCCAAACATCGTCTACATGTCAGGATTCCAGTGCAAACCCTCCAAACCTCTCCCCAAACAACTGGAGGAGTTTGTAGAGAGTTCTGGAGAACATGGTGTCATTGTGATGACATTGGGGACATTGGTAGAACAACTCCCTGAAGACATGGCTGAGGACATTGCTGCTGCTTTTGCTGAGCTTCCCCAGAAGGTGATCTGGAGGCACAAAGGAAAGAAACCATCCACCCTTGGCAACAATACCCTAATCCTGGACTGGTTACCCCAAAATGACCTCCTTGGTCATCCCAAAACCAAAGTGTTTGTAGCTCATGGAGGCACCAATGGATTGCAAGAGGCCATCTATCATGGTGTTCCCTTGGTTGGCTTGCCCCTAATGTTTGATCAACTCGACAACTTCTTCAGGATGGGATCAAGAGGGGTGGCCAAAGTCCTGGACATTGCAGAACTGAATAAAGATGTCTTCTTGGAGGCTCTGAAGGAGGTTCTCTATGAGCCTTCATACAGAGAGAAGATGAAGGAGCTGTCCAGCCTCCACAGGGACCAGCCCATGAAACCTCTGGATCGAGCCATGTTCTGGATCGAGTTTGTCATGAGGCATAAAGGAGCGGCCCATCTGAGGACTGAGTCCTACAAGATGTCCATGATCCAGTACCACTCTGTTGATGTTTTGGCATTTCTGTTGGCAATTATCCTGCTGCTCTTAACTGTTTTTATTTTTGTAGTGAAGTGTTTATGGAGGAGAGTATTTCATCGAAGCAAAGCTAAAAAGGAATAATTATCATGACCATAAACATCTTTACATGCACTTCAAGCATATCACAACAAAAAGATTGAAATACTTGAAAACAAATACGATTGTGTAGCTGAATGGGCTGACCCAAATTTGTTTAATCATTTTTTTAGGACAATTAGAGTATAGGTTAGAAATCTATCTAAATTTCTTCAGTCACAGAAAGGAATGATGGTAAAACCACAGATATCAGTTGAAGATACTTTTCTCTAAAGTCAAAAATTTTGTTTCTGCATTTATAATGTTTATAATTTATATTCTAATTTCTATTTCTGAAAAGAAGCATGAAGCTCTTCATTAGATGTCATTTTGATATATAAATTTGCATAACTAAGTAAAACATGGTAATTTTACATAAAAGGAATAATCAAAGGTTTCATTGGAAGATGGTGTTGTAATTATAATTTATTGGTTCATTAGAGAAAAAATTGCCTGAAGTTTGCAGTAGTGATAATTAAGTGACAGGTTTCAGTTAGTTATGAATGTTTTTGAATAAGTTTTGCTATTCTATAGAAGCTGTATGATGAAATGAGCCTGAAATTTTTTTTTTTATTCTTTGCAGTAACAAAATGTTCCTGTTAATGTGTAAATTATTGAAGTATGAGTTTGATTTAATAAAGGTTAAAAGAAAACAATTAATCATAGCATTTGTCATTAAAGCAAACATCTTGCTTTATAAATATTAAACCTCACTGGGGCAAACGCTTTTATGGCATATGATAACAAATATATGTATTGATATTTGAACAAACTGATTGACAGCAGCAGAAGAGCTCAGCTTTAAACACTAAACCAAACATGAAAATCTGGATTAAACTGCTTCACTAGTGACACCTGCAGGCAACAGAGCAAACAACACTTCAGTTGTATCAATTCTCTGAATAATCAGAGTTCTTTGTAATCTTTGTGACATATACAGGTTTATTATTAAATCACTAAATAAATAAATATTTATTTATTAAGCCTGCTATTTTAAACCAGGCTTAGAGTTACAGAGTTAACATTAGTGAATTAGATTAGGGATGTTCAAGTCCAGTTATGGAGAGAATGAATTTACTTCTTATAGTTTTAATTTTAATCAGTAGAAAGTGTAAATAAACGTGTAAAGAATAACAAAAGAAATAGAAAACTATCAAAATATGAACATTTTTGGCTTTAGTCTTTTTGTTGTTGGAAAAAAACTCCCTTTCCTTTTTCAGAGGGACATCAGGTGTAATAAATACGACATCAGAGGATGCAAACAAACAAAAGGAAAATGTTGGAACTCACTGTGACTGTGAGGAGGATGTGCAGCAGGATTCAGCGCCCGGCCGTCCTGTTTCCAGTCAGATCCAGTACCGGGCTGAACGGCTGATGGGCTGTGAGGAGACAGGATGACGGCGATCAAACAGCAGGAAACAGTGAAAGAAACACAGTTTGTGTTTTTTGTGGTTCGTAATTTTTCTTTTTAATCAAAGTCAGATTAAGTGAATCTGAAACAAATAATAACTCATACTCATACTTCAGACATGACTATTCCCATCTGTTTTCTCTCATGTCAGGTAAGGAGAACAAATTACTGCAGTAAATTTTTGCCAGTGTAACTTTACAAATGGTACTCCATACGTTTTATGGAGCATTAAAGTCATAAAACGTATGGAGTACAGCATTGAATCATCAGATCTTGGTACATCCAACATAGGTTTGTCACACATCAGCGCAGCTCAGACTTATCTGAGATACACATTTCTGTATTCTTGATTAACTTATTGTTACCTACAGACCAGATTTTAAGCTCCAGCTTTTCACTTCTACAGGTTTTGTAATTTCTCACTTCAAGCCTCTTCCATGGAAGTCACATAAATCTGCATAAATGCAGAACCAGAACAGAAACGCAAAGAATAAAACACAGTGACCCTCTACCTGATCGGACAGACCCGCTCCTCTCCCTTCAGGTCTCTCTGGTTGGACGAGGCGCTGAAGGCCTTTTCCAGGAAGCTGAGAGGCAGCGTCCTGTTCACCGGCCGGTTAATCTGAGCTCTGCTCCACAGCGTCAGAGCCGCCTGGCTGCCCACGTAGTAGTGAACGAGGGCCGGGACCGAATCAAAGGCCTCTCCTTCCAGGCTGTACTGGGTCCAGCTGTACGACTCCCCGGACTGGACCACCATCTTCCTGATGAGGAAGTGAAGGACTTCCTGTTCCCAGCGGCAGGTGAGGACGAAGCCGCCCTGACTGGACCGGGAGTCTCTGAGGAGGAAATCACCTTCATTCACCACCAAGCTCTCCGACACCTGCAGAGACATTTAATCCGTCCTGAATCGTTGGAGGTTTCTAATGTTTCGTCTCATCAGATCTAAAATTATAACAAGCCTTGCTAAAGTAAAATACTTTCTGAGGTGGTTTTTCTGCTCACTTTTGGAAGATTCTTCTTTAATTCTCCTGTTTGCTAAGCAGCTGTTACAGCATGTTCTGTAACCACCGTATACAGGGACCAAAGGTTGCATTTTAACACTAAGCTACATCAAAAATGTAAGGTTTACATGGGGGGAACAAATGCAGAGGAAAACTAAAGAAAAAGTTTTCCTTTTTCTTGTGATGTTCTTTGTCTAAAGAAAAAGACAAATAAAGAATATCACATCTGACCACTAATATTATGACTGTTATGGAAATAAAGACGGTCACAATATCTGACTGTTCTTACCACACTGTGCAACTCTACTCAAGTATTTAATGTTTTTCTGTATTTACAGACTGCCGATCTGTTTCCCTTAGAAGAGGTGAGCTGTTTCAGTTGTGGTATTAACTGTGGTTTGATTTGATGTAAAGCACTTTGAAATGCCTTGCTGCTGAAATGTGCTATACAAATAAAGTTTGATTGATTGATTGATTGATTGATTGATTGATTGAAAAAAGATGTGGTATTAAAAAAATCCACTTTTACCTCAATATTAATTTGAAGCTTTTATGTGAATTCTGCACTAAATTTGTGGTTAAGTTGCAATTTCCCCATTGCCCACAAGCCTGAAATGCAACTTTACTCTTTTAAATACAATGTTTTAGCCACACTGGGTCAGACGATGGTTTGTGGGTATCAAAGGTGTTTGCTAACAAATATAGAGCCATGTGAAATTATCTGAACCCTTTTTCAGTTTCAACATGTATGTTTACAGGGCACCAAAAACTAAACACCTCTACAGGTCTAGTAACTGTCATAAATGGTGGTGGAGGTGTGATGATTTGGGTCAAAAGAAAATCCTTTAAAAGGTTGAAGCAAAAGTGGAGATGTTTTCCAACAATGCACAGCAGCAAGTGTGGAGAAAACCAAGCTGAAAATATACCAGGATATAAATCCCAAATACAAATCTAGAACAGAATGGCTGAAGAAAAAAGAAGTTGTTGAAATGACCTAGTTAAAGTCCTAACGTGAATATAGTCAAAACAAAATGTGGTGGGATCTTATGAGATTTGAGCAAGGGGAAATTTCCGATGTGAGAGAGTTAAAGTCAGAGAGTAAATGACTGCTAAGAGTTACGACGTTAAAGGTGATCTATGAGATTGTCTACATGTTGGTTTAGTTTAGCAGAAATTGTGTTTTCCTGTCTCTGGAAGATTATAAAAACCACATTTTTGTGATGTGGGTGTTTTTTTTTAATTTTCATTACTTTTTCACAACAAAAACAGGAAGAAAGTATTTCCCTTCTTTAAAAACAAACATCTACACTTCAAAAACACAAAATTTTACCAAGTAATTTTGGTGGAGTTCCTAGTACAAATATCTTTGTATACTTGAAATATGACAAAACTAGCTTATAAGTAGTCAATAATCCCTTAATATTGATTAAGATACTTCCATTAGAAACTAGATGAAAAATCCTTCCAGTGTGCCCTTAAGTTCTCATTTTAATGATAAAACATTCTCTGTGTAACTGTTAAATGTAAATATCTTCATGCAATCAGAACAAACCTCCCAGGGTATCGGACCGTGGTACCAGGCGTGGCTCTTCAGGTAGGTGCCACTCAGCCTCAGTTCCTCCTCCAGCTGCTTCCTCAGGTTTTCCGATGGCGGCTCCAACCAGAACTTCTCCTTGGAGAACTTGAAAGGCATCACAGGTGCAGAATTAGACACAACTCCAGAGCTCAGACCGATACCCAAAAGATGAGAAGCTGAGCTGTGAGAAGAATCGCTGGTTTGCAGCATCTCCTCTGCAGTCAAACGGCTGCCTTCCCTGCTTTCATTTCTTTCACTGTAGAACGGACAGTTGGGAAGGAAAGAGGGAGGAACGACGGACATCTCTGGCATTCCCACACTGAAATCCACAGTGGTGGCACCAAAGCAAGACTAGGGACATTGGAGTCTTGGCCTCGTTGCCCTGGCAACGGCATTGTGAAACAAGGTCATCACTCAGCAGCTTTTGTCCGTCGTGTCTTTATACAAACGAAAGGCGCTAAATACGCTACTGTATATGAGGAGTTTAGGGTGAGGATGAGCTGGGAATGGTTCAGCCTGACACGTCCCACCCCTCGGCCTGGACCCAGTGGTTCCGCCCTCTGAACCGGGAGTCAGACGCTGGGAACCAGGCCAGGACCGCTTCAAAACAAAACACAAGCATGTCTGTGTGGGGGGCTTTTTGTATTTACTACAGTGTAAGGACCATTTCTTTGTTGTGAGGACCAACATAAGAGGAGGTGCTGGTTTTGGGTCAGAGGTTACATATAGGAATATGGTGTGAACTGATTTATAGGTTTAGAATTAGACATTCTCTGTGTTAGGCTATAGAAATGAATAGGAAATGAATGGAAATCACTCTGCGTGTGTGTGTGTGTGTGTGTGTGTGTTCTTGTTTATGTTGTTATTCAGGACCTCTGACGACTGATGGGGCTTATGGGGACCTAGCCCTGCTCTAACGGGGCAGACCCCCATTTTGTGAGTTAGGCATAAATCCAGTATCTAAGATGAAAGAAAATTAACAGAAAGTCTTAATATGGGTAGAAATACCCATATTAATTATGTGTTTAACAATATCCACTTAAAATATCGTCCTATTTTAAGTTTGAGTGTCTTTTAAGGGAGCAGTAATCTATGTTTCCCAGGCACATTGTGTCATTTTCCAGCACAACCAAACAACTTTTCAAAGTGACACCTTCAAATTGGGTTTCTGTCTCTTTAAGAAGCTCCTGCTCTTTCAGCATGTCACCACAACAATGTTCATCAATTATGCTGTTTAAAACTGTTCTTAGTTTCCCATTATTGAAAACATGCCACTGCTAGTGGCAACAGCAGACTAATTGCTGCTGTCGTTAGTCTGGAGGAGCTGAGTGAGGAGGGCTGCTCTGTGAGGTTTGAACTGCATTATTTTTTCTTTAACAGAGAAAACTTTCATGACAGAACAAGGGAAGTCTTATAAAAGCAGAAGTAGGCAAAAAAAGAAAAATGAAAGAAAAGAGGAGAAAAAATACTTCAAAGAAACTCACTTTCACATATTCTCCACTGCAATCTGTCACTTTTTTTAACCTGAAAAACAAAAAGAAAACAATTATTTTCCTGCAGTGTGAAATAATTTGAACTGGATGAAACTGCAGTATTATTATTGGTGAATGCTAAAAAATATTTACACTCACAGATTAAAGCTCAGAAGGAATGAAGACCCAAACTAGACACGATTTGGTTCCCAGTTTAGTATCAATCAAACTCTGTTGATGCATTATTTTTGACTAAATGCTGGATGCAGTATTTACCAAACAATGTGAATATCAGAAAAATCCCAAAATTTCTGCTAAATGACAAATTAGACTGCTTTCTCTCTTTCTCCTTCTTTGTTTACCCTGAAGAGACAAAAGTTTTTCTGTCTTATTTTTGTCCTTCAGCTCAGGTTGGCACTCTCAGCTCTTTTTGACACCAGTGTAATAAAAGCAAATAGGAAGTTCAGTTTAAGGTTGTATACATTGCACTAAGTTGCAAAACAAATTGTCAACATCGTTACCAGAAAAACTAGTCCAATTTATCTGAGAAGCACAGGCCCGAAGACTTTTTTTAATTAATGTGTGTTTTGATTTGCACTTTATATAAAACATGTAGGCCCTTATAAGATGAATTTTGGGATTTTTATAAATATAAACAATATTAAAGTATTTGAAATGTAGGAAGTGATAGTAATTTTGGGTGGAAAACGTGGAGCTACAGGTCAGGGGACAAATTAATCCTACCATGAATCAATTCATGCATATGACTACCAGGTAATGTTCTGTAATTTGCATTAACAGAAGAAATTTTCTGTACTGGGTAGAGCACCAAAACTGGCCGCAGCCTTGTGGCCTGCATCCTTGCAAATTTTGGTAAAAAATATTCCAATTAATGTCATTTAACTGGATCCAGCTCATTCTATTGGACAGGCAGCAGAGGAAAAATGTATGGTAAAACTCTGACACAAGAAGCAACATTTTCAATTCAAAAATCTTTTTTTGCTGCTAGATTATAGCACAAATATACATATGAAATCAACAACAATTTATTGTTTTTAATCTGTTATCTAGGTTAATTGGATTCATCCAAAGTCATTGAATTAATTAGAATATCTGTTCCAATAAAGCTCATTTCTCAAACTAAAAGCACCTTAAGCAGGTATTAAATACTTTTGATTAAGGCTCTGTTTTTGCCTTAATTTTTTTCTTTATTGGTCTGATGTAATATTCTAATTTTAAAGGGCATGTTTTATTAGCTAGAAGTGAAAAGTCATCATAGGTAAAGTCTGTAAAACATTCATCTGTGTGTAATTAACCAATATGTGACTGTGATTGTGTTTGGAAAGTTTTACTATACAGCACGAGTTTATTAATCTGGTGATCATGTTCATGTCTTTATTATAAATGCTTATGAAGGTCAGATGTTGTTTACTGCAGCATTATTGAGATGTGATTTAACCATAATTGATTGATTCATTCAACTCCATGGTAACGAAAGCAAACGGCTAACTCCGATATTGCAGCATGATTGAGTTGGATCAGTGCTAGAATCAGACATGTCTTCCTGTCTCCTGTCTGTCCTCTTGCACAACTTCCTACCAGCAGCAGTGAGTTCATTCGACAACACCCAGCAACAACTTGCAACACAGCAAGCTTCTCCAGGGAGGAGAGGGAATTTCTCAAACTCATGCATCTACAAACTGTCTGCAGAAGGAACATATTTCTTCCATCCACTTTTCACATCCGCTGGCTCATCACCAGGTCTGACAGGAGTCACAATGCTCAGCTTTACAAAGGAGAGAGAAACAAAGTGCAACATCTTTATCCTGACAGCAGTGACGTGTTGAGTCAGTGAAACAATATGAGCCGACAGAGAGAAACGTCTTCTCTTTCTGTCGCTCTGTTCTTCCTCAGCATGCTGCATACTTCAGCGAGTCAGGGGAGGCGACCTTTTGTTCCCAAACACAAACTCTGAGTGCAGACGGTGCAGATGTGAGCTCAGCATGAGAAACTCCACAGAGTTTGATCCAAAGGCTGGATCTCCAGCCTGGGTTGCTCCAGTTTGTTGCGCAGTTACGTAACTTTTGTAGTAAGCGAACAGGCATGTATGGAGGAGAGGCTTAATTAAGAGAGAATATCTTAGTCATTTAAGATGAGTGATGGTGGACAAACATCTGAAGGCATCAGATAATTTTACTTCTGATTAGGAATGCACTGATCCACTTCCAATACAAATATCAATATCTGAGGTTTAGTATTGGGCGATACTGATTTGATGCTGAAAAACAGTTGAATCGACTTAAAATACAAACATAAATGTACTGAATAATCAATCAATTTGATAAATTTTCACTTGGAGAGAACACTTAAACACACCAATAGCTTCCCATGCCTAGTCAAACATGAAAAAACATGTTTAATCTGTTCAGTAAGCACAATTACTGGTAGAGCAGCCAATGCAAAATAAATAATAAAGAAACTAAAACCGACAAAAACAAAAGGCTGACTACCTTAGTCAAACATGTACAAACGGCAACAAACTTTCCTTCAAATGGTTCAGAAAGTGAAGTTAGAAATTCTAAATATAATGTAAAATAAATAAGAAAGCATAGAATTAGACTAAATAGTGTGCCTGTATGGATTGGGCATGTTGTCACCAATACCTGATGTAGAAATGTTTTCAATATCGGTAACGATACAAATTATTAGTATTGAATCGGTGCATCTCTACTTCTGACCGGAGAAAATGCAAACTTTTTGGAGTGACCCAGGCAAAGCCTCGACTTAGATCTGATGAAGAATCTGGGGAGGGAAATG
Source organism: Gambusia affinis (assembly GCF_019740435.1). Classification (NCBI taxonomy): domain Eukaryota; kingdom Metazoa; phylum Chordata; class Actinopteri; order Cyprinodontiformes; family Poeciliidae; genus Gambusia; species Gambusia affinis. Next base: position 30,754,115 of record NC_057870.1, on the reverse strand, counting down.
AAGATTAGGGTGATGGAAAGAAGGCCTTCCACCCTCAAAGACTTGGAGCTGATCACTGATTATACAATTTTAAAGCACCAGAAGAAACAGAAGAAAAAATCTGCTCAGCAATTAAAGCCAACCAAACATTTTCCATTGATTACTGAGAAGGATTTTGATATGCATCCAATGTCCCCTTTCAAATAATCTGTAATGTCAAAAAACGTAATCAATTAAAATATTTAACTGCAGTTAATCACATGATGTCGGCAGTGAACTCAGAATTGCACAGCTAGTTACGCATCTTTCAGTGATTGTTAAAAGTATTCACACCCCTTTCCTTTCTGCTCCTTTTATCATGTTTCAACTGTGAATTTCAATACATTTTATTGTGATTTTTTGTGAAACTCCAGCACAAAGCAGAGCATATAGTGAAGTAGAAGAATCTTAATTATTTTTACCATAAATAAAAGTTGTGATGTGTATTTTTTTTGCTAAGTAGGTGACTTCTAAAGGCAGTCGGATACATTGGATTTTATTTAGAGAAATCAAAATAAGAGGTAAAGTCAGCTCAGATTTTTCTTTCTAAAAACAAATAAATATGTAACATTTCTCTCCAAATCAGTTATGTGCTACTTTATGTTAATCATGCAAAACACACAAATCTAAAGGTGTGAATCCTGAAATGTTCCTGTAAATGAAAAAATTCTGTTTGTTCCTCAAAGATACCAGAAAAGTGAACCAGAAAACCACCAGAACTGAAAGTGGTTTTCTAAGAAAAACAGTTTCACGTTTTAAGGAACAAAACTGTTTAGACGGTTCCTCTCCTGCTGCTGGTGTTAAACTGAAGCTAAGAAAAGATTCTGAACATGTGAAATTGAAAAACAACTCAGTGAATTATTACTGAGTTTAACTGCAGTTAACTCACCTGTTAGTTTTTCAGCTCATGTTTAGCATCACGTTTGACTTCAAGTCTTTGAAGCTTAAGTGACGGAAAATAAAAACAATAAAACTTTCCCAATGTTCCACGAATGCATTGTTGTTTAAAAATTTGCTAGAAAAAAATCTGAAATTTTCAGATTAATTTCAGAAATATTTGAGAAAAACTTGGACATTTTCTCTCAAAACTTTCTGTGTTTCAGAAGTTGAAAATGTGCAACTTCTGAAACTCAGAATGTTTGTTTCCAGAAAATGTTCTGATTTTTCAAACTCAGAAATGTTTTTTCTAGAATATTTCTGAGATTTTTTGACTCCTAATAAAAAGAAAGAATCAGAAGTTTTTGTGAACCTGACAGTCACTGCTGATGTTTTTCCTTCATACTTTCTGCTGCTAACAGAGCAGGACTCACTTACTGATGATCAGTTAATCGCTGCATTTAAACGACATGGTCTTTAGTCTGACACTATAAGGTTTTATGGAATCCATTTCCATTTGCATATTTTCTTCTCCATTAAACATAACAGCTGAATCATTTAAATAACCACCTAAAGATTTTTTCTTAGAACTGTACAAATAACTGATCCAAGTTTAAATCAGAAACTTCCTTTAATCATTGAATAACCTTTCTATGAAAGTATAGTAACAGTTTCATCCATATTGCAGTACTGTAGAGGAAGTTAAAGTCCCTCTCTGCCTCAGGGCTTCATTCCCCAAACCGTTTCCTGCTCCTGAAACCAGCAGCAGCTTTCAGACAGAAACACGCGCTGCGGCTCGCAGCCTCCCATTACAACCTCAAGCCTGAAGCTGCTGACAACAAACTCAGAAAGAGGAAAAACAAGCAGTTACAACAAAAGTCAGGATGGCCTCAATGATCACTTCTGCTGAGACTGGTTGGTGAAGTGGAAACAGAAATGTGTTCGGCGTCGCGTCATTAACCTGGGCAGCTCTTAATCTGGAGCTGTGACTAAAACTAGTTCCTCTGACGGTAGCAGAGCTCCACAGTAACTATCCTGGTATTACTACAGAACAGCTGCTTATTAGATTATTTAAGGGATTTCTTGATTTTGCAGGTTTGGCAATATTAAGCCTGCCAGACCTGGAGAGGCATTAAGCAAAGAAATGTGGTAATTCACATTTCATTTATGGTGTAATAAAGAGGATTATTACTTTTAACATCAGACCAAGGTGGCTTGGATAGATATTAGTCCATTAATAAGAGTAAAGGCAACAATACTTACATTATGTTATTGTCTCCTGATATTGTTTCCCTAATATAAACATTGATTATTCATATTGGCTCAGTTTTACACACAGAACTGATCAGCTGATAGCGATGCTACTGCCGATATATCACTGGTACAGTGAATCCCCAACTAATCACACTTCAATTTTCAGATTTTTCTCTGGAACGTGAATAATAATTATTCGTAGAAAATCCACCTACTCATGGATTGTTTTTTCCCAAAGTATGTAAAGTATGGAAGAAACAGTTCAGCTTGAAAAGCTGGAATGTCTCTGCACAATATGCATGTTTCCATCCAATGCTGAGCAAACTTTTAAAATGTTGCAAAAAAGGTGAAGAAGGAAAGTTTTTATCTGTGTGCAACATCAATCAGTCCCTCCACTTTCTCCTGATTCCACGATCGCTTTTTCTGCTTCAGCCGAAATAACAAAAAGTATTTCATTGTATTATCGCACAAATAACTCAAAATTTCTTCTTTTTCCAAATTAGCACCACAAAATCAATGATTTGATTGCTAAAAAAAATAAATAATAAAATAATCACAAAATCCTGGAGGGCCTGGTCAATTTCAAAAAAGAAAATCACATTTAATCTTAAATACATGTCAACTGCAGACACAGCTATTTATTCATATTTGAACAGTTTTATAATGGGTTTTATCAATATATTCTGGTTCTTTGAGAACATTCATGATCTGTGGCCCTAAATGAAAACGAGTCTGTAGATTTTCTGTTTATTAATGCATATTTGGTGCTTGAAATGTTAACATAAGCAGCGTTTGAGAGGGTGTTTGCTGTAATCCCTAATCCCAACAAACACCAGGGATCCACTGTCTCATTATGATTATACAGCTGTAGTCGTATCACGTGCCAGGATATTAAAACGCATTAAGCCATTTTTTTTGCAGCAGCATCTCAGTCCATCTATCAGTCTTTTGCTGTGTTACACTAAACACTGAGAAACAAACTTTGTATTTTCTTTAGTCAAAGTTTCACACACTGAAGCAGCCTGCCGGGTGTCCTGCAGACTCAGTCAGATATTCAGTCTCTTGTTTCTGTTTCTCTGTCAGTTTTTGACTGAAGGATCAGATTCCTCCTCTTATGCAAGGCAAAGCCTGCAGCCTGATCCACTCCGCTCCCTCTCCCGGACTGAAAACCAGCTCTGGAGGTAAATATCCAGTTCCACCTTTTATTTATGGAACCAAACTAATCAAACACGCGTGGTCAGTTTCCACTGTGACACCAGAACTCCATCAGCAGCGATGACCACTAAAAGTTCTGACGTTAAAACCTGAAAGCTGGTGATTAAACCTGAGCAACTTTCCTCCTCCAGCTGCGACTCTCGTGGTTTCGCTTTTAAAACGCGGCTCCAACGCGCTGAGCCCGCAGAGAGGCGGCTTCTCACCTTCCCCGGGTCTCCTCCTCCCTGCAGCGGACTGACACACGGCGACCGTCCGGGACCTGGCTCATGTTTCCCCGCAGACTCTGATTCACGCAGCGGGCAGCTGACAGACCGCCGCAAGCAGGCGGAGGGTCACTGCGCATGTCCGCTTCTGTACCAATTAACTGCATTACTGATAAACTTCACCAGGTTGCTCATTCAACTGTTTAGATTTATACAACCACTTCAATTTTGTGCTGTTTAATTTCATTCTTCTAGTTTCCAAATTCAGGGTCGGGGGGCCAAAAGTGGCTCATGAAATTCTAAATGTGGGCCTTAAAAAATGAGCAGAAGTAAAATATAATTTTAAAGTGAGGATTCATGACATAAATTCAACACAACTGTTACAAAAAATAAACTCAGTTTCCAGGAGTGGTGAGAAATAATCAGAATAATGTGTCATATGCTCCTTACAAGATGAACTAAAAATATATCAGTTTAGCAAAGAAAGCCAGAAAACTAAATGTACCAATAAAACATCTACCGGCCCATGAATGAAATTATGCTGACAGATAATGATATTGATTAAATTGTTCTATTTGGTATTCTGTGACAACCTGCATTATTATTAGCTTGCATTTAATGGATTCAGGATATTCACTGTGTGCATTATTATTGGCCGCGTTGTGTTTTTGAGGATTATTTTTTATCAGTCACCAACTACAGACTCTCAGTTAATATAAACTGTTAATAAACCTCAAACATGATCATGGTCAAGAAAGTAAAAGTGAGGCTTTGGTTTTCTTAGAAAAAATCTAATAATAGTTTTGCACAATAATAGTTGCACAATGATTGTGCAAAAATTATTGTGCAACAAAATGAAAAGCACTTTTTCCATTTAGGTGAGAATGATACTCAAAACTTTCCAACTTCGTTACAAAAACAAACCTATAAGTGGCCAGTAAAGCAACTCATTCTATCAGTCCCACCGATAACCCGTCCATCACCGAGTCGATCAGTTCTTCACCTGTTGATCATCAACTTTCTGTGCAGCATTAGTGGTGCACAAAAAGTGTTTCATTGCAGTTTTCCAATTGAAATAAATCTATTTCTTAAGGCTGGTAAAACCATTTCATCCTAACAGAAACAAAATCAATTCAATGAATTTATTTTCATAATTTTAATCCCACCTGGGAAAATTCAGATGTAAGGTACGCATGTTTATAAAAACATGCATTCTTTCCCTCTGCAGGTAAAATCAATCAGCCTCTCACCTGCCGCCAGCCTCCACTTCCTGTGGAGCCTGGGTGGTTTCCTGTCTCCAGGCCGTCGGGTCGCCGTGGCTGCGCGCTCTTTCAGAAATCGGGTCCATTGGAACATAAACGTCCTGCTTTGAAGCCATGTTGAATTGCTGGGCCTCGCGCTGAGTAACGGGCTCATCTGACGGGCAGCCGGCAGGTGCTGGGGTCAAAGGTGAGACCCGGCAGGGCGCGGCGGGCAGCGGCCGCTCCCGCTCCGGGTCTGTCAGGCTGAGGCTGGACAGAGCACCGAGCAGCGGGGAGTCTCGGACATGCTCTCCCGGGTTCAGGCTCCCCGCAGCCTTCAGGCTCTTCTTCTGCTTCTCGCCGCGGGGAACCGTCCCCACATGGGTGTACATGTCGCTGGAGCGGGCGTAGCCGGGGCAGCGGAGGCCGGACTGCATGTCGTCCACTGACTGCGTCTCCTCCAGCACTGCCGCTGCTGCCGCCGGCTGCCTGGCTCCGCAGAGACTCCCATCAGACTGAGAGGCTGCTTTGTTGTTGCTTTTCTCTGGAGAGCGGCGGGAGGAGAGGCTGCTGAGGCTCCCGAACCATTTAAAACCTGCAGAGGAGGATGCAGCTCATTAGGCTTCAAAGGAACAACCGTTTTATTAGCATTTCTCTGCGTTCACACAGCAGACACACTTTTTCCTTTTTCTTTTTTTCCCTCCAGGGGGTCTTTTGTGGGCTCTAGTGTCCCTTATATGGCAAATGTCGGTTGGGTCCGGGAATCGAACCCGCGACAGCCGCGTCGAGGACTCAAGGCCTCCAAATGTGGGTTGCGCTACCCCCACGACAGCACGCCCCAGCAGACTCACTTCTGACTCATTCTGACTCTTTATTCAGACTCAGACAACCTGAAGCAGTAAATGAGTAAACTGGATTTATTTTGCACCTTTCAGAGAACAAAAAAACATTACGAGGTGCATTTAACTAAAAGCTTGTCTGAATAAAAGTGTCTTAAGCTGCTTTTTAAAGGAGTTAACAAAGACAAGGATACAACAAATACTAATCCAAAAACATTAACAAAACAGAAGAGATTCCAGTGGAAACCTGAGACATCGTTGATTCTAGCATTCACTGTCTGTGTTTAGATGGGTGGACAGCAGCTAGCAATCAATCAGTTAGTACATTTCAGCAACAAGGCAGTTCAAAGTGCTTTACATCATTAAACCACAAAACGTAAAGTCATGAAAACATCATATAGTCACCAATTAGGAACCCAGTAACAGACTTTGCTGAGTTCCATCATCAAAATCATCAAGATACAAAAAATATGTTGGACAATATTCCATTGTTATCGTTCAAAAGTAACTCTAAATATCTGGGCTTTTAGCCTTGATTTAAAGGAACTCAGTGTTTTGCCTGCTCTGCAGTTTTCTGGGGGTTTGTTCCAGATTAGTGGTGCATAGAAGCTGAAAGCTGCGTCTACATGAAAGAACTAAGTTGAGTTTTGTAGCCTGTCCTGATTGTTGTACAGCAGCAGCTGCGTTTGCATCACTGATAGCATTTATATTTTCAACAAACCCACTAAAATAATTATATCTTCATGTTTTAAAGTCAAAAGTGGAATCGTCCAATCAGCGATGTCCTGGTTTCTGGCTGGGAGCTACCGCTACCGCTACCGCTACCGTTTTGCTAATGTTGAGTTTTTTAATTTGTAGTTGTTGATGTGGTTATATTTGCTTATATCCATGATATGACTTATTCAGATTGTAACAAACACAGGTGAAGTTAGCAGGAAGTAAAACCAAGCGATCCAGAGGCATTAATGAAGCGAGGTGTAAGCTAGCTAGCTAGCGCTGATGACCTGCTGCTTCCCTCCTGCTGCTCTCTGAACCGACAGCCTCTTAATGACTCGTATAACTGGAGACCTTCAGTCTGTTTCCTTGTCACACTTTCCATAAAAACATGAAGAATCTGAGTTCAGTAACCAGAAACAACACGTCCAGAGTAATGCTCTGTTATAAAGGTCATAGCTGCATGTTGGAGTGACTTGTTTTAACGTAACAACAGTTTTGACATGCAGGAAATAACTTGCAAGGAAGAACATTTGGTAAAAAGGGAAACAAAACATCTGTGTGTTTTTATCTCGACTGTAGAGATGACAAGTCTTTACGTTCTTATTTCCTCAGTTTAAATTCCTCTGAATCTTTTGATGAGGTGAAACCAGATGTTATACAAAAAAGAGAAGTTTAATCTGGCCTCCGATATTTTATCTTTCATCTGACATTGAATTAAAATGTTTTCATGTCGGGGTCGTCTGAGGAATGTTCTAATATAAAAGCTCTCAGCGGATCCAGTTTCGGCCTCAGGGGCCAGTTAGGCTCTAAAAGCCTGACAGATATTTATCTGCTCCATGTAACCCTGCAGAAAAACTCTTGCTTTAACTTACTAACTGTGTGTTAGCGCTGCAGATAAACCGTTTTCCTCTGAAGTTATGATGCTTGTGAAACATGCATATTATCACAGATATTATCTGAAAATATTACTGAAACCATAAAAAAATGAGTCACTGATTCTGTTTTTCTTCCCTCTGGCCTTTGAAACCTGCAGTAGAGAAAGAGTTCAACACTGGAACTGAAAAAACAGAATGACAGGATCTCATGTCCAGAACTTTATGTTCTCAGTCAATATACTAAATATTTAATCAGCAAGCTAAATATTTTATATTTAAGTTTAGTTAGAAAGTTACCAAAATATTCAATTAACAGTTTGAAGCTAAATATTTGGCTTCAAACTTTAGCCCTGAGCTAAATATTTAGCTATAAGCTAAACACTTATTATACCAACTAAATATTTATTTTTCAGGCTAATATTTAACTTGCTAACTAAATATTTTGTTTCCTAGTTAAATATTAAGTTTGAAGCTAACAAGTTAACTTACTGGTTAAATATTTACTTTGGCTCTACATATTTAGCTTAAGCTAAACATTTAGTGAGCAAGTTAAATATTTAGCTTCAAATTAAATATAGAGCTATAAGCTAAATATTTAGTTTCCAAACTTGCTAAAAATTTAGCTTCAAACCAACTGATGGAAACAGTTACTGACTTGACTTACAGACTAAATAAACCACCTGCAGCTCCAACATGGCTAAATTTCAGCTTCAGACTGAAGCACACAGTGGAGCGTTGTCCCGTCCAGCAGACATGAACTGTCTTTGCTCAGCTGAGCCTCAGTCCCTTCGAAACGCACAAAGAAGACCCTGTGCTTCTTTTACAATGGTCCGAAAAGATGTTTGTAAGAAGAATAGCGGACAAAGAAACTGTAGATACAGCAGACAAACGTCAATTCATCACATTCTGTCAGGATTACACGAATCCTCACATCAGCCCCGTTTCTCTGACCAATCAGAAACGACGTCTCTGTCCCACTGAGTGACTGAATGAGGTCAAGATCTGCCGTGTTTCCATTAAATGGGACTGGGATCATAATGGGACTGGACTGGGATCATACTGCTGTAATTATAAATATTGTATTAAAACATCTGACGGAAATATTTAAATTTAATTAAAGCACCGGTTTACCAGACAGAGAAAGATCACTTTAAAAATGTAAAAGTTAAAGCTGTGTGATTTTATTTTTTATTTTCACACTGTTTGTTTTAAATAAAAGAAACTCAAATATTCAAGGCTCAACAAGAAAAAACATTGACTTAAAAAAATTCAACAATAAAACATTAAAGTTTTATATTCCTACTATTGGGTTTTTTAGGGATTTACATCAAATAAGTGAAAACGGCCAGTTTTATTCTAGCAGCAGTTTATAAAATGAGCAGTTTATTCACTTCCTATTTTCACATTTATTTCATTGTATTTTTATTATAAAACACAGAAAAATACAGATTTATTATTTAGGGCTCTGTCATGACAGCGGTCCTGGATAAAGTCTAAATGTTTTGCCCTTAGATTTAAGACTTCATTATGAGTTGGTAAAACTGCATCAAGCAACAGAAAACCTGTTTCTCCTGGTTTGACATTTTTAAAGTGATAGCATCACTTTTTGTGTAAAAAGTTTTTCGAACTAAGAACAGGAGGAACTCTTACCCTTTTTAATTTTGCTCATGGCGTCGGGTTGAGGACGCGTGTGAGGAAAGGTGTGTGTCAGGAATCTCCACTGGTTCTGCAGTTTGATGCTGAGCCACACGCTTCACTCCACAGAGAGAATCTACTTCCTGTCTTCAACGCAGCGGAAACGTTGAAGGGCTGAAATTCACACTGGGTTTCACATTATGTTGATGTAATCAGAGAAGTGTGTGTGTGTGCGTGTGTGTTACTAAAACAGAAATCTGCTGTGACGTACACACAGATTTTACAAATAGAAATGAAGTCAAAAAGGAGTCAGACTTATTGTGTGTCTTCATGTCCAATGAAATGATTTCTCATCTCAACCTGAACTTATGTGAAATGAACAAACAGTTTTCATCTGTAAAATAAAGATGAAGTCAAAAATGGAACCTGGTTGGAGAAACTAAGAGCTTCCTTGTTGCACTGATCAGTTTTAACTGATCCAACGATCATCAGAGGGAAACTGTTGTGGTTTCTGGGTGTTTGAAGTTTGGGCATCGTTTAGTTTCTGTTTAGATCATTTCTTTCTCGCTGCATTACAAGATCTGATCATTTCAGGTTTCTCCTTTGTGTTTCAGTGTTTTTCTAGTTAACAAAAACAAGTGGAAAAGCTGCTGTGGTTCTCTTTCTCACTGAACTAAGTGAAACAAACTAAATCCTTTGAGCAACCTGTTCCCCTCCTCACCTGTGGGGGCGCTGCACCAAGAAGGAAACACTGACCACAACTTCCTTTTTCACAAAAATGGAGTGGTGTCAGACTTTAGCAGTTGGAGGATTTCTCTTTGGAGACATTTCTTGAGCTGGCACTGGGTTGTATTTACCCAGAATGCCCTGGGCTGAAGTCCACTTCCTGCTTTTGGAGCGGTCTCTGGTCCACTTGGTGTTCACATCTGCTTTTGAACCAGACCTGAGTTCAGTTCTTGTTTTAATTGTGGTTCCTCAGTTCTTCTCCACAGGTTCTTTCCATGGTTCTCTGTTATTCTGTGTCTTCTACAGTTCTGTAGGTTTTCTTATTTTTTCATTAAACATGTATTAAACAGAAACACCTTTAAGAGGCAGCAGTCTGGACTGTTTGCTGCTCCAGTGTGTCGGCCTGATGCCAAGGCAGAAAGACGTTAGCAACGACCTCAGAGGATCAACTGTTGGGATTCCCAGACGAACTGAACTCCTTCATTCTACAGAGAAATGAGAAAAATCAGCTGCTGTTCCTTCCAGGAATCAACATCCCAGCAAATTTATCCCAAAGTTGAAGCAACCAAACCAAACCAAACCGATCCAAACAATGGATCTCCACCGGAGACTCTAACAGCATCAGTTAGCAGGTCAAAGGTTAGAGTTCATGTCTGGATGGTGAGAAAAACAATGAAGAAGAAAGAATGACTGTTTTGAAGGAGTAAATCTGGTTCTTCTTCCTTTAAGATGTTTGGAGAAAACCAAACTCGGCATATCAAGGCTGTTGGTTTGGGTTTGTTCAGCAGCTCAGCCTGTTTCTGCATCATCAAGCCGAAGATAACGTCACGATTTTCTCTCATCTAATCAGAGATTAAGAAACGGGATTTTCTTGAGCAGGTAAACAAACGGATCCTGCAATTTAAAACTTCACATCAGAATCTGAAAGATACTCAGTGATGCAGTTTATTTGTTCATTTAGTGAATTAAAAACTCAAACCTCAGTGAATGAAGCAACAACAGAAACAACAGATCTGATAATCTGATTCCAATTGTTCCTAACAAACATCCAGATTCTACCAGACTGGATATTTCACTTTCAAACAGGGTTAATCTGTTAATCTGGACACATTTCTCCCTTTACGTTTTATTTTTCTCAGGTTGTTTTTGCCTGATATTAAATATATATTTTATATTATTTGCCAGTGAAGCAGAAAAACAGGAACTCTGTGGGCCGGTTCTGTAAATGTGACCCATCTCCCTCCCTTTTCTCCAGAACTGGACCCGTCAGTCTGGCTCACTTCTTCCAGACTCACTTTTCATTTCCAGAGGTGAAGGACTGAGCTAGCTGTCAGACTGTTGCTTCCCCAGCAGGAAAACCAGAGTTTTCAGATTCTATGAAACTTGATGAAACAGAACCTCTTACAGATATTCTGCACATGAAAACGTCCTGCCCCGTTTCACACTGACTGGTTTGTTACTGGTTTTCCTGCTGACTCTGTTCTGTGTTCAGCCACCAGCAGCTGCAGCGTCGCCTGAAAGAGGCGTTAGCGGAGATAAACTGTTACTGAATGTTGCACAAACTCTGAGCAGCTTCCCGGCATCCAGGAAACGTTTTCAGCTTAAAGAGTCAAAATGTCGAGTCAGGATGAGGAAACAGGCAGAAAGTCACTGAAGAAGGATTTACTCTGCTGGGACTTTTATTCTGGTAAAATAAAAAATAACATCAGAGTGTTGTTCAAATTTACTCATGTTGTATTATCACTTTGTTCCCATAATTTTACTTTATTTTTTTCTTTACTCTGGCCCTAAAACTCAATCGTAAAAAATCATTCAGAATTTTACAGAAGAAAAAAAGGGTAGAAAAACATACAGCCCCAGATACAATGGGATAGCTTAGATAAAACATGTCTATGTCAGGTTGGTCTAGTCAAAGTCAACCTAAATCTGACTGTGAGCCAGTCAGATTTAAGCAGCACATTAAACCAGATGTTCCTGATCCAGTCTGACGGAGCTGCAGATGTTTTAAAACTCATCATGATGTTCAGATAAAAGCTTTCTGATTTTATCTGAACAATCATAAAGCTTTTTTCTACTACTCTGAAATCTGAAATGTTTATGTTTCTTTTTTTAAAAGTTTTAATTTTTTTTAACCATGAGTTTTCACTGCTGGGCTGATCTTCTCACTGCGGCCACTAGATGGCGGCAGAACCAACCTTAAAGAAAAGGCTGATGAACGTCACACATCAACACTAAACTCTCATCTGATTGAGACACCAGACTGATCCTGCTTCAGTCTGACAGACTTAAACAGAACCGAGTCCAGCATGTTTCAGAAATCAAACTCTTCCTCAAACGTCTATAATTCATTATCTATACAGTGAGATGGATCCAGTCTAGTTATGCTAGCATTAGCATGTGTCACTATATGAACTGATGGATCATTGGCATTTTGTTGAACCTGATCTCACTGTGAAATAATTACATTTTCTTTTATGAACAGAACATTTATTACTAGAGTCCCAATGACTGAACAGAGGTGATAATGGACAGTAAGAGAAGCCTGGAGTCTTCATTCTTACCAGATGTTAACTTGAATTTAAAGATCCAGAGTCAACACAGCTTCAGTAACTAGCTGAAGCTAGTTACTGAAGCTGGAAACTGGAGATCAGGATGAACTTTGACCTGAACCTCCAGATAAAGATGGTTCCAAAGTCGGCCTTCTATCACCTGAAGAACATTTCCAGGATCTCCAACCTTTTTAGAGATTTGCTTGTTTCCAGAAACTAACCTGACTTTGTCCATAAATGTTTGGAATAGGCCGTCTCTAGATGCTTATTGATCTGTTTCTCTAACATCAGATCAGATTAGTTCCTGCATAACAGGAAAAAATCAATAATCTGAATGTTTAATCTCCTTCAAACCAGTCAAACCTCGTATGTCTTCAGACAGCAGCTGACTGTACTCTGGGATCAGAACCTTTCTAAAGTCCATAGACAGGTTCTGATCCCGATTCACTTCTCAGAGCAGTGGCTGGGTTTTAATCATGCAAGGTAAATTTCAGCTGCAGAGCAGAAACCCTCGTTTCTGTGAAACCAGACTGAATCACAGAGCGTCTCCGTCTGCCTGAGACGACAAACCGTCAAGGTTTCTTTAGCACAAAGAGACGGGAAGAGCAGGAGGACATCTGGTTGATCAAATTAAAAATGTGTTTCTGTCAGCAGCTCCATCTGCCTCAGTCAGCTACAGTTCATTTATGATGCTTTAGATTTTTATTCTCCAGAGTTTTAATCAAGAAACGCCAAATCTCTGCACGTTAATTAAACACACATCACTTCCTGTGGCAGAAAGTTACAGGCTGAGATGATCGTCAATCAGTGGAAAGTAAAATCTGTGTTCTGGAAAACAGCCGGTCTGTTCCAGGAATGTGATTTATGGAGAATCCCAGGAGAAAACGACATAAACTCTGCTGAAGATCTGCTGAGGGACCCTGCAGGTTACCAGAAAACAGACTGCAAGTTATTAAATAACTTTATTTATTTAATACGGTTTACAAAAAATATATTGCAACCTGTAGGTTTCATGAAAGTTTTTAAAGAACCAAAAGTTACCCATGAAGTCCCTGGAAAGTAACTGGTATATTTGTTGCCTAACATTACTTTTATTTAGTGGATCTCACTGTAAGTTTGGGTCTTATTCCTGAAATGGATCCTGTTTCTCAAAGTTAGAAGTAAATCAATAGCAGCAACATTTCTGCCTCTTCTGCGTTATGGAGATGTTTTATAAATGAATGCTTCGACCAAATGCCTTCAGTCATTGAATACTGTGCATCGTTGTGCTCTAAGGTTTGTAACCGGTAGCAGACGTTGTACACATCATCATGAGCTGTATGGAAAAGCTGAATGGCTCCTTTAAGCAAACGGAGAAACAATCACCTGATGATCCTGATTTATAAATCTCTGCTCGGCTCCAGCATACTTCAGCTCTCCCTCACATAGATCTGTTATTCTTTACTCTCTAATAACATTTTCCTTTTGCCAGTTCCACGTGTTTGAACTGAAAAGGGGAACAAACATTCAGAGTTTTGGCTCCTTCAGCCTGGAATCAACTCCAGTCTGAACTCAAGATGTCAGAACTGGTTTCACTGGATTTACTTTGAAAAGGTTCTTAAAAACAGCCAACAGGATTCTATTAAACAGTGTCTCTGCTTTTAAATTGTTCTACACTTGTTTTATTTACAATTAGTTTTATTTTGTAAGTGGTTGCTGTTTATCGCAGACTTCTGGCCAGGTTCTGAGATCCAGATCTCAATGAGGTTTACCTGGTTAAATAAAGAAAATAAAAAATAAATTCATGGTCTCTGGTGCTGTGCATGGTCATAAAATGATGCAAACCAAACTTTTATTTTATCGTAAACCTTTTGAAGAAAGAAGACGGTGTGAGGAGTCCCAGCTGTTGGTCTGTGTGCAGATTTACAACAAACCATTTATACAAGTGAGAACCTTAACATATTTCTAATGTAAGTAAAATTAATAATATGCAATCAAATACTGAATTATGGAGAAGGTATGTGTTTAATCATTAGTAACCATGGAGAAAATGCCTCACCATCATGTAGCCTAGCATGTATGATAAAAACTGGAGAGCTATAAGAATTTATTTTTTTATTTTTCTGTAAAAAGTCGTTTCCTGTCATGAACCCAGACTGGATGCTGAATCAGATCAGACCAGCATCTGAGCTGAGGATGAATCCAGCAGCAGCAGAAACTGCTTGTTCATCCTGTTGGAGGTTTTCTGACGTTTATTTCATGTTTAAATCTCAGAATCGACCCGCTGAGCTCCCCTCCTGCTCTCCTTCGGTTCCATAGCAGCATCATTTTCAAAGCTGTTCTGTCAGGTTTTTCTGATTTATGTCAGACCAGAAGTTCATCTTCAGCCTCCCAGATCTCCTTGGTTGTTTTCTGGAGCTGCACTAAAAACCATCAGTCTGACATCATTTGACCCCAAAGAAAATCTAATTTATTTTTTCCCAAAATTCACTTTTTCTGTTTCAATTTTTCTGATTTCCATATTTTTCGTTTTGGTCATATTTATTAACCAAAAGTGTGTAATTATGATATTAATGGAAAAAAGAACATCAACAGCCAGTTGTCAACATTTCCAGTTGTTATGTATCTCAAATGAAACAAACTGCTGTGTTTTAATAGAAGTTTGGTTTTAAAAGGTGTTAAAATGTTTTTCCTCATTTTTAAACTCAAACAGGTGAAACATTAAAATCTCATTTTTAACATGAGAGAAAATCTCTCTTCTAAAAACACTTCAGAGTTAAACTGAACAACAAAACATTTATCATATAAAAACCCTTCACACAGTAAAAGTGTTTCAGTTTTAAAAATGTTTCAGTTTTAAAAGTGTTTCAGTTTTAAAAGTGTTTCAGTTTTAAAAATGTTTCAGTTTTAAAAATGTTTCAGTTTTAAAAATGTTTCAGTTTTAAAAGTGTTTCAGTTTTAAAAATGTTCTGAGTTTAGTTTTATCTCTCCTCTGATGTGACGACAGTCGCCGTTTTGGTGTTGATTTCATTTTCACCTGAAGTTTCACAGTTTTCACTTTTATTTGAAAATTCTCACTTTTTATTGATAAATGTGTTTTGTTTTGTTTTTTAATTGGTGCGTTTCCATTAAACAAATTTATTTTTTAATTTTTGTGATTTCATGTGTAATGGAAACCGGGCCTGTGTTGCGTAACCAGGCAACAGCGGGTACGGAAGCTGCAGTGGCCAAAACACTACAGAAACCTGCGAGTCTTTCTTTTCCCCAGCTACCAGGTAATTCTGTGAAATCCCACTTGTTATTGTAGATTCCATTTCGTTTATTAAATTATGTATTTTCTGCATCGTGGAAACCGTCGGGGCCTAAACATGCGGCGCTGGACCCAGACTGGGTCCTGGAATCAGTCCAGCCGGGTCCTGACCATGTGACCTCTGACCTGATTAATTCTTTCTGTTCTTTTCTCCACTGAAACGTTCCAGCTTTCATCCTTCAGCCCTGCTGCTTTAATGAACAACTCAGATCTCGTATGAATAATGACAGAACGACTGCATGGAGCCTCTGGCCTCCTTTTGTTGCTGAATGCTCTAAAATATAGATGAGGTTCTCCTTCTCTCCGCTGCAGATGTTTGTCTCTGACTGATGAAGGTTGAACTGAAGCTGCAGAGCAGCCTGAGCTTTTAAAACCAAACACTGAAGGAAATGCAAAGCAGCTTCTACCAATCAGAGCTTCATTGATCCTGGTCCTCGTTTTCTGCCTTCTGGAGGTTTCTAATTTGATCTTTTCTCTTTCTCACTCTGAAGTTTGTTTGCAGAACAAACCTCTGCGGCTGTGATTTATCTGCCTCTCTGGCTTCCTGATTATTCCCAGGTGAGGCTACCTGACACAACGGCTGCTAGAAATAAAAAAACTTGTCATTTGGAAGCAGCTTGAGGAGGATTTGTGATTTTTTTCTCTTCTGTTTTTAATCACATGTGCAGCTCTAGAACCTGGTTGAGCTGATTTTCATTTTACTAACATGTTTCTCCACCAACAGAAAGGAGATTCTGCTCAGTTAGTGACCAAATTAAAACCTCTTATAGTTTATATAAAGCAAGATTCCTGTGGATTTGAACAAATTCACTAACATGGTTTTATAAGTTTCTGATGGATACGATGAGTGAGACATAAACTGAGATTTCATGTATAAATAAAGGAATATAGCTGCATATAATGAGTGTGTTTAACTGTGATGTCGGATAAAGTACAAAGTTATGTCATTTAACATTTCATTAGACTTCTAATTAAAATATTACATTATATGTTAGCATGTGAAATCCAGCCTGTTCTTTAAATCTCAGATCTTTAGCTGCGTTTTCATTACAAATGTATAAAAACATTTTTCTATATTCTGCTAATGTTGAAAAAACACAATTTTGCAAATGCAGTGTCACCATTAAATGAGAAACTAAATTAAAATCACATGTGGATGAGCTTGTTCATGCAGAAAGTTATTAAAAATCAAGGCAACGACGGATGGAAACAGTTATATGAAAATCAAAAACTTGAGTTTTATTTTAAAACTGGTTTGTTTCCATTTAGGAAATTTACTTTTATGATTTAAATTTGAGTAATTTTATGTTTAATGGAAACGGAGCTACATGAACACAAACTGAGGAATAAATCAGACACAGATGAACTTTACATTTATCTGTGTGAATGATAAAACTTATCAGTCAGAAATGTGACAGGATCCCAGTTTGCCAAGTTTCCTGGTGTGGAAACTCTGGAAGGAGGAGCTGCAGAGCGCTCTGACCTTGGACGCCCTTGGATCTGCAGGAAACAAGCAGCAGCTCATCAAATATTTACGTCTAATTCAGGATCAGATGAGTCTTTGCTGCTTCGGTCCAGACTGCCGGCTGCAGGGTCCAGAGACGCTCTGAGAAACCCACAGACATTTACTGCCCAACTATCAGCTCAGATCCAACATTTAAATACCAAATATATTAAAGAGCCAACATTTATATACTACAGCAGAAATCTGATTATGGAAAATTGTGTTTATTTCTTTTAAAAATATTAATCATTTTAAAAACATTTAAACTGAAGCAACAGGAAGAGTAATCAATTTTTCTATTCAAACTGTTTGGAGATTTTTGTTTAATTTATGTGACTGACAGGAAGAAAAAAGTGTAAAAAAAAATTAATTCAAAACAATTCTATAAAGTTCCACATGGCATCAATTTCCATCAGTTTATATTTAAAATTCATAAAAATCTGTAACTTTAATGACCAGAATGAGTTTAGCTTGGCTGCCTGTTTTTCCTTAAATAAAACAAATATCAAAGAATTATTTAAAATACAAACAGTCGGCATAAACTGAGCAGTAAACTAACAAGCAGGATCATCGAAAGCACAGAGTCATATTTTAAAATCAATTTTTGAGCATTTGGGACTAGAAATTGCAATTCTCAATATTTTTTGCATCTCTAATGAATATCAATCTATATATCAATTTGTTTCCTAATTTTCTAAATCTTTTATTCTGTTTTTCCTGGTTTCTGAAGGTTTTTCTTCTTTAAATTCAAGCCCAATAACCGATAATTATCAGATTATGTTTATTTTCTTTGGTAAGGCTCTTATTTCTGATGGATGGATCATTCTGGCAAAGAATGAATTTTAATTTTGATTTTTATGCATTTTGCTGCTGCAGGCCTGATTTCAGCAAACAGCAGAGAGAAAAAGCAGCTGGAGTCCAAAAAACACACTGAGACTTTTCCACAAATGTGTCTGAATTGAACGAGTCACAAAAAGAAAATCCTAAACTGATCAGCTTTATGATGTTATTCTTTAAACAGAGAGCTGAAATAAATTTTTTCTATTTCTTCACAAAAGTTTTTATTTCCAGTTCTGATGTCTGCAACTCAGCAGCTCAGGTCCAGATTTATCAGACAGAACTTTAGATGTTTTAAATGTTTTAGATGTTTAAATGTTTTAAATGTTTAAATGTTTTAAATGCTCTAATTGTTCTACATGTTGCAGCTCATTATCAGTCTGACTTTCTTATATTTAATGAAACTTTTCCAGTTCAGTTTGTTCTGCATAAATTTCTCTTCCAGGTCCATTAATCATAATTTACTGTTAAAATGTTCTTCATTTAAAATGTTGAAATTAAATCACTAAACTCTAACAAGATGTAGAAGAAATAAACTTGATATGTTCATATTTCATGTTTAAATGTCAGATTAGATCGATTTAAATCGATTTAAATTGATTTAAATGCTGATCTGAGAGCATTATTTTAATGATTTTATGGACTAATTCAGTGGTCCCCAACCACCGGGCCGCGGACCAATTGGTACCGGGCCGCGCAAGAAATAATTAAATGTGTCCGTTCTATGTATTGAGTGTGGAGGAGCCTTTATTTTGAAAATCCTAAACCGACAGGAAACAATGTAAACATCGGTTCCTGTCGGTAAACATCGGTTCCTGTCGGTAAACATCGGTTCCTGTCGGTAAACATCGTTTTCTGTCGGTAAACATCGGTTCCTGTCGGTAAACATCGGTTCCTGTCGGTAAACATCGGTTCCTGTCGGTAAACATCGTTTCCTGTCGGTAAACATCGGTTCCTGTCGGTAAACATCGGTTCCTGTCGGTAAACATCGGTTCCTGTCGGTAAACATCGGTTCCTCCTCCCCACCCCGTTCAACTTCATTCCCAGTTCAGAAGGTAAATATCGTTTTGACTGAATGAGCCTCAGGATCCTTGTGGGATCAGAACCAGCAGAACAGAGCTGGTAAAAACTGAACGTATAAAACCAAGATGACTGATCAAACCCAGAGTACAAATCATCTCATCAGATGTTTATCACACATGGCTGTAATAAACAGGAAGTGGAGGCTGAAAATGATCTTCTGGGAAAATGGAGGAAGGTTTTCAGGAATGTTCTGCAGTGGGTTGTTATTGTTCTGTCATAAAAACTACTGGTGATGTTTCCTTCTGTCCTCACAAACAGAAACAGTTAATCAGTCCAGTAAGTCGAATCTACATCAGAACTTATTCAGCAAATATGTTTCCATCTCCACTTTAACTCATTTCTACAAGAAACAAAACCCACTTCAGCGTAAAAACGTTTTTTTATTGGGAAAGTTCCTGCAATTTTACAGTTTAACATTATGTGAATAAATTGTGAATTGAGGAATTTAAAAAAAATCCTGATATCAATGAGCTAAAAACAAAGAGATACTGAATCTGAATATTTATTACATTTAGTTTTTCTGATAACATGAATCATTACAACAATTAAAAACAACGGCGACAAGAAAACCCCGTTAAAATCTGAACTCTTTATGTTCTTTCTGAAATTCACTAAATACTTTTTACAAAACAGAGTTAGAAAAAGAAAAATGTAAAATAATAGAATATGAAGAAATATCCAGTGGTGGAGACAAAGATTATTGAATGAAGATTAATGATAAAATATTTTGTCCAGTTAGAAAAACATTTTTCCTGATATTAAAAACAGAAATCAAAACATTTAAAAATTAACATGTTTTTATACAAACTTCACAAATTTAACAGCAGATACATTCAGTGATGTTTTAATTCTGAGTATAGTTTCTAAGAAACACATTTAGATCCTTATTTTAAAAAGATTAAAAATCTTCAATAATCAAAGATGTTCATTAATAATTTCATAAGAATATTGTTCAGACTGCAGATAGAAACTCTGAACTAAAAGTGTAAAATATTTCAGATATTAAAAAACAGAACATTGAACTTTAAACAGAAAAATCAGTTTGACAGATTTTGATCTCAGATGTTTTGGCAAAAGCAGCATCAAAAACATTGAAATAAGCAAAGAGTTTCTCAGTGAAAGTGTCTCTGTGAGTGTAGATGTGACTCTTGTCTTCAGAGTCGTAGAAGGAAACCTCCCCTCTGTCATAATCCAGCTGGACTCTGATCCTCTGGAGATTTTTATTCACTTTGACAGTTTTACCATCACCAGTAATGTATTTTCCATCACCATGCCATAAACACCAGATTCCATATTTTGGTGAAGGATATCTCTCTCCCTTCCTGTCAACAGACTCTTTAACCAAACCGATCTCCCAGACAGGATGATCTCCCACCTCCACCTCCCAGCTGTGTTTCCCTGAGCTGAAGCCCTCAGAACCAAAAACATTGGGGTACTTCATGTTTCTCTCTGGATTATCAGGAAGCTGCTGCTTTGTTTCTCCACGTCTCACGCTGGTCAGATCATCAGACAGGTAGAGACATCCACGTGCAGTGTTTGGGTCCAGAATGACGGGACTGAACTTCACCTGGTCCTTCATCTTCTCCCAGACTCTGAAGGACAGGTTGCCCAGGTGTTTGGCCACATCTATCAGAGCTCCTGAGACCAGCTGTGGATCTGGCAGTGACCTCTGACCTCTGGCTCTGCTCTGAGTGGCTTTATAACTGCTGAGGAACGACACCTTGTCTTTCTGCAGCTCTTCTTCAACAGCAGAGATGCTGTCTGACAGAGAGGAGATCTGCTCCTCAATCCTCTTCATCTCTCTGCTGATAGTCTTCCTCTTCTGCTCCTCTTCCTCCCTCAGAGCTGCCAGTCTGGACTCCTCTTCCTCTCTCAGGAACTGGTGCAGCTTGTTGAACTCTGCTCTGATCTGTCTCTCTGTGGACAGCAGCTGCTTCTTGGAGTGTTGAATCACATCATGGTATGTTTTCTCCACTTGTTTGTGTTTGTTCCTCTTGTCCTGCAGAGACTCTAAGTCAGATTTCAGCTGCTGCTTCAGATCTCTGACTGCTTGTTCAACAGGAACCACTTTGTGACTCTGGTGGAGAGAAAACTCACAGACAGAACACACAGCTCTCTGCTCGTCTTCACAGAACAGTTTAGGGTCTTCTTGGTGTTTACTGCAGACCATCAGCTGCTTTTCTCCTGTTTCTGTCTCTGAAGATCCAGATTTCTGTCTTCCAGTAAAAGAATCAGCCAGGTCCTTCAGAGAGAAATTTATTACCAGATTATCCTTAGAAGATTTTCTTTTACAGATGGGACAGTTCTTGTTTCCAGTTTGTTCCCAGAATTTCTTCAGGCAGTTTGAACAGAAGCTGTGGTTGCAGCTCAGAGACACAGGATCTCTGAAAGTCTCTGAACAAACATGGCAGCTCAGGTAACGTTCAAACAGAGCAGTGTTTTCTGCCATTTTCTACAGAACCACTCCAGAACCAGAACTCACCAAGTCAAAGTTTCTGCAGCTTTTTCTTTAAGATCCAGTAAACCTTCGTGTTTCAGCTCAGATCTCCTCCCTGTAATGGCGTCTCAGCTCCGTTCAACTCAGTTAAAATACTTTTATTTCCTCTCAGTGACGTTTCCAGGTTGTTGTGTAACTCTTCCAGGTGAACTTTGTGCTTTTGTTTTACTGCAGTATAATTTCCTTGTTCTGCCTTACATTTTAATAAACAAATTGTTTTTTAATTTTGAAGATTTATAAGAACAACTAATTTGCTGAAACAATGGAAAGATTAGATCTTGAATTGTCCATTGAATTAAATTCAGTAGAAAACATTCAAACATTTTTTCTTTTCAACCTTAAGAGAAAGATGATCTTTCATTTTATGAAATTGAACATGTTTAATTTATATTTTCAACTTTTAGTTCAATTATAAATCTTTTTGTAAATCTTTTTTGTGTTTACTGGTCCTTTTTTTCAATTTTATTCACCTCCAGCAAAGTCATCAAATGATTCTTGCTTTTTTTGTTCTACAGGGAGTCAGTTAAATTAAATATATGAGCAGTGAATAACATTTATTTTATACTTTTAGGCAGTTTCTATTTATGAACAGGAAAAACTGAGATCTAACTTTTAATATCTAGCAAAAAATTAAAGACTGAACATGAGTCTTTTAAAAATGTGAAATCAGTTCATTATTTTATTTGTCATTACTGAGATAAGTAAGTAAGTAAAGTTCATTTATGTAGCACATTCTACATGTCATAAACCACAAAGTGCTTTTCAAAATAAGACATAAAAACATAGATGATAAAACAGCAGAAGGACTCTACAGAGGGCAGTGATACTCTGAAAGGTTTCAAATCTTCAACAACTGAATGATGAAAAAGCTTTTAAAACAAATAACAAATAACAAGCCCTGCTGAGTTTCCCTGCTGCTCTGATGAGTCAAACCTCCAGAAGGAAAGTCTGATGAAAACAGCTGATCAGTTTCTACTGATGATAATTTTTACATTTCTGTACAGCCATGGATTCATTACTGAACTTTTTCCTCATTCCTCAGCATTCAGCTTCACACACACACACACGTACACACGCACACACACACACACACACACACACACACACACACGCACACACACACACGCACACACACACACACTGGTCTTGCTGAATTAGATGAGGTTCAATATTTTCAATATTTGATCAAAACTTATTCATTTGTGGATATTTTGTCCAACATTTCACGGTTGGACAAAAGATGGGCTTTAGGCACCAAACTAACTTTTATTAAATCTTCAGTTTTATAGCACAGACAGTAACCATATTGCCAACTCATTCCCAGTGTAAATACTGACATGAATTAGAGGATCAGTGTAACAAATAACCAATGAGGAAAATATTCATCAGGTCTTGCAGTTCCAGAACCTGCCAAAGTATCAGAACCAAAACCTTTTTCAGATGTCAGACCGGTTCATGATAACGACCCAAAGCTGGTGCAGGAGTGGAAACCTTTAGGTGGCTGTTATGATCTGGAGCCTTCAGGATTTGGTCCAGATCTCAGTGCTGTAGGTTTTGTCTTTACCTCTGTCTCTACAGAAACACAGAGATGTCAGTCAGATTGTCAGAGTTGCATGCAGTCTGTGTAAATGTCTGGTGGGACCAGCTGATGGGCAGGGCCGTAAAGTGGGGGGCCAATGGCCCCCTGACCCCTCTTCTTTTCTGGCACCTATGAATACAAGTCACATGATCAACAACAGGATGTTACTGCTTTCTAGAAAACCATGAAGAAGACAAGAGGAAGTGGTAGGAGGATGATTTTTAATCACTTATTGCATGAACAAACCTATTTTTGGACTGTGGGAGGAAGTCGGAGAACCCGGAGAGAACCCACCATGCACAGGGAGAACATGCAAACTCCATGCAGAAAGACCCCGGGCCGAGAATTGAACCCGGCAACGGTGCTACCAACTGCACCACTGTGCAGCCCCAAATGATAATTTTTTCTTTAAAATCTAAATTTTCGCATTTTTCCCATTCAAATGCTCAGAAGCGCAGCAGGTGAGGCAGCAGCGAGCTGAGCTCCACCTGGGATTGTGCAACTACTTACAAACTGCACCAACTGCCATTCTATGAGAGCATGCTCCTCCTGTCTGTACGTTGCCAATAAAATGGTTAAAAAAATATTTAATATTTGAACTGATCTCCCATAATTTAGCTTATCTATATAATTTATTTGTTGTCACCAGCTGTGTGTGTAACGTGTTTCTTGTGCTGAGGAGCGATCAGAAACCAGAGAACAGAATGGAGGTGAGGCAGGCAGTTCTCTGGCCTCATGGCAGGGGGCGCTCATGATCCCAGACTTTGAGACTCCACAGCTGCAGAGTAAGAGACAGTAATACCGAGCTAGCGTAAAGTGCAGCGATATAGTTATAGTTTTGAGTTGTATTTCAACACTTTTTTCCTTTGCTGTGGAGCATAAAATAATTAATAATACTTAAATTTCCTAGTTTCATTGAGTTAACGGAATTATTCGCGGCCATGGATGGCATGTCGTTACTCTGCCTGCTGTTTCTTCCAAGTAAGAAGGAATTTATTTTGTTTTGGATGGCCTTGAAGGACAGAGAAACAACCATTTACATCTTAAATCCAACCATGTCTGTCAATATAGTGAGCATTTCTTTACACAATTGAGTTGAAGAAATCATTTCAATCTGTTTTCTGTTGCTGCAGGAGGTTTGGCTCTGCAGCCAAAGGATGAATAGAAACCAAACCACAGAAAAGCCCCACATTTCATATCATAAGTTTGATTTTAAAGAGGCTCATGTTAGAGGGAGAAATAAAACTTTAACAATCTTCACACCTCTGCTGTGAATCTTCACACAGATCTCACTGCCTCTCTGTTGTATTTAAATGAGCTTCACACAACAGGATGGAAGAGGAGAGATCCTCAATCAGAGAAAAAAAACCATATAAAACAAAGTTCACACCTCAGATCATGTGAATGAGGTCACAGCTGACGTCACTGCTGCTAATTTCAACCAGTTTTTAAAGAAACTGCAGACTGTTTCAGTTTCTAACTAAAACCTGTCAGTGATGAGAAGATTCTGCTTCTGCAACAACTGAGGAGCAGAAGCAAATCAAAGCTTGGAAAGATAATTTAATTTAATTTAATTTTATTTACAAAGCTTTACAAACTATGCATGAGATGCATGTAATGCAGAATTATTCACACCTGAAACCTAAAAAGAGTTTGTTTGAGCTGAAAACATGATGTCTACAGATTGAGTTTCAGTTTGTGCAGCTAGAGATCTGGACCTTTAGTTATCATAACCAACTTTGTTGTGGATTTCTACAGTAAAACAGTTAATCTGAAACCGGTCTTTCAGATGGCCAGTCGGAGTCATCTAAAGTTATTCTGCTACAGATTTCAGTGTAATATGATGATGCTGCGTTCAAATTAAAGGCTATAGATGATTTTGATTCAAACATTTGGATGGTTGTGGGTCATCAAACTTTTATCTGGAACCACTGGAGACGGTTTTTATGTTTTTCCTGATGTAGTTTGGCTAAAGTTAGAATGTCAAAGTGTATTTGTTGTAGTTCAACGTTAAAAAGTTTAGCAGAAAGTTCCTGTTTCCTTGCAGCTCTTTGGTCAAAGATGTGAAAATTACATTCCACTGAAATCTAAAAATTCTTACTTTTGATGTTCTTTCTTTTGAAAAACAAAAATGATATATAAACAATATACACATAGAAAAACATATTAAAATAAGACAATCAAAGTGGCACTATTTTAGTTATTTTGTGTATTTATGAGAAAGAAAAGTAGCTGAAAAGGTCACCACTAGGGGCAGCGTAAACTGCAGGAAGAAAGTGTGGCAGCTGAAACACTTTAGCAAAAAGTTTAACAACTAACCCTGAGATTGGCAGATATTATAATTTGTATAATTTTTTTTTATTATTTACGATGACATAAGCATTTTGTAAATATTTAAAAGAGAAATCACATTTTTGCAGGATCTACTATATGCATAGAGACATAATACATATTATTATTTTATTATTTTAATTGATTATTAGCATGGAAGTGTAAACACTGTAAACAAAGTTAGTTACCTGGAGCAGAGGTGGTATCACTTCATATTCCTAAAATGTATTCTTTATGACTACAAAATCTAATAGGAACGGATTGAGACTGATTATTGAAAGACATTTTGTGGAATATTGAGTTCTGTTAAACCTTTAAAGCATTGTGGATGAATAGTTTGTGTATACTAGGTCCAAAGGTGTGGATTGAACAATGTTCTGCTGCATCACTGAAGACTGAATGAAGCGACTGTAAATAAACTTACTTCATAATCTGTTAGCATGCCTTTTTTTGCTGCTAATGCGACTCTGTGTCACTTGTGATTCAGTTATTGCTTGATGTTTATTTTGAGGATAAACTGAAGGTTTATTTATTGCTATGTTTGTCTGTTTAATGTGGATTTGTGGAGCATTTCTGGGCTAAAACCAGACTGCACACTGAAACTGAACGGTGCTGCTTCAGTATCAGGAGGTGTGTTGGTTTTATAGTCTCACTGCTCTTAAATGTTTGCATAAAACTCTGTCCAATAAAAGGAAAGAAGCAGACAAAAAAATATAGAATTTTATACATGTGATGGAGATTAATCGCATCTCCTTCATACATCCTACGACTGTTTAACAACATATATATATAAATATATTCAAAAAATTGTTTTGACGTACACATGAAACAAATGTTTTGATATGTGTATATTCAATTTTTTCCTGTTCATATATATTAGTTTCATTTAGAGAAAATACATTTAAGACGTAAAAATCTGATGAAAAATATGTTCCTTACTCTTTATACTGAGTGACCCATCTTTTCATTAGGCGATCTTTGATATATTGCAGTTGCTGTCGCAGTACGCATGCGCGGACGGCTGCCTCCGCTACCCCCCGCACCGCTCGGAGCTCAGAGAGCAGGTTGCCCGGACACCTTCGCTGCTGTTCCCGCTTACCCTCCGCCTCGGGAGCCGTTACTCGGATACAAACTTAGTTCCTTTCACCGGACACCGAGCAGCCGACAGAAACAAACTGTTTGCGGAGGCGCTGTGACCGGCTGAGCCTCCCCCTCCTCTTATCGGTTCACCTCGCGGTGGTCAGCGGACACTCACTGGAGGTAGGTGTCCGCTTCTGGGGGGCTGCTTTCGGGATGAACTGAGGGAGGGTCTGCTGCTGTTTCTGCCCCGCGCTGCTTGGGTAACTTCAGCCTTATGTTGGCTCTGCTTTCCTGTTGAAATACCAACTCTGTTAAAGTGTAATTGTTGTTTAAATGAGCGGCTTTAACAGGGAGTTTGGCCGTTAACCGCGTGGAAAACACGGAACCGTCCCGTAGATTTCCTGCAGCTCAGGTTTTATTCCTTTGGTCAGAACAGCTGGTTGAACAGAGGCTTGTTAGTGTCTGATAAATAAAGTTAAACTAGTTTGTGAATATTATTGTTGTAGTTGTGGTCAGGAGAAATTGCTGCACTTGTTTGGAGGCACACCTGCTCCCTGATAGATTCCTATAATGAGTGTTGTATTGCCCTGGCTGCTGGTTTTAAATGGATGAGGGGAATATACGAGCTTTATTGTAACAACTTAATGTTTATGTAATGCATTTACCCTGTTTCCGCTTATCTGATCCGGGAGGGAACCCCAGACACCCCTCTCCTCAGAAACACCTCAAGCTCATTCTTACATCCCAGACTGGATCTATAAACCATGCAGAGCATTCAGAATAATCTCCAAAATAAAAATTTTTAATTAAAAAAGAAACATTTTGTTGCTAAATTATTAAATATATAGAGATATGAACTAAAACAACAACAAAAAAACCTAACATATCGTTTTAAATCTGTTACTCTGCCATCAGATTAGCTTGAATAGCTTCGCTGATTGGCTAACTCTTTTTAGCCAATCAGCAGCAATCCTTTTTTCCCAGCGTCCCATCACATCGTTTCTTGAAGCAGAAATTAAGTACATCACTTTTTTTGTGATGATGCTTGTGCATCATATATACAGTCCTACTAGAAACTTGTGTATACAAATGTTCCGACCGGAACCTTTTTATGTAAAGAATTTTTGTTTAATTTGTTATTTAGAATAGGTTTTTGGCTAGTGATTCACTTAATTAGTTAATTAATTTCAGTTTGGGATGTAGGTGTTTCACGGTATAAATAGGTAGGTCTTAGGTAGCTCATTATGCACGTGGGTGGTCATATGTTTTTTTTACCAGTCAGTCACAGTACCAGTCCCAGTCTATCATCTTATAACCTGTTTTGCCTGAACTGTGGAATAAATCAAAGAAAGAAGTGCATTTTGACCCTTTTTGATCTTTTGGACAGTCTAAGCCAAAATCCACGGTGCATCAGTGACTGTTTGAGTTAAATTCACTTTTTGTTTTGATCACGTTTAAGTCTTAAGTTTTTTGATTTTTGAATTTGAATTTTTGGACAAATAGTCAGAACATAAAAGTTAAAATCTATGTATATAATTATTTGAAATGAATGAGTTAAAGTCCTGACCATGTGCTTTGGTCTCAACTTGCTCATTTTTAAAGGACATTTTTATTTACAGACTGAAGTGTCTAATTTTAAAATTCCAAATATTTTCCAGTTCCAGTGCTGCATGTTTATTAGAATTTAAAGTTTATTGATTTTTGAGAATGTGTGCTTGTATTATTATGCCATTACATTTTATTATTTGAAAATTGTCTCAAAGCAACAGTATTATCTTTATCAAAATAACTTCTGGAGTAGTTTACTGTCCAGCAAAGTTTGTTATCATGACGGGTCTAAGTTTACATTTATTCAGTGATGCTGACATAAGGCAGCTCTAATGATAAGTTGTGGAAAATGTTTCTGTTTGGGTGATTGTAGCAGTGAATCTGTTGGTAACAACTGTAGTAAACCAGAGCAGGGAACGGCTAAATAAAGTGAAATCCTTATTGTTGCATCACAGTCGAACATTTAATCCGTTTAAATGCAAAACATCATCCACCGGGGAGATTTCACAGCACTTTAGCTGCTTTTAGTTTGAAACATGAAGCAGATTTTGTTTTTGACATTTGGAGATTAATTAGTTGCACGACTGGAGAATTTAATTTGATCTGTCTTAAAATTGCACAAATTCTCATAGGAAAAACAAGAGTTGTAAAAGCCTTCTTTGAATGCTTTGTGGTGGAGTCTGATGATACCCTGAGCCCCTGGCGGTTCGGTAGTCATGGTGGCTCCTGGGAAATAACTGACATGTTTCTGACGGTCACATTTCTGCAGCAGCTGGAGGGAAAATGAGCTGAAACTAAATGAAGTTAAAGCCGTCGCAGAATTAAAGCCAATAAAAACTAATTACATGGAAAATCAGTTAGGGACTGGTTCAGGTGTGTTTCCTCTGTGGACAAAAAAACCCAAAATTTAAATAAAATTCAGGCTAATTTTGTTGTCTTATAATAGGAAATACTTTGAGCTCTTGTTGTTTTATCAGACATGATGTTCGGTCATAAAAATATGAATTTTTAGTAGGGAAGTGCAATAAATCTGCATCAGCATCGGTATCGACTGATGTCATCTTTTAACTAATCATGATGAATCAATTATTGAAGTAATAGTCTATTAATTTAGCAATCAGTTAATCATTAGCCAGAGCATACAGACTCAAGAAAGATCATTTGCTGAAAGAACAGCACATTCATAGCAGTACAGCGAAAACTGTACAAAAAAAATATACATTTCACATTTAAGATAAAAAGGTGTCTGATGTTCTGACAGCTTCATCTTAACGAGAATTAAATTGAGACGTCGGCTTCCTGTCTCCTCAGGTGTTCAGTGGAGGATCGTTATCCTGCTGAACCGTCTGCCGGCCAATCAGAACTCTTCTCCTTTTGCATTTTTCACATTTGGCTGACCTGGATAAAGACTTATCATTTGTCTGGGTTTCAGCCCAGGGCCGGTGCGTTCAGGGAGCGTAGGACTCCTCTGTTAGTGGAAGCTGTAACCTGAGCCTGGTATCGGACCGGGTCACGTCGGGTCGAGCCGCAGCTTCGGGTGTTGATGAAGACGCCGCAGCGCTCTGCCAAGTGAGGATAAGGTGTGGACATGATATCCTGATCTGGTCGTCCAACAGGAAATCATCCGACAGGAAGTCGTCCAACAGGAAATCGTCCGACAGGAAATAAAGCATAGAATTATACAGGACAGATCTGCCCTAATGGATCAGGAACATTGCTACGATACTCAATCTGGAGTTTTCTTTACAATATCAGACCAATTCAGATATTAATATCTGATCAGTACATCTGTAGTTATTAAAGTATTTCAGGAGCTATAATAGCTGCCATGCAGTCACAGACAGACAGGAATATCAAATAGTTCCCACCGTTTTATCGTTATCACAATATTACCAGGAAATATCGTGATAAACTTTACATCCATATGACCCACAAGACTCCTCACATGAAGACAAAGATCCTGCTGAATCTCTGCTGCTCTCCACTGGAGTCACACACACTTCTCACTCTCAGTGTGTGTGTGTGTGGGTGTGTGTCTCTCTCTCTGGAGACTGCCCTCAGTCCTGGCACGCTGCTGCATGTAAAACGGAAAGAGATTGATTAGACAATCCCCTGGAAGCACTTCTTCCTCTCACCTGGCGTCGTTCCTGAGCTCATCTGCCCACAGCCATCACAAAGCAATTATTGCCACGGTGATAATTGTTTGAGTCGGGGTTCTGTGGAGTCCAATCAGGCTTTTTTCTCGTTTTTCCACCAGGGACAGTAGATTAAAACCGGAGGGAACTGAAACTGGTTCCGCTGAGGGCGATTTACAGGAGACGTTGTTCTGAAGGATTCCCTGCACTGAGACATAAAAACCAGCAGGTGTTCAGTCACTGCAGAGAGGAAAAGTCTTTAATGAGCAGCTGGACAACATTAATGCTGCATTTAATCATTCAAACAATGGTTTTGGTTTAAGATTCTGTAAGAAGCATCTTCAAACTGACCAGGGTCTCAATGCAAAGAGAATATAGAGTTTAATGACTCAATAACCTGAAACCTTCAGGCTGGGAGTAAATTAGCATGTAGCGACAGTGGAGAGGAAAAACTGCACTTTAACAGGAAGAAACCTCCATCAGAACCAGAACCAGGCCTGGTGTGGAAATCTTTTTGATTCTGGAGCTGCATGAAGAGCAGATGAAATGTTAGTGACCAAATTAGACGTTCAAGCCAGAAATACAACTTTTTCTGTTTTCTTGTGATTGACTGGATCCTTGATGAAATATGTTGTTAGATGGATTATTAATGGGAAACGGAGTGAACATGCAGAACTTCAATGAACCTCAGAAAATTAAAACCGCTCAGAACCCAGTAGTGACTGACTAAAAGAAGCATGTTAGGATTGTTTTAGGACAAAATCTGAATTGGGTCACAAAGGCTGCCTTTGTGACACGGCATCAGGAATCCACTGAATCCATCGAGATCCGTCTGGATCCTGGTGTGTTTGAATCGATTTGAAGAAGTTTAGGTTTCTCCTCTGTGTCTGTTGCTGCTGTCGTTGTTTCTGTTGTTGTTGTTGCTGCTGCTGCAGCCGTCCAGCTGATCTGCTGCTGCTGCAGGGAGCTGACCCGCTCCTGGCTCTGGTTCTGGTTCTGGAAATGAATGACTGTAGTAAACTGGGCTGAGTGCTGAAGGCGGCTGGACCGGAGCCAATACTACGCTGCCGGTACTCACAGTTCACACAGTGCAGTCTCATTGGGTCCAACCTTTTGGTTCTGGTTCTGGAAATGAATGACTGTAGTAAACTGGGCTGAGTGCTGAAGGCGGCTGGACCGGAGCCAATACTACGCTGCCGGTACTCACAGTTCACACAGTGCAGTCTCATTGGGTCCAACCTTTTGGTTCTGGTTCTGAATGGCCTGAATGACGACGTCCTGTTCTGGTTTGATCTGTGAACCAGTGGGATAAGAAAACACAGGGATCAGCCTGGCTGGTTCTGCTCAGTTTGACCTTTCACCTCTTAACGCTGCTGTTATATTCCAGGTTTGGTCGTCATGGTGATGTCACTTTGTGCTGGTTGATTCGGTTCGGACCCGTCAGGTGGGCGTGACTTTTCTGTTTCTACAACAGATTCAAAGTCATTTTTTAATCTACTCAGAATGTTGTGGGTCCAATAAATTCTGTCAGTGCTGGTTTTGATTTGATCAGGAATCAGGTTTTCTGATAATAATACACAGTTTACTTACATTAAATCAGATCTGAACATTTCATGACTTTACGTTTCCATAATTCATGAAAATACAACAAAAAATTGCAGAGACTTGGCAACATCATGTTTGATTGATGTGAATAACGATGGTCAACTGAGGTTGTTATTAATGTGCTATAAGATTTATAACAACATATTTATTTATTTATATGTAAACATAGTACATATAAATAAACTTTAACTCAACTTGATGTCTGTAATGAGACGATGGCTCATTACTACAGACATAAAAACAAAGTTAAATTAATAAAGTGTCATCAAGACATTGATGCTTCAGATGTTTCTGTCTGTTTTTTATAAAACTGCTCAGTAATATTAATGTTGACTCGTAGTTTGTTGAAGGAAACAGGAAGTTCAGTCAGTCTGATGTCGACATTGACGGAGTTTATCCATCTGTCAGGTATTTTTACCTGCACTGCAAAAAAGGTAAATAATTCCTTAATATCAATTTAAAACTATTTGGCAAATTCTTTCACTTCTAACATGGGAAAATGTCTAGTTATAAGTGAAATAATCTACCAATGGAGATAAAACTTTGGAAACTTTTTCATTAAGGAACTATAGACTTCCTGTTCTTATAGCTGAGACTCTTATGTCTGAAAAGTTACTTGAAGTTAGTTTTGTCTTATTTCTGCTGGACTCAACTAATCGCCTCAGATTCTCCTGGTTTTATGTTACCTTAAGTTTAGTTTGTTTCTTTGGCTTGGATTCACAGAACCAGAAGGATTAATGAAATGTAAATGTACCCTGGAGTTTCTGGAGTTTCTGGAGTTTCTGGTGTTTCTGGAGTTTCTGGTGTTTCTGGAGTTTCTGGTGTTCCTGGTGTTTCTGGTGTTTCTGGTGTTTCTGGTGTTCCTGGTGTTTCTGGTGTTTCTGGTGTTCCTGGTGTTCCTGGTGTTTCTGGTGTTCCTGGTGTTCCTGGTGTTTCTGGTGTTTCTGGTGTTTCTGGTGTTTCTGGTGTTCCTGGTGTTTCTGGTGTTTCTGGTGTTTCTGGAATATTCCTGTGCAGGAAGTTTTTCCCCAAAAACAGAAAGTTTCCTGTTAAATCTCACCTGAGTTACTGAACATAAGAAGTTAAATATTTAAATGTCATTAACTCTTTCAGACTAAATCCATTAGTAGATTTTACTTTAGTCCCCCCCTCCCCATGCATTACCCACAATGCTTTAGTGATTTGAATGTTTTCTGGCCGCTTACATGAAGTGGAGCCATTAATGCATTATTGAAGTCTAATCCTGCTGAGAAAATAACTCTAAAGCTGCTGTTTCATAACCACACACACACACACACACACACACACACACACACACACACACACACACACACACACACACCATAATGGCGTCACACAGCTGGACTTCCTAAATTTACTGAAGGGCAGATTTCCTGCGGTTCGCCTGGATTAAGCAGGTTAATCTGGGTTGGAGACCTGGATGAGGATTTTCTGCTGGTTTCTGTTTCTGTTGGATGTTTGTTGGAAAATTTAACACAAATTAATTTATCTGCTTCTTATCGCTGGGTTTATATTAGCAGAGAGCTAACGGACGTAAATCTAATTCGGATTGAAACTCTGAACCTGATTAAACATCCTGGAGTTTTAATAACTGGAGGAAATATGTGATTTCTGTAAACCTGAAAACACAGCTGATTAATTTACATCATGGGCTCATAGTGACATTTCACTTTTAGCAAACTGACTGAAGCAGAACAGACACAACTCCTAAGAAGAGGAAGGATTTGCATAAATGTTTTGATTTATTCTGTTTTTCAGTTGCTACAGATTTATCTGCTTTCCAGTTAAAAGAATAAAACTGGAAAGAAATGTTCCTTTAGAGACTTAACTTCACAGAAACAATTCATTCTGGTGCTAATTTATTACATTTAGGATTTAGGTTCTTAAAGTTTCCTATTTAATAATACATTTCAGGAAGCAGAAATTCACTAAATGGCTATAAATGAATAATTGAAACAGTCTGCAGAGATCTTAGGATCAGTTTCATTAATTTGCAGAAATAAAAAAAATTCTACATTTAAAACACTTTTACTCTTTCAGCAAAGAGTGAAGCTGTATATTTTTTTAGATTTTTGAAACATCCGCCGTCTTTCTGAACTCGGCGCCGTTTTTCTGTTGATTATTCATGAAATGTTTGATTAATTGAAAGATAATCAGTGAATTCAACCCATTTTTTCCATTGGAGTCACAAAAGGACAGAATGATGGATTCCTCTGAGTTTCACATCATTTTAACTCCAACATGTTAATGGAGTTTCCCCACAGCAGACACATTTATACTGCAGGAGAAAACGGATCTAATTAATGCCGGATCAGTCCCAGTGAGGTTCTGAACCAGTAAGATGAAAATGAGATCTCCAGGTTCAACCACCAGCAACATTTATTCAGACATTAATCCAAAAGATAGAAATCTCACTGTTTGATCTTTAAAGGTATTTTTGTCCATAAAGTCTGAGGAATTATGGAGAAATGTTTAACTTATAATTAATCTTTTAGTGTCCCTGTTCTGGTCCAACATGAGGTAAAAAACAAACAGCTGTAAATCTGCAGATTAATTTCTAAACTGATTTCAAACACACATCTCAACTTTCTGCTGACGCTGCGGTTCTCCATCGGCCTGACCTACAGACCCCAGTGCATCCTGGGAGCTGACTGGTGTTTGTCTTAAACACCAACCCAACCGGCCTGACTGATGCGTTCGTGTCGCCATGCCGACAGTGGCTTCCTGATGCGGCTGCCTTTACTGGGGAACTCGTCCGTCTCTGGAGCTCAGAGAGTCGGTCGGTGGTGAAATGTTCTGTCGCCGTGTCTCTCTGGTTCCTCCTCAGCGTCCAGGAACAGAACAACATGTGGACGGAATAATCATGAGCAGAACCGATGGGTCCAAACGCCTCATCCCTAGATCAATCAGTTAATCAAATAAAATATTGCCACATTCTGCAGATTTTTCTCCTTAGCCTTTTTTATGCAGTGTTAGAAATATATTAAATTATGCAAACAAACAAAACTAACTTTTCACAAATTAATAGGAGCTTACTTTAAGTAAATAATTTCTTAATACTGATAAAAATATTCTACTTCCATTGGTAGATTATTTCACGTATAACAAGATGTTTTCCATGTAAAATCAAAGCCGAACCATTAGCTGGACTCTGCTCTCATTTTTCTCTCGGCGCCATCAGAACCTTTCAGTCCTGAAGTTTCACCTTCTGGTGAAACGTCTCCGTCTGCAGAAGAGCAACTTGATTATCTGCTGCGTTGCCACCTACTGTTGCTCCTTCTCTCAGATAACAGGATGTAGAGGTTATGTTGATGGAAATCATTAAAATCCACATCATTAGCAAACAAGCCATCAGTGCTGCAAGGTGTGTGTGTGTGTGTGTGTGTGTGTGCGTGTGTGTGTGTCTGTGTGCGTGTGTGTCTGTGTGTGTGTTCAACCTGCCCACGCTGTCGCTGTGCAGAAGTGACACAAATCCTTCTCTGCTCAAGATCTCATTTATTTATCAGAATCCAGATAAACTGTCTGCTGTTAGAATCCAGAGAACAACATTCAGGTTTCTCCCTGATCCGACCTTACAGTCATGGCTGCTCTCTGCTGCAGCGTTGGGAGAAACAGGCCTAATAAAAGCAGAGGTAGAAACTGCTTCCTGACTTTGGAACAGCAGAACTCCCAGGTGTGAGAAAGTGTGTCACCCCCAGCTTTTGGTTTAGCCTCGGAGAGCTGCTGCCTTTTGTTGTCAGATCAAATGTTAGGAATGCTTTGTATGACAGGTTTTTACCTTCCCACCTCAGCTGCTGAAAGCTCACAGGAGGAATTATTTGAAGTGCTGTGAGAACATAAAAGCCTCCACATGAAAGTTTCCGGCAGTAAAACCGGCCTAATAAACACGAGCCAAAATAAAACTGGAGTCTGAGGACAGGAGAGGCAGCAGGAGCCGTCAGGGTCTGAATACCTGCAGGTGGACCGGCTGGATGCTCAGGTCCAATTTAGTCTGACCTGCAACTCTGACTCTGATTCTGCTGTGTGAAGCTGTTTGCCTGAAAGCATCATTCACTGATAACAGAGTCTTTGTTAACAGAGTCTTTGTCAACGTCTCAGAAAGCTTTTAGGCTTCCTGGCTGCCGCTCTTCCGTTCTTCTGGGTCCTGCAGGCGTTTGTGCAGATTTGGAAAGTAGCTGGTTATTTTCATTTCAAACAAACTATATATATATATATATATATATATATATATATATATATATATGATAAACACATGATTTCTAATAGGTTAAAGCAGGACTGGGCATCAGCAACTCTGTTTGGGAGATTACATGCTGTACATCTGGTTCTTGATAAAACTGTAACCCTCATTACTACAGAATAAAATAACTGGAATCAGAAACTGTCTACTGGACTCTTCTGTCCAACCAGAGCTCAGAATCCTTGGTTCTGATTCGGATTCTGTCGGGTCGTTCTCACTCAGTCAGAAACTGTTTTTTTTAAGCTAAGTGAAGTTTCTTTAATGTCTGCTGTCTGAACCTGGATTAGATCAGATTATTTATGCTTCACTGCATCTCGTTTTTATTACGTTCCTTTTTCCATGTTGATCTCCACCTGATGGTTCATAATGAGTCTGACTGACATTAACTGGTTTTAGGCTGTTTCTGATGTTACACGTTTTCTGGTTTTGTTTCATTTCTGTGTTTTTATGCCTGTTTTTGTCTCCAAGTCTTTCTGGTTTCTGACCTGAGAAAGTTGCTTTATAAAAGTTGTTGTTCTTCTCTTATTAAAACCAACAGCAGCGATTTGTTTTCTGCCTAATGAGCGCCTCAACTGAACAACCAGGAACCTAATTTGGCGTCAGTGCCTAATTGCTGCTAACATTTGTCTTCAGCTGGAGATTAATGATAATAATAATAGTTTAGATGAATAAGATGAAATGATTTCTCAGTCTTTTCTCTGGTCCGTCTCGTAACGTGGGCGTTCTGAGGTCCTGCTGGAACATTTCTGCATGTGAGGCTTATGCAAATCAGGCCGGATCTCTGGGAGTTGTTTACAGCCTCTCTGGGTTTTAAAGCAGGTTGGCTTCATGATCACAGAGTCTATTTTTATGCAGAGGAAAAAATCTCTTTCTTACCTGCTCTCCCCCTCCTGTCCTGGTATTTTTTCTCTGTTGTTCTTTAATCAGCGTTGTCTTTTTGCCACATGCTGAGCTCACCATCTGCGTCCTCAGAAAGTCATCGCTGTATTCCTGATTATCTGGCTGTAATCGCCTCCTCTTCAGGGAGACGCAAGGTTAGCAGGGAAAGCAGCTCACAGGAGGTCCAGTAAAGTAAATCCACTCGACCTTCAGTGTCCGGCCTAAACTTATGGTAGATATGAAAACACCAGAGCTCTGCTGCGTTATGTTATAATACATTCTGTATTTTTGATGCTATATCATCTTTTAGTTTAATGTTGTCAGTTTTTTATGCTTGCAGAGGTTACAGCTGAGCCGACAGCTAAACGATCCACTCGGTCCTGCTGTTTTAACACCTGACGGTCCAGTTGACTCGGTTTGATCGGGACCAAAACGTTTGTTCCAGCTGCCGTGTTTCTCTTTCTCACTGCTCTGAGTCAAACCGGCCAAACCGTTGGAAAACCTAAAACATCATTAGTTGGAATTTATCACTTTAAATCGAAATCTAATCCTGAAATTTATCACGATAAATGAACAGCAAACAATAAATGATGTAATAAATGCATCATACAGGTTTTTAATCTGACAGTCAGTTATTACAGACCTGTTAACCTCCATGCAGTCACTCACTTTCATGCTTTTATTTTTGTTTTTTCAGGGTTTTTTTGTTTCTGCAGTTTTCAAAAACTTTGGTGAATATAGAGATGAAATCATTCTGAATGTCGGCCTTTCTTCTCTTCTCTTCTCATCTGTGCTTCCATCACTGCGA
The DNA here is from genome assembly GCF_019740435.1 of Gambusia affinis. NCBI lineage: Eukaryota > Metazoa > Chordata > Actinopteri > Cyprinodontiformes > Poeciliidae > Gambusia > Gambusia affinis. Next base: position 30,716,531 of record NC_057870.1, on the reverse strand, counting down.
CCTTTACATTTATTACATTAGCATGGAAATACAACTTTATGAAACTTGGACTGTGTTATCCAGTAATTATTGCAGACGACTCTTTGCTGTATGAATATAGAGGAGATTTATTGTGCAGCTTCGGTTCTTCCACCTCGTTCAGCTGCTGGTTGCTGTCAGAGAGGAACCGGGTTAATCCAGATGGGCCCGCAGCATGACGGACCCTCCACTGTTTTTAACAAAATCAGTTTCACGACAGATTTAACTGTTTAGAAAAAAAAAACCTTTCGTTCTCATCCGACTGAAGCGCTCCGCTCCAGTTTGTCCCAGCAAACATGCTAGCATGAGCGACAGTTGTCTTCCAGACCAGTTAGCTTAGATGGTTGCTATGGAGACTTGATGACCCCTTAGTGACCTCTCTCCCATGTTTCTGTCGTCCTTCCTGAATAATTGTGCATGATGAACCATGAGTCTTCATCCTTCCTTTACTCTCTGATCTGATCCCTTTTGGATTCTTTTATTTTGTGCTTCATATTTTAATAGAACTGCGGATCAGATCCGTCTAATGATGCTGAACTGGATCAAATTAAACAAGTTTCTGCTTTATAACAGGTTCCTGTTATAAAGCCAGGAGTCTGTTTTCCTTTTTCACACAGTGAGATTTAAAATTATCAGCTGAATTTAAAACCAGAGACCCCACACACACACACACACACACACACACACACATAAAAAACATAAATATCAGGTTTCAGGTCCAAACCTGAAACCTGATTAACTGGTTTCACTCACCAACATTCAGACGCCAACGGGAAATCTCAGAACCTCTCCAGACGGACTATGAATTCAGCCTGGAGGCTTTTCTGGATCAGCTGGACGGGTTCTGTCAGAATCTGTGAGGTTCTGCAGTTTGATCCAGGAAACAGAAACAACTGAAAGCTGGAGGTTTAAAATGACTGAGAGGTGAAGGCCGGGCAGCGTCACAGTGAGCTGCAAATCCTGCATCAGCTGCAACAAACTGTCCAAAAACAAAGAGCACCGTTACATCACCGTGGCAACCGATACGACCCACGACCTGTCGGTTTCTGACGTGTTTGGTGTTTTTTTCCTCCACAGTGGGACCGGAGAGGCTGAGCAGTGGGAGGCGTTGGACTGCATGAGGAGGCCGAGCGACAGGACGCTGGTCCTCACCTAGACCCCGCCCCCATCGACCCCTGACCCCCACAGCGCGCCGACATGGTGAGAGCCCTCTGTTTACTGGTAGCTGAGGTGAACCAGTAGCAGTAATCCCAGTTCCTCCCAGACTCTAATGGTTTCTGATACCATTGTACGCTGTAAAGTCCAAAAATGACCAAAAGTTTCTCAGAGGGCAGATTGATGGTTCTGATTTGATCACAAATCAAATGTTTTGGTGCAAATCGTCTTCAGGGCACCGAAAAGATTCAAGTTATCTGCCAAGAAGAACAGAGCGTGACGCTAGCAGGAAGCTGTTATCTTCCTGAACTTCAGCCGACCTGCAGCTAGGGGGCGCTTTGTTCTGAAAACATGAATAAAATCCTTCTGCTTCTCACTGAAAACCTTCCTGTCTTCCTTCCTCTGGAGGTTTTTTACAGGTAAACCCAAATGTTGAAGCGGTTTTCTCTGCTCTGAGTGTCACGTTAAAGTAAATGTCAGCTACAGGCAAACGATGGATATAATTAGTGAGCGTCGTCAGACTCCTCCATCCTGCAGGTAGTGGGTCTGATGGAACGCCGGCTCCGATCCAGAATCCATGTTAACGTCTTAATCTTTCATCTGAGCGCCGTTAATGTTTGGTTTTGGGTTATGGCTGTCGACTCGACCCTCACTCTCCCCGGCAGCTCGGAGATTAGCCGGGCTGTGATGAACGACTTCACAACTCCGCTCAGAACCGCCATGAATTATTAACGCCCCGTCATAAATAACGGGCCGTAATGAGGAGCATTTACAGGCTGAGGGGGAGGAGAGGATGGCAGCTTAACAGGAAGAGAAGGAGGAGCGAGGCGGCGCAGCGCGGCGACCTTGGACCTGACGGCCGGTAGATGGAGGAGCTCTGGCCTGAAAAACCTGACGACCCGGTTCGCTCAATGATGTCACAGAGGTCAAAGTTGAGCAGAGGAAGCTGAATCAGGGCCATGATGCTCAGGATGCTTCAGGTGTTTCTGTTATTTCTGACACCAGAGTTAGAGCTGCAGTGTGTAACTTTTATAAAAATATGCTTTTTGCATGTTTGTTAAAACTGTCACCATGTTGTGATAATTTAATCTGAGACAGAAAATCTGATCTCCTGTTTCCCCCTGAGCCACGATTAAAAAAAGCTCCAAAAACAACCAATCAGAGCCAGCGGGAGGATCTGAGCGCTGTCAGTCAGACTCATGTACGCGCTGCTAAATGTGCTAAGACCCTCTTCTCTTCTCTGATTGGTTTGATGACTTATCAGGACAGTTACAGACAGATAATGAAAAAGAATAAAATTTTCTGGAAAACTCTGAAGCGTTGGGATTAACCTCAGAAATTTCCAAAGGTTGAAAATTTTAAAGTTTTGAAACATTTTCAGATATTTTTGGCAGAAGTTTGCTACGTTTTTCCATCTACAATGTTTGCAGATTGGTTGTTTCTGAGTGTATTTCTGCAGTTATTACTGGGAGAAGGCAGAGGAGCTTGATTTTTTTTTTCCCCTCACAGGTTATGTGACTTATTCTGTCACAACATAAAGATAATTTTAACAAATATGAAAATATAGTTTTTTATAAGAGCATTTTTAAAGACAAAGAGTTCAGGTTTTTATCTGCGTTAGGACCGCTTCCTGCTGTTAGAGTCTAATTATCTGTGTGAATGTTTGCTTTGATGATCTGCTGCTGATAATCTCTCTCTGCAGCATAAAGCCCAAAGTTCTGATGGTTCTGATGGTTCTGTGCTGACGACCTTTGCAGCGCGGCGTCCAGCCGGGCTGGAAGTGGAAACACTCCTGGAAATGAGCGTCATGGAGGGAAAATGCCACTTCCACTTAACGACTAAAAAACATCAACCTGAGCGTTTATCTGTCCGCCGTCCTCATCATTCACATCGGCAGAGTTAATCTTCTTCTATGGTGGCTGTAACTCTGCTGCAGATCCTGGATTTATGTCTGCAGTTTTTAATCAGAGGTGCAGAACCAGAACCAGTTCTGCTCAATAAAACTGGATCATTAGTTTCCCTCAGAGAGGCAGCAGCTGTAATTAAAACGGCCGTCTAACTCGTCTGCCTCGGTGTTTGTGTGCATGTGGGCAGTCGGGCGATGAAGGTTTGATTACAGGCTGCAGCTAACAATTAATGTAGTAATTGATTTAATCTATTGATTATTCTTATCAATTGATCAGATTTTTAAAAGTCAGTGGTTTAGATTGCTGAACTGTCTTTCTGGTTTTAACCTGTTTATTTAGTTTGTATGTATAAAAGTGTCTTTAGTGATGAAATGAAGGTTCTCCATGGTAACCTCCAGCTGCTGTGTGCGCTCTCTCTCTCTTCTCGCCCTCAGAGGTCGTTCCGGTCGTTTGCGAACGACGACCGCCATGTCATGGCCAAACACGCCAGCGTCTACCCGGCGCCGGAGGAGCTGGAGGCCGTCCAGGCGCTGGTGTCCACCGCAGAGGGAGCTCTGAAGAAGGTTTCTGACTGGATGGACGGCCTGAAGGACTCCCCAGGGAAGACGTCCAGCTGTGATGATGAGGAGGAGGAAGATGCTGCTGAGACGGAGTGAGTCTGATTATGGGCCGGTGTTACAAACTCAGTGGGTTCAGGGTAGTAACAGTGACCCAGATGTTGGTGCTGTGAGGTAATCGGGCCTGGCCGCCCTTCCTCTGTCTCAGCCCACCTGGAGCGCCGGTTCTGTGCGGGGTGACCCGGGTCGGCCTGCTGGCCAAAGGTCTGCTGATCAGAGGCGACGTGGAGCTGGAGCTGGTGCTGATGTGCCGACCCAAACCCACCAAGCTGCTGCTGTACACCATCAGCGCCAACCTGCCCCTGCAGATCCAGGTACAGAACCGTCAGCACGCCCGCCCCTTTAAGACACGCAGGACCCGCCTTAAAGGGGCGGCGTCATGTTAAATCCACTTTACATCAAATTATAATGTCTTTCCTGCATATAAAACAAACCTGGAGTGTTGCTTTGATTTTATCTTACATGTTTGTGAAATCCCTTAGTCTCCATGGCAACCGTTCAGCTGTGCAAAACGCCTGGATGGACCAAGCTCCGCCTCCGAGACGCAGCTCCTCCTCTGAGCTGCAGAGCTTCTGCCTCACAGAGCAGCTTTCACACCTCAGCCCCTTCAGACTAGCCAGCAGCAATCAGCAAAAATAATAAATGAATAAAAAAATCAAATATTAATCAAAAATCTTGTATCAGTCGAATTCTAGCTGCTACCCAAAGATCTAATTTCTATATCTTTTTCTGTCAGCTGTAATAAATGTGGATGTTACTAGTGGACGGATTGTTGTGGAGTAGAAACAGTGAAAATGAGCCTTCAGGATCACTGTTCTCATCAACTTCTTAGTTTGTTGAAGCTGTTTAGGCAGGAAAGGATCAGAGAACAAAGTGTGGAAAGACCTGAGGTCAGAGGTCAAGCTGTGTTTGCTAAGTGCGTCGCAGTGCCCTGACAGACAGAGAGTCGCTTTGCTGTGATCCATCCCAGAACCCAGAGGGTCAGTCTGGATCCGCCGTTCAGAGGCTGGAGGTTTTCCTCCGTTAAATACTCACCACAGCTTCTTCATCAGCAGAGGAAACTGTGTGAGGATCTCATTTCCTGCTGCTAACTGCAGCCTGACGGGCGGCGGCCTGATGGATGGAGCCGGTTTTACCTGACAGAGAGGCTGCAGATGAAACGGAGCGCCGTGCTGGCAGGACGCTGCAGACATCGAGGCTCTGGGGCCGCTGACTTCCTGTTGATGTTGTCATGGAAATCGATGCTAAACAATATTTAACTTTATGAATTCTACTTTTCTGACTCATCATTTTCCTCCTGATAAAGTTTTGGAAAGCCACAGAAAATCCCATGAAACATAAATTCCTCAGGAAAAATCTAATATTTATACAAATAAAAAAAATTATTTTCTAGACAGAAAGAGGAATAAAACTGGGTTCTAATTATCTCTGCTGATGTAAATAAAACATAGTTTTGCAATTAAAATCACAAGTGAATAAGTTTGTTCATGAGGTGAGTCATTAAAGAAAACACTGCTTCCTGTTCATTGTTCGCCATGGTAATATCGATTATTGATCATGTGACACATTCGATGTGAAAAAGATGTTTCTATTGCGGTTTTGTAAAATAAACCATTTTTAATTTGGCTTAAAATTTCCCTCAGTGCAGCACAAAAATGTTTTTTTTATGTGCTGTGTTTCCATGAAGCAGATTTATTTTTATAATTCTAATTTGCTCAATTTTATAGTAAATAAAAACAACTCCACTCAACTGACATATTTATTTTTTTCAAGTGCTTCTTTTCTGTATTGTTTTTTTTTTTTTTTACTTTGACACGAAAAATGACTGAAACATTTTAAATCTGAGGTTGGATGGATTATTAGGGATTATTAGGGATTATTAGGGATGCAGCGATTACAGTTTTCTGGCCGATCGCTGATTATGATCTTTAAAAAGATTAACTTGCTGAGTAAATATTTTTGTCTGAAATGTTGCCTAATGTAGCCAGTAAGTAGCTGAGTTGGCAGCAGTGTGGTCAAACGCACAGACACGGCCTGGTGGGCGGGGCTAAAGGTCAAACCCCCAGAACAGGAAGGAGGCTGATTTTCAGTCCTTTGCTGAAGTGGATTAGATCGGCTTCACATTGAAGTATTGATGATCACTGATCTAACAAAATTAAGGAAATCAGCCGGTCGATAAATAAGTGCACCCCTAGTCTTTATTTTCCTGGTCACTATGGTAACGGTGTCGCTCTGTGTTACAGACGATGACAGACGACAGGTATGAGGTCCAGTCGTGTGTCTCTGAGGCAGCGATCCGAGTCTGCAGCACCAAAGATCCCAGACTGACCCTGAAGATCACCCTGACCTCGCTCGCCATGAGGGAGGAAGAGGAAGATGATGAAGGTACTCACTCGTTTCTCCGTCTCGTCACATCCAGGATGAACTGGAACATGGGAGGAGAAACCTGAGCTCAGAGGCTCGGAGCGCGGAAAGCTGAGAGGCGATGGATCTGGGTCAGCAGCAGCTGGACGGAGGATTTCCTGAGAGGATCGATGGAAAAGCGAGCCGCCCGTCTCCGGTGGCAACGCGTTCAGGACGGACTCTGATCCGATTGGAGCTCAGAGGCTGCTGTCCGTTTCAAACCCAGGCTGAGGCGGCGGTGGAAAACGACAGGAAGCTGTCAGCCTGCCGTCACTCGGCTTCTCTGATCTTCAGCGCTGTCTGAAGTTCTGGCGTTCCAGAACGACGAGCGCGCTCCGGGTTTCTGCTCCCAGCAGGAGCGTTTGGGACAAACTTTCACAGAATAGAAAAACGAATCCTGCCAAACGGCTTCAGAGCGTTCTGTCGAGTGAAAACCTCCAGAAAAAACAGGATTGTTCCTCGTTCTGGTCCGTTGTCCTGACAACAACAAAACATCTAAACTCAGGTTTGACGTTCTGCTGGTAAATATGAGCAGAAACGACTGATTAAAACGTTTCTCACATTTAAAAACATTAAAGGTTTATAACAGATCCAGGATCAAATAACTCTGTAGATGTTTGAAAAGCCTTAAATAAACTTTTCTTTGTTCTTTTTAGTTCCAGAGGTCCATATGGCCTCACAACAGAAACATAAATAATGCTGTGATGAAAGTTTATGATTAAACATTGATATGGAGTGAAATTAAATTTTAAATTCAATGACTTCAGATCCCCTCCTCACCATTTGAGTTGCTATAGTTTTCACCGTGTCCAAAACCTTCCTAAGCATGGGTCAGAGGTCACGATGAGCCGTACGGTGTCCTGTGAGGTTTGTTTTTACAGGTCAGGTGACAAACCGCAGTTTATGACCCAGATGATGAAAACAAACGTTTGCCGTGATCCAGAGCAACGCAGCGATTGTTGAGTTTGTCTTTCTGCTCACCTGAAGCTGCAGATTCAGAGTTTATGATGAAAACTTTAATTCACCTCGCTGTGAAAATGAAGTTCATTATTTCCTCCCAGCCGACGTTTCATTTATCTGAAGGATTTCCTGATTTTATCTGAACTTTATTACTTCCTGTCAGCTGCTTTCTCTAAATGAAGGTGGAAATTACAATCCAGAGGAATGTTATTGTTTCATTGTTTCCATGTTCACTCACCAGAGAAGAGGTGCAAATAAATTCATCTTTATTTCTAAGACGGTTAAAGAGGATGAGTTAAGGTGGATGAGTTAAGGTGGACTGTTCAGCTGAATTATGTCAGTAGATCCACATTCGTTTCTGCATTTCACTCAGCTGCGTTCTGCAGAACGACTTGGCTGCATTAAGAGGGATTTTAAAAGGTAAATATTTCAAATTTCAAAATATTTTGTACAAATCTCCCACTGTAATCCGGCTCTTTGTTGCCAGGTTTTAGTCTGTAATCCGGCTCTTTGTTGCCAGTTTTTAGTCTGTAATCTGGCTCTTTGTTGCCAGTTTTTAGTCTGTAATCTGGCTCTTTGTTGCCAGGTTTTAGTCTGTAATCTGGCTCTTTGTTGCCAGTTTTTAGTCTGTAATCCGGCTCTTTGTTGCCAGTTTTTAGTCTGTAATCTGGTTCTGTGTTGCCAGATTTTAGTCTGTAATCTGGCTCTTTGTTGCCAGTTTTTAGTCTGTAATCTGGTTCTGTGTTGCCAGTTTTTAGTCTGTAATCTGGTTCTGTGTTGCCAGTTTTTAGTCTGTAATCTGGCTCTTTGTTGCCAGTTTTTAGTCTGTAATCTGGTTCTGTGTTGCCAGATTTTAGTCTGTAATCTGGCTCTTTGTTGCCAGTTTTTAGTCTGTAATCTGGTTCTGTGTTGCCAGTTTTTAGTCTGTAATCTGACTCTTTGTTGCCAGTTTTTAGTTTGTAATCCGGCTCTTTGTTGCCAGGTTTTAGTCTGTAATCCGGCTCTTTATTGCCAGGTTTTATTCTGTAATCTAGTCTCTCATTTTGTCCTGTAGTAGCTGTTGACACTCTAATCTTCAGTGATTCATGTCTTCATCCTCTGATCTGCGGAAAAGCTGCATGTTGTCACATCTCCTTCTCTCGTCAGTCTTATAAATCTTTCTGCTTTATGTGTGTCAGAACAGGCTCCCCACCCCCACCTGTTGCTCATTAGGTCAGATCAGAGGGTTGACACAATATATTTTTCAACTCTCTATTCTCTTTGTTTTTCCAGAGGAAGTCGATCAAGAGGAAGGCGAGCCGAGGTGTGAGGAAGAGGAGGAGGAAGATGTGCTGGACGGGCTGAAGTGCCAGGCGGCGCTGGCGGCGCTCCGACACGCCAAGTGGTTCCAGGTGAACTCAGCAGGTTCTGGGAGGAATGATCAGAGTAAAGACCCAGTTCTCACTGCAGCTGTTGACATGACGACCTGATGCTGATTCCTCTGCTCCACCGTCACGTCGGGTTTTGTTCTTTTGATACGATGAAGGTTTTACTCCCTGGTTGCTGGTTTTCTCCCAGGAGAATCGTTTTTACCCATCAGGTTTCCAGCTCAGGCATCAGATTTCTCAGAGTTGGTTTTCAGTTCAGCTTGT